>NC_052151.1:106636006-106936006 GCF_902713615.1 Scyliorhinus canicula
CGAGAGCGAGAGCGAGCACGCCAGAGCGAGAGCGAGAGCGAGCACGCCAGAGCGAGAGCGAGCACGCCAGAGCGAGAGCGAGCACGCCAGAGCGAGAGCGAGAGCGAGCACGCCAGAGCGAGAGCGAGAGCGAGCACGCCAGAGCGAGAGCGAGCACGCCAGAGCGAGAGCGAGAGCGAGCACGCCAGAGCGAGAGCGAGAGCGAGCACGCCAGAGCGAGAGCGAGAGCGAGCACGCCAGAGCGAGAGCGAGAGCGAGCACGCCAGAGCGAGAGCGAGAGCGAGCACGCCAGAGCGAGAGCGAGAGCGAGCACGCCAGAGCGAGAGCGAGCACGCCAGAGCGAGAGCGAGCACGCCAGAGCGAGAGCGAGCACGCCAGAGCGAGAGCGAGCACGCCAAGCGAGAGCGAGCACGCCAGAGCGAGAGCGAGCACCGCCAGAGCGAGAGCGAGCACGCCAGGGCGAGAGAGCCCGGGCGAGAGAGCCAGGGCGAGAGAGCCAGGGCGAGAGAGCCAGAGCGAGAGCGAGCACGCCAGAGCCAGAGCGAGAATGCCAGAGCCAGGGCGAGAGAGCCAGGGCGAGAGAGGCCAGAGCGAGAGCAAGCACGCCAGAGCGAGAACGAGAGCAAGCACGCCAGAGCGAGAATGCCAGAGCCAGGGCGAGAGAGCCAGGGCGAGAGCAAGCAACGCCAGAGCGAGAAAGCGAGAGAGCCAGGGCGAGAGCGAGAGAGGCAGGGCGAGAGCGAGAGAGGCAGGGCGAGAGCGAGAGAGGCAGGGCGAGAGCGAGAGAGGCAGGGCGAGAGCGAGAGAGGCAGGGCGAGAGCGAGAGAGGCAGGGCGAGAGCGAGAGAGGCAGGGCGAGAGCGAGAGAGCCAGGGCGAGAGCGAGAGAGCCAGGGCGAGAGCGAGAGAGCCAGGGCGAGAGCGAGAGAGCCAGGGCGAGAGCGAGAGAGCCAGGGCGAGAGCGAGCCAGAGCGAGAGAGCCAGAGCGCGAGAGCGAGAGCGCGAGAGTCAGAGCGCGAGCGCGAGAGTCAGAGCGCGAGCGGAGAGCCAGAGCGCGAGCGCGAGAGCCAGAGCGAGAGCGCGAGAGTCAGAGCGAGAGCGCAAGAGCCAGAGCGAGAGCGCAAGAGCCAGAGCGCGAGCGCCAGAGTCAGAGCGCGAGCGCGAGAGTCAGGGAGCGAGCGGAGAGCCAGAGCGAGAGAGCCAGGGCAAGAGCGAGAGAGCGAGAGAGCCAGAGCGAGAGCGCGAGCGAGAGAGCCAGAGCGAGAGCGCGAGCGAGAGAGCGAGAGCGAGAGAGCGAGAGCGAGAGCAAGCACGCCAGAGCGAGAGCGAGAGCAAGCACGCCAGAGCGAGAGCGAGAGCAAGCACGCCAGAGCGAGAATGCCAGAGCCAGGGCGAGAGAGCCAGGGCGAGAGAGCCAGGGCGAGAGAGCCAGGGCGAGAGAGCCAGGGCGAGAGCGAGCACGCCAGAGCGAGAAAGCGAGAGAGCCAGGGCGAGAGCAGAAGCGCCAGGGCGAGAGCAGAAGCGCCAGGGCGAGAGCGAGAGAGCCAGGGCGAGAGCGAGAGAGCCAGTGCGAGAGCGAGAGAGCCAGGGCGAGAGCGAGAGAGCCAGGGCGAGAGCGAGAGAGCCAGGGCGAGAGCGAGAGAGCCAGGGCGAGAGCGAGAGAGCCAGGGCGAGAGCGAGAGAGCCAGGGCGAGAGCGAGAGAGCCAGGGCGAGAGCGAGAGAGCCAGGGCGAGAGCGAGAGAGCCAGGGCGAGAGCGAGAGAGCCAGGGCGAGAGCGAGAGAGCCAGGGCGAGAGCGAGAGAGCCAGGGCGAGAGCGAAAGAGCCAGAGCGCGAGAGCCAGAGCACGAGAGCGAGAGAGCCAGAGCGCGAGCGCCAGAGCGCGAGCGGGAGCGCCAGAGCGCGATGCGCGAGAGCCAGAGCGAGAGCGCGAGAGTCAGAGCGCGAGCGCGAGAGCCAGAGCGCGAGCGCCAGAGTCAGAGCGCTGAGCGCGAGAGTCAGGGAGCGAGCGGGAGCCAGAGCGAGAGAGCCAGGGCAAGAGCGATGAGAGCGAAAGAGCCAGAGCGAGAGCGCGAGCGAGAGAGCGACAAGAGCCAGAGCGAGAGCGTGAGCGAGAGAGCGAAAAGAGCCAGAGCGAGAGAGCCAGAGCGAGAGCAAGCACGCCAGAGCGAGAACGAGAGCAGCACGCCAGAGCGAGAACGAGAGCAAGCACGCCAGAGCGAGAACGAGAGCAAGCACCGCCAAGCGAGAACGAGAGCAAGCACGCCAGAGCGAGAAACGAGAGAGCCAGGGCGAGAGCAAGCACGCCAGAGCGCCAGGGCGAGAGAGCCAGGGCGAGAGCAAGCACGCCAGAGCGGAGAGCGAGAGAGCCAGAGCGCGAGCGAGAGAGCCAGAGCGCGAGCGAGAGAGCCAGAGCGCGAGCGAGAGAGCCAGAGCGCGAGCGAGAGAGCCAGAGCGCGAGCGAGAGAGCCAGAGCGCGAGCGAGAGAGCCAGAGCGCGAGCGAGAGAGCCAGAGCGCGAGCGAGAGAGCCAGAGCGCGAGCGAGAGAGCCAGAGCGCGAGCGAGAGAGCCAGAGCGCGAGCGAGAGAGCCAGAGCGCGGGCGAGAGAGCCAGAGCGCGAGCGAGAGAGCCAGAGCGCGAGCGAGAGAGCCAGAGCGCGAGCGAGAGAGGCAGAGCGCGAGCGAGAGAGCCAGAGCGCGAGCGAGAGAGCCAGAGCGCGAGCGAGAGAGCCAGGGCGAGAGCGAGAGAGCCAGGGCGCGAGCGGAGAGAGCCAGAGCGCGAGCGAGAGAGCCAGAGCGCGAGCGAGAGAGCCAGAGCGCGAGCGAGAGAGCCAGAGCGCGAGCGAGAGAGCCAGAGCGCGAGCGAGAGAGTCAGAGGGCGAGCGAGAGAGTCAGCGCGCGAGCGAGAGAGCCAGGGCCAGAGCGAGAGAGCCAGGGCCAGAGCGAGAGATCCAGGGCCAGAGCGAGAGAGCCAGGGCCAGAGCGAGAGAGCCAGGGCCAGAGCGAGAGAGCCAGGGCCAGAGAGCCAGGGCGTGAGAGAGCCAGGGCCAGAGCGAGAGCAAGAGCACAAAATAAGACAGGAGACCAATGTGTGGAGCAGATACAATTTATTCAGATTTAACAATCTGCGCAAGTTATAATTGCCCGAAGCAATGCCCGAAGTTGGGATGTTAATGCTGCAATATGCTCTCCTCATATACACTCCACTACAATGCTTGCCAGGACATTTCAGACTATAATACAGTCCATCTCAGTTTTAAGATTGGTCAATCTCTGAATAACGGAAAAAGCACTTTTTACAAGAAAAAGATTAGTCAGCTGGAGATGTAATGGACTAGGGATTTTCCCAGTAACTTCATTGCAGTGTTAATGTAAGCCTACATGTGACAATAAAGATGGTGGTGGTAGCTATACTCAATGGGCTGGAATTTGCAGTCTCCCAGCCGCCTGTTTCTCGGTGGTGTGCTGTTCGCTGGTGGCGAGTTTCTCTATTTCCTCCGGTTGTCAATGGGATTTCCCATTGAAGCCACTCCATGCAGGCGGGAAACCGCTTGGTGTAATACTGCCTGTCTTTTGATCAGGTTGATTATGCTGCTTCAGTGGTGCTTGGAGCCCTTGTCAATATACACAACCTATTTTATTCTTGAGTGGATCAGCTGGGACTGCGCAATTAATAACTGATCATTAATTCATAGTACTTTAGACGGTTCCAATCACACAGAGAAACTGAGTTTGGAAATTGGAACTTTTCTTCTTTCAACCTGACGCTATTACAATCGGATGCTGATGTAGGGATTAAGTTAATTACTGGTTTCTTCATAATCCTCTCACACCAATCATGTAGGTTAATTATATTATACATTTGGATTTTCTGAAACCTTCATTCATTTTTATTGAGCAATGTTAGTTGGTGATGCTTTGTGTGTGATTTGGGTAGGGAGCATTAATGCCAAAATTAGAATTTCCAAAGGTTCCATAATACGTGTAAGCCTTCACGCTTTCTGGTTTTGTTACTGAGCAGATCT
The DNA here is from genome assembly GCF_902713615.1 of Scyliorhinus canicula. NCBI lineage: Eukaryota > Metazoa > Chordata > Chondrichthyes > Carcharhiniformes > Scyliorhinidae > Scyliorhinus > Scyliorhinus canicula. The sequence continues at coordinate 106,640,028 of NC_052151.1, forward strand.
TGTTCGCTCGTTTCCTACGTATAGGTTTTCATGGAAAACAAGGAATCTTGCTTCCTTAGGGAGGAATGGAATTTTTGTTTACTTACTTTCTTTCCTCTTTGGCTTAAAACTCTCATTCCCCCTCTATCTCCCCTTCCATGTGTAATTAGACTCTAATTCACCCTATTTCCTCCTTTAGCTTGCTCTATTCGTTTTTCTGCACTTCAATTTAATTGGTCAAGGAGACATGATTATTGGACTCGACCAGACATTCATGAGGTCCCAGATGCCCAATTGATGTCACCTCGCCATCAACTTGTATTGCTAGCAATTTGCTTCATGAAAATATTACTTTACAACGGGTGAGGGGGATGATTCCAATTCATTGCACTGGGCACACAGATTTAGCTTCATTGGTTGGATAGTTGGTTTCTTTTTTTATAATAAACATTTTATTGAGGTATTTTTTGGCATTGCAACAGCAGCAATATAAACAATGTACATGAAAATATAAACATCGAGCAAATACCACCTCCCTCCCGAACAGGTCCCACCATTAATTAACCCCCTAATCTACACTAACCTTCCCCCCCCCCCCCCCCCCCCGCTGATGATTAATTCTCCGCGAAGGAGTCGATGAATGGTTGCCACCTCCGGGCGAACCCTAACAGTGACCCTCTCAAGGCGAACTTAATTTTCTCCAGACAGAGAAAGCTAGCCATGTCCGATAGCCAAGTCTCCGACTTTGGGGGCTTTCAGTCCCTCCATGCTGGTAATATCCGCCTCCGGGCTACCAGGGAAGCAAAGGTTAGAACGTCTGCCTCTTTCTCCTCCTAGATTCCCGGATCCTGCAACACCCCAAAAATCGTCACTTCCGGACTCATTGCCACCCTTATCTTCAATACCATGGACATGATATCAGCAAACCCCTGCCAAAATCCCCTCAGCTTTGGACATGCCCAGAACATGTGGACACGGTTCGCTGGTCCTCCCGCACATTTTGCACACCCATCTTCCACCCCAAAGAACCTGCTCAACCGGGCCACTGTCATGTGAGCCCGGTGAACGACCTTGAATTGAATCAGACTGAGTCTGGCACAAATTGCGGTCGCGTTGACTCTATTCAACGCATCCACCCATGGACCATCCTCTATCTCTCCCCCCCAGCTCCTCCTCCCACATTCGCTTCAGAGGCGCAGTTACCAGCGCCCCCACACTTGTGCCCTTGCATGACACTGCCTCCATATGCAGCCACGTCGACGACACACACCCCCCCCCCCCCCCCCCCCCAGCCACTTCCTAATCATGGCAATGTTAGCTGCCCAGTAATAATTGCTAAAGTTCGGCAGCGCCAGCCCTCCCTCTCCCCGACTCCGCTCCAGCATTACCCTCCTCACTTGCGGGGACTTGCCCCCCTATACAAAGCCCGCTATAACTTTGTTGAACTGTTTAAAAAAGGACCGTGGAATGAAGATGGGGAGACTTTGAAATACAAACAGGAATCTCGGGAGGACCGTCATTTTCACCGTTTCGACTCTACGAGCGAGAGACAACGGGAGTGCATCCCACCTCCAGAAATCATCTTTCATCTGATCCACCAACCGGGCCCAAGTTCAATTTATGTAGCCAGTCCCAATCCCGCACCACTTGGAAACCTAGGTACCTGAAACTCTCCCCTACCAATCTAAACGACAGTTCCCCAGTCGCCTCTCCTGATCCCTCGCCTGGACCGCAAACATCTCGCTCTTCCCCATATTAAGCTTATACCCCGAAAACCAGCCGAATTCCCATGATCTCTTCCATCCCCTCAAATTGGATCTGAAACATACAGAAGCAGGTCATCCGCATGCAGCGAGACTCTGTGCTGTGCTCCGCTCCCCCTGCCCACCCTCACCAGACCAGCCCCTTGAGGCCCTCAGAGAAATTGCCAGCGGCTCCATAGCCAGCGCAAACAGCACTGGGGAAGAGGGGACATCCCTGTCACGCCCCCCCGGTGCAGTCTAAAATAGCCCGAAGTCAGCCTGTTCATCTGTACACTTGCCACAGGAGCCTGGGACAGCAACCTGACCCAGTCAATAAAGCCCCTGCCAAATCCAAACCACCCCAGAACCTCCCATAAATAATCCCACTTAACCCGGTCAAAAGCTTTTTCCGCATCCATCGCGACCACTACCTCCACCTCCCTACTTTCCAGGGGCATGATCACGTGTAACAGCCTTCTTACATTGGCTACCAGCTGCCTGCCCTTAACGAACCCCGCCTGATCCGCCACAATGACGTTCGGTACACAATCCTCCATCCTGGAGTACAAAATTTTGGCCAACAGTTTGGCGTCTACGTTCAACAGGGAAATCGGCCTATAAGACCCACACAGCACCGGGTTCCTGTCCCGTTTCAGGATAAGCAAAATCGTGGCCTGTGACATTGTCTGGGGCAGAACCCCTCTTTCCCTTGCCTCGTTAAACACCTTCATCAGCACCGGTCCCAATATCCCGGAGAACTTTCTGTAGAACTCCACTGGATACCCGTCCGGTCCCGGGGCCTTACCAGACTGCATGGCCTTCAAGGCCTCCACTATCTCTTCCAATCCGATTGGGGCACCCAGTCCTTCTACCAGCTCCCCGTCCACCTTCGGGAAAGTCAACCCCTCCAGGAAGTGCCTCATCCCCTCCGGCCCCGCAGGGGTTTCCGACCTGTACAGCCTGCTGTAGAAATCCCTAAACACTGTGCTCACCCCTGTCAAATCCCCAACTAAGTTCCTGTCCCCGTCAATAACTTTCCCTATTTCTCTAGCTGCCTCCCTCTTTCGGAGCTGCTGTGCAAACATCCTGCTGGCCTTCTCACCATGCTCGTAGATCGCCCCCCTCGCCTTTGAGCTTTTCCACTGCCCTTCCTGTGGTTAACATGCCGAACTCCGGCTGTAGCCTCCGCCGTTCCCTTAAAAGCCCCATCTCTGGTGTCTCCGCGTACCTCCTGTCGACTTGTAGAATCTCTTACCAGTCGGTCCGTCTCTGCCCTGTCCATCCTGTCCCTGTGAGCCCGGATCGAGATCAGCTCCCCTCTCACCACTTCCTTTAGCACTTCCCAGACCACCGCTGCTGAGACTTCCCCCGTGTCATTTACTTGCAGGTAATTCTGGATACATTTCCTTAGCCTCTCGCACATCGCTTCGTCCGCCAATAGCCCTACATCTAACTTCTATTGCAGGTGCTTATTGCTATCTTTACTAACCTGCAGGTCAACCCAGTGTGGAGCATGGTCCAAGACGGTGATCGCCGTGTACCCAATGTTCACCACCCCTACCAGCAAAACAAAGAAATCGATCCGAGAGTATACCTTATGCAAGTGGGAGTAGAAGGCGAACTCCTTCACCCTCGGCTGTCTAAATCTCCATGGACCCCCCCCCACCTGCCCCATGAACCCTTTCAGTTCCTTTGCCATTTCTGGCACCCTGCCCGTTTTCGATCATGACCGATTTAGGCTGGGATCAATAACTGTATTAAAGTCCCCTCCCATGATTAGCTTGTGAGATTCCAGGTCCGGTATCTTCCCCAACATCCTCTTTATAAATTCCACGTCATCTGAATTTGGCGCATATACATTAATGAAATGAAACCAGCACTACATTCATCCCCTCCAGTTTACCACTAACCATAATATATCGACCTCACATCCGAAACTATTCTACCCACCTCAAACATCACCCGCTTATTAATCAAGATCACAACCCCTCCAGTCTTTGTATCCAGCCCCGAGTGGAAGACCTGACTGACCCAGCCGTTCCTCAATCTAACCTGGTTCATTACTAAGGTGCGTCTCCAGCAGCATTACCACATCCGCTTTCAGTCCCCTCACGTGCGCGAACATACGTGCCCTCTTAACCGGCCCATTCAACACTCAAACATTCCAGGTGATCAGCCTAGTTGGGGGGCAAAGTGCCCCCCCCCCTCTCTGCCAATCAGCCACCCCCTTTCTTGGGCCTGCCTCCAACCCATGCGCCATTCCTCCTCCGGCCCGCCCTCCGGCCGCCGCCGACTTCCACTCTGTCCCTCAACCGAAGTCCCTCCCTCATCAGCAGAACTACCCCCCTCCACCCCCAGCAACACCACTCTGAAACCTTACCCATACAATAAACTAAACATATACACACACACCCACTGCACTTCCGTGAGCTAGCTCACCCAGCTAGCTTGGTGGCCCCCACCCCCAAAAAGTTTCCCACCTATTGTTCCCTCACTCCCCTCCCCCGCCCATACAAACAAATTCGCTCATTTAACAATCCCCACACAATCACCCAGCTGAAAAAAAAACAAACACCGAAACCCAAACAAGCACGTTTCCATCCTACAAAAGTGCACATCAAAGAAAAAGGCATTGCCAACATCCACCAAAAAGAAAACCCGAAAACAAAAAAACTTTTTCCCTCCCTTCTTAAACAGAACTCAAAAACAGAAGAGAAAAAATAAAAGAGACCCAATAGAAGCCAACAAGTGGCATCAAAGTTCGAGAGTTCTCAGCCCCCCCAACCAGTCCTTTTCTTTTTGCGAAGTCCAACACGTCTTCGGGCGACTAAAAGTAATTATGCTGGTCCTCAAATGTGACCCAGAGACAAGCCGGATATAGCAGTCCAAACTTCACCTGTTTCTTGAAGAAGATTGACTGGTTGAAGCCTGCCCTTTTCCTAACCACCTCCACACTCAGGTCATGGTACACGCGCAGGATACTGTTGTCTCATTTACAGCTCCGCGTTCGCTTGGCCCACTGAAGAATACATTCCTTGTCCAGGAACCTGTGGAATCTCATCACCATTGCCCTTGGAGGGTCCCCCGTTCGCGGTTTCCTCGCAAGCGCTCTGTACGCCCTGTCCACCTCCAAGGATCGGGAGAATGTCCCCTCCCCCAGCAGCTTCTCAAACATACCGGCTACGTATGCCCCAGCATCAGCTCCCTCAGATCCCTCCTGGAGCCCGACAATCCTTAAGTTCTGCCGACGGGATCTATTCTATAGGTCCTCCACCTTCTCCAGAATCCTTTTCTGCTGGTCCCATAGCATCAAACCACTGTTTGATGCTCCTCCTACTCAGCCAGCGCCTTCTCATCCTTCAGGCCCGATCCTGGGCGTGCAATCTGTCATCCAACCGATCAATTGACTCTTATCGGGTCCAGGCAGTCCTGTTTCTGCTTGGCAGAGCCGTCCTGGATGTCCTTCACCAACTGCTCCGTTGATCGCTGGGCCAACACACCAGGGGTCCGGTCCTCGGCCATGCTGTCTCCTGCTGGAGCTTCAGCACAGCTCTTGCCTATCTTTCTATTTCTGCCTTTTCGCGCACTTATGGTTCTTTTCTCCATACACCGATACGTGGAAACGGTGCCCAATTGCCTCAGCCTTCGAATTTACCATTTAAAACCAGAAAAAAGTCAGGGGGGGGGGGGGGGGGAATGTCCAAAAGTCCAACCAGAGCAGGAGCCACCAAATGTGCGGCTTACTCCTTCATAGCCGCCACTAGAAATCCCGGATAATTGGTTTCTGATGCAGAACGAGAACAACAGCATGGGTTGAATGCATGTGGGCAGCACGGTAGCACAGTGGTTAGCACTGTTACCTCACAGCACCAGGGTCCCAGGTTCGAGTCCCGGCTTGGGCCACTGCCTGTGTGGAATTTGCACGTTCTCCCCCGTGTCTACGTGCGTTTCTTCCCACAAGCCCTGAAAGACGTACTGTTAGGTGATTTGGAAGTTCTGAATTAACAATTCAGTTACTGTGAAAAGCCCCTAGTCGCCACATTCCGACGCCCGTTCGGGGAGGCCGGTACGAGAATTGAACCCGCGCTGCTGGCATTGTTCTGCATTGCAAGCCAGCTATTTAGCCCACCGTGCTAAACCAGCCCCATTGCTGTGTTAATGTTAGCCTACTTGTGACAAAAAATATTATAATTCCCGTATCAGCTAAGGCTATTCATGAAGTTATCAACTTTGCCCCTTGCCCGAGGTGTGATTCTCAGGTTAAATCACCACCAGTCAGCTGTTGCCCTCAAAAGGGGACAGCAGCCTATGGTCATCTGTACGATGGCAACTTTGCTTTTACCTTTTTAGAATTCCTGGGCCAATAAATCACTATAAAGTGGGGGCTGTGAGGAAGGGGTGAAATAACCGTTTCATTATGTCCACTGTATAACACCAAATCTAAAATGGACAGTGACCCAACCATTTATTATAAATAGTATTAAGAACAAAGAAAATTACAACACAGTATTCTGTGCAGCAACCTGTATCTACAATTCAACACAGCGGTTTAAGATTGAAGTGGGAAGTGTCCTCTCCTGCCTTAAAAGCCATAGCTGTAAAACTGAGGTTACATCTGTGAGTGAATTAACACCAACATAAATCTGAATGGAGCAAAATGAATAAAACATTAATTGTTAAAACTACACCCTAGTGTAAGACATAACACAATTACAGTAAAGCCACTGCCCTGTTAATGCCAAAAGTGAAATGGAAACTAAACGAATCCAGTCTGCACAGACATCAATTAGATAACTGAGTCTAGTGGGTTCCATCTTTGAAACTGCTTAAACAGACAGTATATTTTACCCACTCACAGTAATACCACACATAAAACAGTATTGTCGGACAATTCCTGATTGAGATATATAAAACTGAAGGGCATAGATAGTGTGGTTAGGAAGGAACTTTGAACTTTCCCCTTCACAAAAGGGGTCAATAGTTGGGGCATAGATTTAGGGTAAAGGTCAGGGGATTTCGAGCATATGTGAGAAAAGCCTTTACAACCAGAGGGCAGTTGGAATCTGGAACTTACTGCATGAAAGGATGCAAGACCCCTTACAACATTCAAGAAATATTTAGATGAGCACTTGAAATGCCATAATATACAAGGCTGTGGGTCAAGTGCTGGCAAATGGGAGAGTAGATTGGTGCTTGATGCGCAATCATTTATTTGTTTTTTTATTCATTTATGGGATGTGGGCATCGCTGCTTAGGCCAGCATTTATTGACCATCCCTAGTTGCCCTTCAGAAGGTGGTGGAGAGTTGCCTTCTTGAACTGTTGCAGTCCTTCAGATGTAGGTACACCCATTATGCTGTTAGGGAGAGTTCAGGGTGTTGCCCCAGCGACCGTGAAGGAGCGGCGATATATTTCCAAATCAGGGTGGTGAGTGACTTGGAGGGGAGCCTCTTGATGGTGGGGTTCCCAGGTATCTGCTGCTCTTGTCCTTCTAGATGGTAGTGGTCTTGGGTTTTGGAAAGTGTTGTCTAAGGAACCTTGGTGAGTTACTGCAGTGCATCCTGTCGATAGTACACATGGCTGCCGTCGGTGGTGAGGGTTTGAATGTTTGTAGAAGGGGAAGCAATCAAGTGGGGCTGCTTTGTCCTGGAAGGTGTCGCGCTTCTGGAGTGTTGTTGGAGCTGCACTCACCCAGGCAAGTGGAGATTATTCCATTACACACCTGCCTTGTGCGTTGTAGATGGTGGACAGGCTTTGGGGGGTGTCTGGAGGTGAGTTACTCTCCGTAGGATTCCTAGTCTTTGACCTGCCCTGATAGCCACAGTATTAATGTGGCGAGTCCAGTTTCTGATCAATGGTAACCCCAGGATGTTGATTGTGGGGTTTTAACGATGGTAATGCCATTGAATGTCATGGGGTGGTGGTTAGATCCTCTCTTGTAGGAGATGGTCGCTGTGTGGCATGAACGTAACTTGCCACGTGTCAGACCAAACCTGGATATTGGCCAGCTCTTGCTGCATTTGGACATGGACTGCTTCATTATCTGAGTCATGGATTGTGCATTCATCTGCAAACATCCCCACTTCTGACCTTATGATGGAAGGGAGGTGATTGATGAAACAGCTCAAGATGGTTGGGCCTAAGCTGGGCCAAAAAGCCTTTTTCAGTGCTGTAAAAAAAACTCTACGACTCTAATTACAACTTTATGTCTCCAAACTTCAAAGATGCCTCCACGTACCCCAATACAGTAACACTAGCAATAAAACATTCCCATAAGTAATTCGCTGCATCTGTGTTAGTTACCAAACCACAGGTGTACAGTGAATTCTGGTAGCAGTGAACAACCCTTTCACACAAGATATTGACAACACTTACTAGTTCTGAGTTGCCTTTTAATGTATTACATTCTATTATGCTGCCACTCAGATTAGATTCCTGAGATTCAACTTTTCAATTTAAACATTTTAAACAGGGGGCAGCACGGCGGCACAGTGGAGCATTGCTGTCTCACGGCGCCGAGTCCCAGGTTCAATCCCAGCTCTGGGTCACTGTCCATATGGAGTTTGCACATTCCACCCGTGTTTGCGTGGGTTTCGCTCCCACAACCCAAAGATGTGCAAGATGGATCAATTGGCCACACAAAATTGCCCCTTAATTGGAAAAAAAAATGAATTGGGTACTCTAAATATATATTTTTTTAAACATTTTAAACAGGCATTGATGCAGAGATTGTTGGAATCTACTGGTAGGAGAAACATTAGGAATAATCTGTCATTACTCTATTTTCAAGACTCAATTTAAGCAGTAACTATTAACTTTTGAAATACAGCCAGTAACACAAGATTTATTGCTTCACAGCTGAAAGTTGGCCATTAGACACTAGAACTTGGCATACTTACTGCTTGTGCAAGACACAACTTGTGGCTTACAAGCCACACTTTGCACTATTTTCCTTTTGCTGGTGGATGAGCATTGTTTGGCTGTGTAACATTTACTCACCCATCGGGCTGCAGCGACCCCTCAGAGTTTACATCACCGATTTTAAAAAGTTTAGATTATTAGCAAATGCACAGACGTACCTTCAAAGAAAGACTGACATTTATACTGTATAGCGCTTTTCACAACCACTGGACATCTCAAAGCACTTTGCAGCCAATTAAGTGCATTTGAGTTGTAGTCACCATTACGTAGAAAGCACAACAGGTAATACGCACACAACAAACTCCACAACAGCAATGTGATAATGACTAGATAATCTGTTTTTGTGCTATTGATTGAGGGATAAATACTGGCCAGGTTAGCAGCAGAACTTCCCTGCGCCTGTTGAAAATAATGTCATGGGATCTTTTACATGTATTCAAGCAGGTAGACCGGTTTACGGTCTCATCCAAAACACAGTGCAGCGCTCCCACAGTACTGCACCAGAGTGTCAGTTTAATCTTTGTATTGAAGCGGTAGGGTGGGACTTAAACCCAAAACCTCATAACTCAGAGGCAAGAGTGCTACCAACTGAGCCATGGCTGGGAGACACTACATAAGGAATTACCAGTTCTATCAACACAGCACAGTTGTCCAGTTCCAGATTTTCTACTATGGGGAAGACACCCTACAATGCATCTAGTTCACAATTTACACAATGTACATTTGGATAAATTGGAAGCCCTTATCCAATATTCATTTGAGCTCCCGTAAACTATATAACTACTAATAAATACTCAAACAGAATGCAACTACTCCTAAACAATGGATCTGAAATAATTCTGGAGATGGCAGATACTCAAAATATATAAACACAAAAGTCAGAGCAACTACAGGAAACTGCTAATCAAATTGAAAAACTTAAAACATATAACCACAACTCTAATATAAAAGAAACAAATGCTGCAATGCAACCAACTCACTTCCTGCAACAAATGCCACAAAGCTGCTCTGCACAGTCAGGTATGGTATTATCTGTTTAACTGTTCAAAGAAAGCATTACCTTGTAATTATATAGCATCTTTAATGTAATAAAACATCCCAAAGGGTTTCACAGACAGAGTACAAAACAAAATAAGAGACTGAGCCACATAAGGAAACATTAAGTCAGATGATCAGAAGCTTGGTGAACGAGATAGATTTTAAGGAAAATCTTAAAAGATTAAAACAGAGTAGAAAGGCAAACAAGTGTTGGGAGGAAATTCCAGAACTTGGGGCCTAGGCAACTAAAGGCATGGCCACTACTGATGGAGCAATTAATATCAAGGATGCTCAAGAGACCAGAATGAGCAGTGCATATATTCCACACAATGCGAGGGTCGAGGTGATTACAAAATTGGGAAGAGAGGCCTGGAGAGATTTGAAAACAAATAAAATAATGTTGAAATCAAAATGTTGTTTGACTGGCAGCCAATGTAAATCAGCAAGTACAGAGATGTCAAGTTAACAGGACTTGACATGATTTAGAATATGAACAGCAGAGTTTTGGTTGACCTTTGGGTTTACAGAGTGTAAAATGGGGGAGGCCAGCTGACACTATTGGAATGCTCAGTCCAAGGCAGGGGCAAAGCTGGATGATGTTAGGGAGATGGGAATAGACAGTCTTCTTGATGGCAGGAATATGTGGTCAGAAACCCACCTCTGAGTCGGTATAATACCAAGGTTGCAAAAAGTCTGGTTTCACCTCAGATGGCTGCCAGGGAAGGGATAGCATCAGTAGCTAAGAAATTGAGTTTGGAACAGGGACTGTAAATAATGGTTTCAGTCTTCCCAATATTAAATTGGAGGAAATTTCTGCTCATCCAGTACTAGATGTCAGATAAGCAATCTGATAATTAAGAGACCATAGAGGAGTTGGAACATGCTACTGCTCCTGAGATACTGAAGCAGTCCATGTTCACATGCAGCAATACCTGAAAAATATTCAGGCCTCGGCTTCAAATGACAAATAACATTCACTCCACAAAAGTACCAAGTTTTCAACAAGTGAGAATTTAATAATTTCCCCTTAACATTGAACAACATTATCATTGCTGATTTCCCCACCATCAACATCCTGGGATTTACCATTGACCAAAAATTGAACTGGACCAGCCACATAAATACTGTAGCTAAAAGAGTAAGTCAGAGGCTAGAACTTCTACTCTGAAGTGGGTAATTCACCACCTGATTCCCAAAGGCTGACCACCACATAAAAGGCACAAATCAAGAGCATAGTGGAACATTCCCCACTTGCTGGATGAACTCAGCTCCAATAACACTTAAGCTCTACATTATCCAGGCAGCCATAAGGAAATATGCAAATCAGCCCACTGAATCGGCAACCTATCTCACCAGCTTAAGCATTCACTCTTGCCAGCAAAGGTGGAGCCGGAGCGAGGCGACTCTCTGCAATCTCTCCCCAACAGATCCACTTTTAACTTAACTTATACTCGTTCTAACCTTTTCCACAATAGTCCTCAATACCGGTGCCCCGCAAGGCTGCGTACTTAGCCCTCTACTCCCTGTACACACACGACTGCGTGGCAAAACTTGGTTCCAACTCCATCTACAAGTTTGCTGACGATACGACCATAGTGGGCCGGATCTCGAATAACGACGAGTCCGAATACAGGAGGGAGATAGAGAACCTAGTGGAGTGGTGTAACGACAACAATCTCTCCCTCAATGCCAGCAAAACTAAAGAGCTGGTCATCGACTTCAGGAAGCAAAGTACTGTACACACCCCTGTCAGCATCAACGGGGACGAGGTGGAGATGGTTAGCAGTTTCCAAATTCCTAGGGGTGCACATCACCAAAACTCTGTCCTGGTCCACTCACGTCGACGCTATCACCAAGAAAGCACAACAGCGCCTATACTTCCTCAGGAAACTAAGGAAATTCGGCATGTCCACATTAACCCTTACCAACTTTTACAGATGCACTATAGAAAGCATCCTATCGGGCTGCATCACAGCCTGGTATGGCAACTGCTCGGCCCAGGAGCACAAGGAACTTCAGAGAGTCGTGAATACCGCCCAGTCCATCACACGAACCTGCCTCCCATCCATGGACTCCATCTACACCTCCCGCTGCCGGGGGAAAGGGGGCAGCATAATCAAGGATCCCTCCCACCCGGCTTACTCACTTTTCCAACTTCTTCCATCGGGCAGGAGATTCAGAAGTCTGAGAACACGCACGAACAGACTCAAAAACAGCTTCTTCCCCACTGTCACCAGACTCCTAAATGATCCTCTTATTGACTGACCTCATAACACTACACCCTGTATGCTTCAACCGATTGCAATGCTTATGTAGTTACATTGTATATCTTGTGTTGCCCTATTATATATTCTCATGTATTTTCTTGAATTTTGTTTAATTCCCTTTTCTTCCATGTACTGAATGATCTGTTGAGCTGCTTGCAGAAAAATACTTTTCACTGTACCTCGGTACACGTGACAATAAACAAATTCAATCCAATCCTTCACTAATGCACTACAGCAACTCACCAAGTGTCTTCCAATCTCGACCACCTTGAAGGGCAGCAGATGCAAGGGAACACCATCAAGCTCCCCTCCCAACTACACATCACATACATCACCATTCTTTCACCGCTGCTGGGTCAATATCCTGGAATTCCCTTCCTAACAGCACTCCGAAAGAGTACCCTACAGAGGCCCACTGAACCGTTGGACACTAAGGGGCAATTTAGCATGGCCAATCCACCTAGCCTGCTCACCTTTGGACTGAGGGAGGCACCAGGAGGAAACCCACGCTGACATGGGGGGGGGGGATGTGCAAACGCCACACAGATTGGAGACGCTGGGCTGTTCTTCCCGAGGAAAGTTGGCAGGAGACTTGATTAGATGCTCAAAATCATGAAGTGTTTACACAGAGTAGATAAGGAGTAACTGTTCTCATTGGTGGAAGGTTCAAGAACCAGAGGACACTAATCTAAGATGTACGACAAAGTAACTACTGGGGAGATAAGAGAAAACATTTTTTTTGATGCAGCAAGAGGTTAAGATCAGGAATGCAGTGCGCGAGTATGTGGTGGAGGCAAATTCAATTAGCACAACCGGTCACATGAGTGGTCTCCTCCTGTGCTGTAACCATTCTATAATCCTATGATTCAATCAGGAGGGACAAAGAGTCTTCATAATTAGCTTTCAATAATTGTACTTAGAAAGATGTGGAGCATCCAGCTCCTCATTCAATATGAAGCACAGGAAACCAAGACATGAGCTCTGCTTTTCTGAAACTGGATACATTGGAAACACAAGTGAAGAAGGAGCCTTAAAGAGTGCCACTGATGGTGGCCGAGGAGGAGCTAAGGGCCCAAGAAGATTTTACCTAATTCAGCTTTAGCTATACACATTGTTCAACATGCCAACACAAACAAAGGTTAGAAAATACTTTGGAGCTGTTGCCATTTACTACAATCGACCTCTTTCGCACCGTGTGAGATCAGACATTGATTTTTTTTCGGACACTGCTGCATTTTAATCCAGCTATTTATATCACTTAATGGATCTTCAAATAGAATTTCAATATAAGAAAATGAATAGTTACGCTCATTATTAGGTGGAGGTGGGGGTCGGAGCTGAGGACACAATTTTGTGGGGAGTGCGCTGGAGTGAGATTATGCACCAGGTGAACTCAACATCATCCATCATCCTGTATCAGGATGAATCTGATAGGTCGTGCAGAGGGTCCTTATGATGCGTGCACTTATGAGCAGGTTCTTCCCTGAGCTAGAGGACAAATGTGAGAGTGCGCAAGAGTGCCTACGAACCACATCCATTTGTTTTGGTCTTGCCCGAAAACTAGGGGGATTTTGGACCTGGCTCTTTAAGACACTATCAGAGAATGGTGCCCATTGGTGGCAATCTTCGGAGTTTTGGAGCTACCAGAGCTATTGGAAGGGAAGTGGGCCAATGTTGTGGCCTTCGCCACTCTGACTGCCCAGTGGTGAATCCTATTGGAATGGAGATCGGCTGCACCACTGAGGGTGTCAGTGCATAGAACACAGTGCAGAAGGGGGCTATTTGGCCCATCGAGTCTGCACCGACCCACTTAAGCCCTCACTTCCACCCTATCCCCCTAACCCAATAACCCCTCCGTTACTATTTGGTCACTAAGGGCAATTTATTATGGCCAATCCACCTAACTGCGCATCTTTGGACTGTGGGAGGAAACCGGAGCATCCGGAGGAAACCCACAGTCACTGGGAGAACGTGCAGACTCCGCACAGACAGTGACCCAGCAGGGAATCGAACCTGGGACCCTGGCGCTGTGAAGCCACAGTACTATCCACTTGTGCTACCATGCTGCCCATCCACTTGTGCTACTGTGCTGCCTATCCACAATTGGAAAAAAGTTCACTCTTAAGAGGGTCAGAGAAGGGGTTTTACATTAAGGTAGAGACTGTTCTGGTCTCTATTCAAGGATCTGTTTGACGCCAGCAGGTCGGGGATGTGCATTGTGTTAGTTAAGGGGAGAAAATGGGGAAAATTACAAACTGCTTGTAATATGGTTGTGTCTTTGGATGACTATGTGATTCGGTGATTGTGTTTGGAATTAAAAGTTACTTCTTGGGTGACTTTTCAAACAGTTATGACCAAATTAAACAGATCAAACTACCAGTTCAAAAAAGCATTAAGTAACACCCCCAACTGTTGTTCCCAACATTCAATAATTGTTCTTAAAAAGTCTATTTTGCTGTTTTAAGATGTGGTGAAGATAGTAGTGATGAAAGGGTAAAGAGTGTCAGAGACCGAAAACTGCCGAGTAAAACAGTGCCTCTCATCATGACAAGCTACAGTAGCATTACTTTCCCCTCATTTTTTGAATAATCGGGCACAATAGCATTACTTTCTCCTCATTTTTTGAATAATCGGGCACAATCATGTACATGCCAAGCAACTCTAGTAACTGTAAACATTTCCTTCCACATTAGTTAGAACCATAGAACTCCAACAGTGCAAATGGAGGCCATTAGGCCCATCAAGTCTGAACCGAACCTCTGAAAGTGCACACCATCTAAGCCCAATTCTTTGCCCCATCCCCACAACTCCACCTAACCTTTGGATACTGAGGGGAATTTAGCATGGCCAATCCACCTAACCTGCACATCTTTGGACTGTGGGAGGAAACCAGAGCAGCCGGAGGAAACTTACACAGCCACAGGGAGAAAGTGCAAACTCCACATAGATAGTCACCAAAGGCCAAATTGGTAATTGTAGAACTTAGTTTTGTTAGTAGATTTAACTAGCATGCATTTACACAAAGATTTGCTGTAAGCACAAAACCAGAGCCCCACCTGACGAGAGCAAAAGAGATATGCCCCAGAGCAGACTTGCATAGATTTGATGTCATATGCAATGTCAACCCTAATTTATAAGGTGTTCGGAGGCTCCACCTGGCTCTGCTGAACACTTCTTAAACCATGGATGTAAATGTTGAAAGTAATATTTCCTCCCACCCATTCTCTAAATAACTGATTTCTAAAGTTTTTTGTCTAGAGTTCCCCTGCAGTTGTCAATACTTGCAAGAAAACTCATCTAGACTCCCAGATAGTACCAAATACACAAAATAAAAACAAACATGACATGTTACACAGAAGACAACAGCAAGTAACAGGGTAGCAAGTCACTCAATACAGAAATTCATTGGCAGCATAGGCTTCTGGGATCCCTACAGGTCAAAGTACCAGAATTCTTAAATCTATGCTCTAAACATTTAAACTGTTAACAACACTATTCGGGGCTCCATCCTCAGCAGGACCATTAACAATTTCAGTCAAGCAACATAAAGGGTACTGTGTTTCTGAAACCTGAGCTGCAGTTATCAGTCTGAATTGGAGCTTGATACTATAAATCCATGATACGGAAATTCCACATAAACCAATGTACTTTAATGTTGACCCAAAATACTATTTTCTTGACACTTCATTCACCAAAGTCAACAAAGTGAAAATCAACGGTACTAATGACATACCAATATAACACCAGATGACAGCAGGGTTCAGTTGGTGATTTCGATATTACATTGTTGTCTTTTACTGTACTGTTACTTTTGTTGATAAGCAGGGTAACTTGGAAATTAAAAGATGTCTGCAAGAAGTCCAGAAATGACGGAGGCCTTGGACTGGAAAGTAGACAGGAGAATGGAGAACGAGATAGTCCTTCAGGCGTTACCTCTGCCAATGAGAACAGTTGGTTGAGGAAGTCAATGCTGAGAGCTCAGCTCCAAGAACCTGGCTTCAATTTTGGATAAAGGTTTTGTGTCCTCAGCAGTTAAATTCAGAATTTGATCTCTCACCTCCATTACTCGTTCCTCACATCTACAGACATACTTCTCCCAACAGTTCTTCCCTTCACTTTTGACTGCTAATCCTCCATCTCTCTTATATCCAATATTTTTACAAAACATCTTTGGTATTGTAATAGGTCAATTCAGAAACAGCTCGCAAGATTGTTGCCAACACATCCCCTTCTTCATGCAGAAGAAAGCCAGAGATAACATGCAGCACGATCACATGAAGTAGAGGCTGCCTGCAAACTCTTGCTGTACTGGAAGACAATGTGCTGGCCATCATCACCAGGACTAAACTACGGCCACAGCAAAAGGTAATGCAGCAAATGTCACAGAGTTTCTTATATTTTCCTTTTTTGAATGAACCTTTTTGTTTCTATCTCACTTTAAGGGGTCAGTGTACCAAAGATGGCTAGTGGATATAGACCAGAACTGATAGAACTGGGCAGTCTGCCAGCAAAATTGCGCAAAATGGCTCAGATCCTGAAAGATTCCAGCTCAAATCAGTTCTGGGGCTTTGCTCAGAGCATTCTGTGTCCCTTGTTCGCACAATGTGCTACGTCTGCTCAGGAATTCAGGGAGTGGTGTCGCCTTATATTAAGAAACATACAAGGCTGGTGACAGGGACAACGAAAGACAGCGCAACTACCATTTACGGCACCTCAGACCCAAGGGAAGCCTACAATAAAAGCAAAACCCAAGGTGCATTTGTTCTGAACGGCTTCATTCCATTCATTGGGAACATGATGACCTATTGATACAGACAAGTATTGCTGTAGTCTGGAACAACCGCAGGGGTAAAAGTTAACAACCATGGGGATGTTGATAGCTACAGCAGCATTGTTCACACCCACATTTGGGGCTCTAGTTGAACTGCAGAAAATGATGCAGATCCTCTCTGGTGATGCACAGGCACTGTATACATTGCACCTCTTAAGTTTTTTTTTCTAAAGTACCCAATTATTTATTTTTTCCAATTAAGGGAAAATTTAGCGTGGCCAATCCACCTAACCTGTACATCTTTGGGTTGTGGGGGTGAAACCCATACAGATACGGGGAGAATGTGCAAACTCCACACGGATAATGATGCAGGGCCGGGATTCGAACCCAGGTCCTCAGCGCTGTAGGTAGGAGAACTAACCACTGCACCTCTTAAGTATGTTGAGATATGGGACTTCCGGTTGCGGCTATGCGGAGCTAAGCCGCACGTTCGGCAGCTCCCGCCAGGAACGGACTTTTGGGCTCTTTTTAGGGCCTCCAGCGGTACTTGATCGACGGTTCCTGACGTGGGAAGGTGTCAGCAGCAGATCCCCAGTGTTCTATGGTCTGGACCAGGAGTGGGGCCAGCAAAATAGCAGTGGCAGCGCCTAGGAAAAAGCGGGGGAAGAAAAACAAGATGGCGACCAGCAGAGGCCTCCAGGAATGGAGGCAGTGGGCGCAGGAACAGCAGGAGACTCTCCTTGCTGTTTTCGGGAGCTAAAAGTGGAGCTGCTGGACTCGCTGAAGGCTACTACGGACAAGCTGCTGGCGACGCAGACAGCCCAGGGGGTGGCAATCCGGGAGCTCCGACAACAAGCCTCCAAAAGAAAGGATGAGACCGCGGCCCTCGCGGTAAAGGTGGAGATGCATGAGGCGCTCCATAAGAAGTGGCAGGAGCAGTTCGAGGAGATGGAGAACCGGTCCAGGCGGAAACATCTGCGGATCCTGGGCCTCATGGAGGGGCTGGAGGGGTCAGACCTGGGGGCCTATGTGGTCACCTTGCTGAACGCGCTGATGGGAGCTGGGTCCTTCCATGGGCCCCTGGAGCTGGAGGGGGCCCACAGAATACTGGCGTGGGCCTTTGTGCAGGCCGAGAAGTTGGACTCTGACTGAGGGTCGGGGGTTTGTAAATCACGGTGTTAACCTTTGGTCGGGGGGGGGGTTCTCTGTTTCATGCTGTTTTATGCTGGTTGTGTTGGTTCTAGGGCGGGTGGGGCGCTGTCTTTTTGCGTGGGTTCGGTGGATGGGCTCGAGTTGGGGGGTAAACTTGGAGTGTGGGGAGCTGGTGGTGGGGGCCGACAAAGGGGAGCTACCCTAGAGGAGGCGGGTCGGGCAGGGGGAAAGCGCGGGCTTTTCTTTTGTTTTCCGCGCCGAGAGTGGATGGGGGCGGGGTCGGTGCTGAGAGCGCGGGCTTTTTTCCTGCGCGAGAGCGGGAGGGGGAAGAGGAGGGTCTGCTGATGGGCATGGGGGAGGAGAAGTAGACCCACATTGGGAGGGGTCGGAGGTGTGGCGGGAGTCGCCGGGGTCAGCAGAAGTTAGCTGGCTCACGGGAGTGCTATGGAGGGAGGGGGTAATGCGGCTGGGAGGGGTCCTAGCCCTGGGAAGGAGGGGGGGGGTAACCGGGTTGCTGCTGAAATGGCCAGGAAGGAGCTGGAGTATGCAGGGGGGGCCGGGGTGGGGATTTGCCGCCGTGGGGAACGGGCCGAGCAGGGGCGCTGGCCTAAGCGGGCAGGGGATGGGTTATGGCTAGTCGGCAGGGGGGCAGAGAGCCCTCTGATCCGGCTGATAACTTGGAATGTGAGGGGGCTGAATGAGCCGGTCAAACGGGCCCGGGTGTTTATGCACCTGAAGGGGCTGAAGGCGGACGTGGTTATGCTCCAGGAGACGCACCTGAAGGTGGCGGACCAGGTTAGACTGAGGAAGGGATGGGTAGGCCAAGTGTTTCATTCAGGGCTGGATGCAAAAAAATCGGGGGGGGGGGGGGGGGGGGCGATCCTGGTGGGAAAAAGGGTGTAGTTTGAGGCGTCAAAGGTGGTGGCTGAAAGTGGCGGGAGGTATGTTATGGTGAGCGGCAAGTTGCAGGGGGAGCGGGTGGTGCTGGTGAATGTCTATGCCCCGAACTGGGACGATGCGGGTTTTATGCGGCGCATGTTGGGCCACATTCCGGATCTGGAGACGGAGGGCCTGATATTGGGGGAGGGACTTTAATACAGTGCTGGATCCCCCATTGGATCGATCCATGTCCAGGACGGGATGGAGGCCCGCGGCTACTAAGGTGTTGAGGGGGTTTATGGACCAGATGGGAGGGGTGGATCCTTAGAAGTTTGCGAGGCCGAGGGCCAGGGACTATTCATTTTTCTCCCACGTACATAAAGCCTATTCCCGGATTGATTTTTTTGTTCTGTGCAGGGGGCTGATTTCGAGGGTGGAGGATGCCGAGTATTCGGCCATAGTCATTTCGGATCATGCCCCACACTGGGTGAACCTCGAGCTGGGGGAGGAGAGGGACCAGCACCCGCTCTGGCGCCTGAAGGTGGGGCTGCTGGCGGATGAGGAGGTGGGCGGGCGGGTACGGGGGTGTATCAAGAGGTACTTAGAGGCCAATGATAATGGGGAGGTCCGAGTGGGGACGGTTTGGGAGGCATTGAAGGCGGTGATTAGAGGGGAGTTGATTTCCCTTCCGAGACCATCGGGAGAGGGGAGAGCAAAGAGAGAGGGAGAGGTTGGTGGGGGAGATGGTGAGGGTGGACAGGAGATACGCGGAGGCTCCGGAGGAGGGAATGCTGGGGGAGCGGCGTAATCTTCAGGCCAAGTTCGTCTTACTGACCACCAGAAAGGCGGAAGCTCAGTGGAGGAAGGCACAGGGAGCGGTGTACGAATATGGGGAAAAGGCGAGTAGGATGCTGGCGCATCAGCTCCGTAAGCGGGACGTGGCCAGGGAGATTGGTGGAGTGAAGGATAGGGGAAGAAATGTGGTGCGAAGGGGGGTGAACATTAATGGGGTCTTCAGGCACTTTTATGGGGAATTGTACCGGTCTGAACCCCCGGTGGAGGGGGGGCAGGAATGGGGCGCTTTTTGGACAGGCTGAGATTTCCGAAGGTGGAGGAGGGGCAGGTGGAGGGGCTGGGGGCGCTGATTGAGCTGGTTACTGGGATAGGCAGCATGCAGTCAGGGAAGGCGCCGGGGCCGGATGGGTTTCCGGTCGAATTTCATAAAATGTACACAGACCTGCTGGGCCCCCTGTTGGTTAGGACCTTTAAGGAGGCAAGGGAGGGGGGGGGCTTTGCCCCCGACTATGTCACAGGCACTGATTTCCTTGATCCTTAAACGGGACAAGGACCCCCTGCAGTGTGGATCATATAGGTCAATCTCGCTGTTAAATGTGGATGCCAAGCTGTTAGCGAAGATCTTGGCCACAAGGATAGAGGACTGTGTGCCGGGGGTCATGCATGAGGACCAGTCGGGGTTTGTGAAGGGAAGGCAGCTGAACACCAATATACGTAGGCTTCTGAATGTTATAATGATGCCGGCGGTAGAAGGGGAGGCGGAGATAGTGGTAGCATTAGATGCGGAGAAGGCCTTTGATAGGGTTGAGTGGGGGTACTTGTGGGAGGTGCTGGAAAGGTTTGGGTTCGGGGAGGGGTTGGTCAGTTGGGTGAGGCTGTTATATGAGGCCCCGGTGGCGAGCGTAGCCATGAATAGGAGATCAGAGTACTTTTGGTTGCACTGGGGGACGAGACAGGGGTGTCCCCTGTCCCCCTTGCTCTTTGCGTTGGAAATTGAGCCCCTGGCCATGGCGTTGAGGGAGTCGAGGAATTGGAGGGGTCTGGTGCGGGGTGGGTTGGAGCACCGAGTGGCACTTTACGCAGATGACTTGTTGCTATATGTGGCGGACCCAGTGAGGGGAATGCCGGAGGTGATGAAGACTCTTAGGGAATTTGGGGGCTTTTCAGGGTACAAGCTCAACCTGGGTAAGAGTAAGCTGTTCGTCGTGCACCCGGGGGATCGGGAGGAGGGGATTGGTAGGCTCCCACTGAAAAGGGCAGGGAGGAGCTTTAGGTACCTGGGAGTCCAAGTGGCTAGGAGTTGGGGGGGCCCTACTCAAACTTAACCTCACAAGGCTGGTGGAGCAAATGGAGGAGGAGTTTAAAAGATGGGACATGTTGCCGCTGTCGCTGGCGGGCAGGGTGCAGTCAGTCAAGATGACGGTGCTCCCGAGGTTTTTGTTCCTGTTCCAGTGCCTCCCCATCCTTATGCCGAAGGCCTTTTTTAGGAGGGTCAACAGGAGTATTACGAGATTTGTATGGGACTCCGAGGGTGGGAAGGGTGTTTTTGGAGCGGGGCAGGGATAGGGGGGGGCTGGCGCTGCCCAACCTCTGTGGGTACTATTGGGCTGCCAACGCAGCGATGGTGCGTAAGTGGGTAATGGACGGGGAAGGGGCAGCATGGAAGAGGATGGAGATGGCGTCTTGTGTGGACACGAGCCTGGAGGCGCTGGTAACGGCGACGCTGCCGCTCCCTCCAACGAGGTATACCAAGATCCCAGTGGTGGCGGCTACCCTCAAATTCTGGGGGCAATGGAGACGGCATGGGAGGAGTGGGGGGGCTCGACGGAGTCCCCGATACGGGGGAACCACCGCTTTGTTCCAGGGAGCATTGATGGTGAGTTTCTTAGCTGGCACAGGGTAGGTATTAGGAGGTTGAGGAACCTGTTTGTGGATGGGAGGTTTGCGAGCCTGGGTGAGTTAGAGGGGAAGTTTGGGCTCCCCCCAGGGAACATGTTTAGGTACATGCAGGTTAGGGTGTTTGCCAAGCGGCAGGCGGAGGGGTTCCCTCTGCTGCCCCCACGTGGGGTACGGGACAGGGTGCTCTCGGGGGTGTGGGTTGGAGGAGGGAGGTTTTGGACGTTTACCACGTAATGCAGGAGGTAGATGAGGCCTCGGTGGGGGAGTTGAAGAGTAAATGGGAGGAGGAGCTGGGTGAGGAGGGGACGTGGGCGGATGCCCTGGAAAGAGTGAATTCTTCCTCCTCTTGTGCGAGGCTTCGCCTCATACAGTTCAAGGTGCTACATGGGGCTCACATGACCGGGACGAGCAGGTTCTTAAGGGGCGAAGACAGGTGTGCTAGGTGCTCGGGGAGCCCAGCGAACCATGCCCATATGTTCTGGGCATGCCCAGCGCTGGGGGAATTTTGGAAGGGGGTAGCGACGGTGTCGAGGGTGGTAGGATCCAGGGTCAAGCCAGGCGGGGGACTCGCAATTTTTGGGTAGCAGTGGAGCCGGGAGATGCAGGAGGCGAAAGAGGCCGGTGTTGTGGCCTTTGCGTCCCTAGTAGCCCGGCGGAAGTTTTTGCTTCAGTGGAAGGATGTGAGGCCCCCAAGCATGGAGGCCTGGGTCAATGATACGGCGGGGTTTATCAAACTGGAGAGGGTAACATTTGCCCTGAGGGGATCAGTGCAGGGGTTTTTTAGGCGGTGGCAGCCTTTCCTGGACTTCCTGGCAGAACAGTAGGAAAATAGGCCGGCAGCAGCAGTAACCCGGGGGGGGGGGGGGTTCGGTGGAGGGGAGAAATGTGTGCATGTGTTTAGTGAATATGCCGGGTGCTAATCTATTTCTTCTTTTTGTAGTTAGTGGGGGTGGGGGGGGGGGGGGGGGTTGGTTTTGGGGGTTATTGTGGGTTTTTTTTTTTTTTCGTTTTTGTTGTTAATACTGTTTTCTTGTTGCAATTTTCTGTTTTTGATATTTTGTGAAAATCTCAATAAAAATTATTTTTTTTTAAAAGTATGGTGAGATATGAGAATGTTCCCCAAAACCAATTGGAATCAAGACCTCCTGAACAGAGCATTACTCGAACACTACCAACCTTATTCTCCCGCTGCCACTGCTACAGAGCCGATCCCTTTAAATAGCATCAAGATTTGCTAGAATTTTTTTCAGGTAGCTACAGGTACAGTAGGGAAGAGTAATTTTATTTCAAAAAGTGCTGCAAGAAATTAACAACCATGGTGATGTTGATAGCTACAGCAGCATTGTTCATAAATGAGGATTTTGTATATTTACTAATCTGCATGTTTTCAAGTTGTACCGGAATTTTGCCATATATTTGGAGCATTCTTTTTTTCCAGACCTACTCAGTACTCTGAACATTTGTGCCAGTGCTGCCTCCTACTTTCACCAAGATCCAGGATGTTTCATAAATCATGCTTCAAATTTCCACCCGTTGCTTTATTTTTGCAAAGCCAATTTCAAACTCTTCTCTTTCCAGACTGGATATGCATTCCACTGACATTGATTACAATCTCATTGACTCTCACCAGGTACTTGGATTTTTTTCCTTCACTCCACTTCCTCCAAACAACTTGCATTTATACAGTGTTACTTAAGATTGTGAAATGTCTTGACATGGTTCATGGCAGCATTATCAAACAAAATTTGCAACCACTCCATTCTTCCCTTCTCCCAGTACTTTAATCCAATCATATCTACTACAATGCCACTGTACACATTGAATCTTTGGAAATTTACTCTGCTGGAATCCTCGCTGCCATACCATGAAGGCCCAAGGAATCCAACATCTGAGCACTGACCTGCCCACTCATCACTCTTACTGACAATCTTCCTCGAAATGTACACAGTTCTCCTCAAAATGTACACAGTCCATCGCATCTTGGCCTTTTGGCTGTGATCAAGCATCAGAATAGGCCCAAGATGAACTGCAATGCCTTTTTTGTCAGCTTGGATCTTTTATGTCTCTCTTATGGAGACCATGAATCAATTTCAATTGGTTGCTGTGGCTTGTGAAGAAACATATCGAAGCAGAATCTACATGACACTCACATATACGTAATAGTTTAGCAGGAGAAAACACAAGGTTACTTATTTGTTAATCCTCCCACCCCATTTAATAATGAGAACTTCCATTGTTTTATTGTTCAGAGGACACCACAAAGTTGACAGTGGGGATAAAGCTCAGACACACGCATGCAAGCAGCTTCCATAAGAATCCAGAGAACATGGTTAAATTTTACTTCTTCAACACCCTCAATTACTACTGTGCGAACAAAAAGCATTGGCTAACAAAGCACCGGCAAGACCACGATCAAGTTTGTCATTCCGCCAAAAAATTGGTTCCATCTACAGCTCCCTGCACGGGGTTGAATGACAATATCTAACCCAATATTTTATTTCAACTGAATTGGTTTGAGCTTCAAAGCCTATTCATTTGCAAGAGCACCGATTTTTACCCCCATATAATAATAATCTTTATTGTTACAAGTAGGCATACATTAACACTGCAATGAAGTTACTGTGAAAAGCCCCTTGTCACCACATTCCGGTGCCTGTTCGGGTACACAGAGGAAGAATTCAGAATTTCCTTTCAGGACTTGTGGGAGGAAACCGGAGCACCCAGAGGAAACCCACTCAGATACAAGGAGAATGTGCAGACTCCATACAGGCAGTGACCCAAGCTGGGAATGGAACCTGAGACCCTGGAGCTGTGAAGTAACAGTGCTACCCACTGTGCCAACGCACCGCCCATCATCCACACTTGTCACTTCCAGAGTCAATTTAAAACTCCAAGCTCAATCCTGTGTGGACTTCATCCCATCCCAAACTTAACCATTTGCAGCGTATTGCATATCAAGTCCCACCCACCCATAATTCCTGAAATTGTTGCTCTTCGTAGGTTTCCCATTCTCCAGCAAATAGATTTAAGAATCCTCATACACAAATCCCATACAAGGCCTCACTACCTTCTACCTCCAATAACTTACTCAAACCTCAGTCTGCACTTCTGTCTGTCTGCTGTGTTCTCCTCCAAGCCTTCCAATTCATTTATCAGTTTCTGAACTTCCAGCTACCATTAAGCAACAATGTGGAAGCTTCTAAGCCCTTCTACCTTCCTCATGTAACAGTGCCTTGTCAGTTGCGGCATTTAAAGCAGTCAATCCCAACTTCTCATGTCTTCAAAAGACCCTGTCGCTTTTATCTGTCTAACTTCTTCCAGTGAAGTCGTATTGCTGTGTTACAATCTTTATA
Organism: Scyliorhinus canicula; assembly: GCF_902713615.1. Classification (NCBI taxonomy): domain Eukaryota; kingdom Metazoa; phylum Chordata; class Chondrichthyes; order Carcharhiniformes; family Scyliorhinidae; genus Scyliorhinus; species Scyliorhinus canicula. The sequence continues at coordinate 106,664,823 of NC_052151.1, forward strand.
CAAGAACAAGCTGATGTTGCTAAAAAAAACAAAAGAAACTAACTTCAAAAGGATCAGAACAACGATTCTGTAAATGTACGAGTGTACACATGAATATAGCGATAAAAAGAATAGCTGAGTTCCTTCTGTCAGAAAATGTCGGTTTACCTCTCAATCTGATTGTGCCGAATACATCGTTTATTAATCTCATACCCCGCTTGCAAAGTTACATTCGAAATGAAAGCGTGTTGTTCAACAGCACTTGGCTCTGCTGCATAGTGCGAACGAAATGTACTAACGTTTCACGGTGGAACAAAAAGTGGGGTTAGTAGTTAAAATTGAATGTGTGAAAGGTGACAATGAAGACTGGACGCAGTTCTTTGGTGAGTGCATAATTAATGGAAAAATCCAAAAGCAACAAGTTGCTTGGACCAAATAACTGCATGTAACTGATGAACATGCGGTACGGTTCAGGAGCCAAGGAACGAGACTCGATCTGGAGTCAACTCGCCCCTTGAAAAATATGGGATCGGACTCAAACACTTTAAAAACACAGCGCAGACACTAATTTTTAACAATGCATTATTTATTCCACTTAAACCTCATCTACCCGCCAAGAAGGGTTATTTTAATCCAGTGCTATTTCTTGCACGAACGCTCTACCAGCTTCAGTAATCCGCACATGCAAGCTGTTGCATGGTCTTGTCACAGTACAGCGAACATCGAATTTACAAATACACAAGAGCAAACATTTCACCACAAAATCTTCAATCAATAAAGTTGTTTTGAAAATAATCGTTCTCAGCAAATCTCAGTGTGAATGTGGGCGAGATAAATATTAGCCGCAGGTCTTTAAAAGCGGCTTCGCTGATGAATTGCCGCAACTGACAAGACACCGTTACACAGCCAGCATCAAAACCGGAGAAACACGCTCAGGAAGAAAAACACCGAACATTTACTGTTAGAAACAAAACTCACCATCCCCTCTATCAACACAAATCATATGCAGGAGTTGGGGTGGTGGACGCACACTCTTTAGGTTTCCGCGTTTTACTGTTTGGCAATGCAAGACACGGCATCCTAAATCTTCCATTTTAGTGGGTGGAGGTGGGGGGGAAAGAGAATATGAAAATAAAACCGAATAAAACAGTAAAAATCAGGGATCTCCACTCAAAATGGCGCCAGTGCTGCCGGGGAGGCAGACAGCGGGAGTAAAAGCCCCCCCGGCGGAGAGAGTGCGGGCAACACCGCCACCGCTCTCTCATGCCCCATCACCGACAACCCGTCCCTGCCCTCCAGCCCCGCGGCGGTTACCTTGCCCAGAGACGATGGCTCTCCTCCCGTTGCTGCAGTGTTGGATCGCCCGCCCGCCTGCCTGGCCGGGAGGTCGCTCCCTCTCTCGGTGCCGACAGCGGGTAAACACACCGCGCGCGCACTCACACTCCACACTTGAAATTTCCCTCGAGCGCGCGCTAAACTGATGCAGCTTCCACGGCGGCTCAGGGGGGCGGGGCCAGGCGGCGGGCACCAGACCAACCCACTGAGGGGGCGGGGCGGGGCCGGGCGGCTGACATCATACCTGCCGATGGGGCGGGGCTTATCCGCTGACATCAGACCCAGTGGGGGCGGGGCTTGTGGCCAGCGCCGAGCTCCGCCTGGTTGATCATTGACGCCCTCGGACAATAGCGTTGGCTGCGACAACACCACCACCTACCCGGGCCTTTTTTACCCAGCATCAGATGCACTATCACTGCACTTCGACAAATTTAATGGAGAGCATGCAAATGGAACACACATGCATGCCATACATCTCAACAAATTACAGAAACATACATCGAAAATAGGAGCAGGAGGAGACCATCCATTCATTATGACTCATCATCAAGTTCAATACCCTGATCCCGCCTCCACCCCCCCCCCCCCCCCCCCCCATACCCCTTGATCCCTTTGGTCCCAAGAACTGCATCTAATTCCTTCTTGAAATTACACAACGATTTTACGTGGGAACGTGTAGTTTGATTGAGACAAGCAGGAAAGGTGAGGGGGAAAGCCCCTCACTGTCCAGAGACAGTAACAGGCTCGGGAGGGAAACGGGAAAACAACACAATTTCACCCCACCAGGCTCTGAATTCAAAGGATCATCCTCTGCCATTTCTGCGAACTCCAGCATGATGCCACCATCAAATACATCTTCCCCACCCTTCTGTCAGCATTTCACGAGAACCGTTCCCGATGTGACACTCTGGTCCACTCTTCAGTCACCACCAACACTACATTTTGTTCCCACAAAATCATAGGGGGCGTAACACCTACGCTTTTACCTCTTCCCTCCTCACTGTCCAAGGCCCCAAGCACTCCTTCCAGGTGAAGTAGGGCTGTGCTTGCACTTTCTTCAATTTCAACACCATCCAGGACAAAGCAGCCCGCTTGATTGCTGCCCCTTCAACAAACATTCAAAACCACCACCGACGAACAGTGACAACCATATATATGATCTACAAGATGCACTGCAGGAATTTGAAAAGGTTCCCTAGAGAGCACCTTCCAAACCCACGACTACTCCCATCTACACAGTAGCACAGTGGTTAGCACAGTTACTTCACAGCTCCAGGTTTGATTCCCGGTTTGGGTCACTGTCTGTACAGAGTCTGCACATTCTCCCCGTGACTGCGTGAGTTTCCTCCGGATGCTCCGGTTTCCTCCCACAGTCCAAAGATGCACTGGGTGGGTGGATTGGCAATGCTAAATTGCCCCTAGTGTCCAAAAAAGGTTTGGTGGGGTTACGGGTGGAAGTATGGGATAGGGTGGAGGTGTAGGCTTAGGTAGGGTGCTCTTTCCAAGGGCTGGTGAAGACTTGATGTGCCAAATGACCACCTTCTGCACTGTAAAACAAAATTCTATGATCTAGAAGGACAAGAACAGCAGATACCTGTAAATCCCACTACCTGGAAATTGCCCTCCAAGTCACTCACCATCCCAACGTTTTTTTAATTCATTTTTAGGGGATGTGGATGTTGCTGGCTAGGCAAGCATTTTATGCCCATCCCTAGTTGCCCTTCAGAAGGTGGTGGTGAGTTGCCTTCTTGAACCGTTGCAGTGCTTGAAGTGTAGGTACACCCACTGTGCTGTTAGGGAGGGAATTTCAGGATTTTGCCGCACTGACAGTGAAGGAACGGCGATATATTTCCATGCCAGGGTGGTGAGTGACTCCAGGTGGTGGGTTCCCAAGTATCTGCGGCCTTGTTCTTCTAGATGGTAGTGGTCGTGGGTTTGGAAGGTGCTGTCTAAGGAACCTTGGTGAGTTACTGCAGTGCATCTTGTAGATGGTACACACGGCTGCCACTGTTCGTCGGTGGTTGAGGGTTTGAATGTTTGTGGAAGGGGAAACAATCAAGTGGGCTGCTTTGCCCTGGATGGTGTCAAGCTTCTTGAGTGTTGTTGGAGCTGCATCCATCCAGGCAAGAGGGGAGTGTGCCATTACACTCCTGACTTGTGCTTGTCAATGGTGAACAAGCTTTGGGGGGGTCATGAGGTGAGTCACCCACAAGCATCCCCACTTCTGACCTTATGATGGAGCGGAAGTCATTGATCAAGCACCTGAAGATAGTTGAGTCGAGGACACTACCCTGAGGAACTCCTGCAGTGATGTCCAACAGTTGAGATGATTGATCCCCAACCACCACAACCATCTTCCTTTGTGCCAGGTATGACTCCTACCAGCGGACAGTTTTTCCCCGATTGCCATTGACTCTCATTGACTCCAGTTTAGCTCGGGCTCCTTGACGCCATACTCGGTCAATTCTGCCTTGGCTCTGTGGTGGTACTACCAAGCCATTCTTGGTGATGGACATTGAAGTTCTCCCAACCAGAACATATTCTGCTCCCTTATGATGGCCGCCACGTGATAATCAGCATAAGGTTTCCTTACCCATGTTTAACTTGAAGCTATGAAATTTCATGGGGTCTAGAGTCAATGTGAGGACTCCGCGTGCAACTCCCTCCTGACAGTATACTACTGTGCCGCCACCTCTGCTTGGTCTGTCCTGTTGGTGAGACAGGACATGCCCTGGAATGGTGATAGTGATGTCTGGGGTATGGTCTGAAAGGTATGATTCTGTGAGTATGACTATGTCAGGCTGTTGCTTAACTAGCCTGTGAGACAACTCTCCCAATTTTGGCACAAGCCCCCAGATGTTAGTAAAGAGGGATTTGCAGTGTCGACAGGGCTGGGTATATCGCTGTCGTTTCCAGTGTCTGGTTCGATGTTGAGAGGTCTGTCCATTTTTGTCGTCTTTTTTTGCATTTCTGTAGCGGTTGAGTACAACTGAGTGGCTTGCTAGGCCATTGCGGAGGGTATTTAAGAGTCAATCACATTGCTGTGGGTCTGGTGTCACAAGTAGACCAGATCACGTAAGGATGGCAGATTTCCTTCCCTAAAGGCAATTAGTGAATCAGGCTGGTTTTTACAACAATCATTCCATAGTCATCATTAGACTTATAATTCCAGATATTTTATTGAGTTCAAATTACGTCACCTGCCGTGGTGGGATTCAAACCCGAGTCCCCAGATCATTATCCTGGGTCTCTGGATTAGTAGTCCAGTGGCAAGACCACTATGCCACTTCCTCCTTTGGAAATATATCACCATTCCTTCACTGTCGCCGGGTAAAAAATCTGGAACTCCATTCCGAACAGCACTATGGGTGTACCTATACCTCAGGGACTGCTGCGGTTTGAGAAGGAAACTCGCCGCCACCTTCTGAAGGGCAACTATGGGTGGGCAATAAATGCTGGCCGAACCAGCGACGTCCACATCGCACAAATTTATGTTCAAAAGTTTAGTCTATTGCATGAGTAGCTCTCAATGCAGTCTCCTTTACAATGGGGACAACTTGGCACAGACTGGGTAACCGCTTTACAGAACATCTTCACTCATTCCGCAAGCTTAACCCTGACCTTCCTGTAGCTTGCCATTTCATTTCACCAACCTGCTCTCATGCCCACATTTTTATTCTTGGCCTGCTAAAATATTCCCGTGAAGCCCAACACAAATCGAGGAAGGAGCTGCGCTCCGAAAGCTAGTGATTCCAAACAAACCTGTTGGACTTTAACCTGCTGTTGTAAGACTTGTTCCTGTGCCCACCCCAGTCCAACGCCAGCATCTCCACATCATCGCAAACTAGAACAACAGCCCATCATTTGATTAAGCACTTTACAGACATACAGGGCGTGATTCTCCGAAACCTGGAGAAATCGTGAGGCTGGCGTCAAAAAACAGGCGGGTTTGACGCCAGCCTCCGCCCCCCCCCGACCGGGAACCGATTCTGGTCCCCGGTCGGGGCTAGCATGCCGCGGCCGTGAACTCCGGCATCGCGGGCTTAACAAATCGGTTTAACTTAACTTAACGAGTTTGCGACGGCTGACGCTTCACATGACGTCATCCGCGCATTTGCGCGAAACCCGCGCATGCGCTGGCCGGGATGCCCCTCAGCCGCCCCGCGAATGGATACAGCGGGGCGGCGGAAGGACAAAGAGTGCGCGGGGTAAGTACCCGCTGCCCGCGATCGGTGTCCACACACCGTACCCAAGAATAATTTTCCACAAAGTCTTTCCTTTGGTGAACACTAATGCAAAGTACTCATTTAGTACCTCACCCATTTCCTCTGGCTCAACACATTGATCCCCCCCCCCACTGTCCTTAAGTGGTCCAATCCTTTCCCTGGCCACCCTCTTGCTTTTTTACATATGAATAAAAAGCTTTGAGATTCACCTTATTCCTACTTGCCAAGGACTTTCCATGACCCCTCCTAGCCCTCCTAATTTCCCGCTTAAGTACTTTACTACTTTCTTTATACTCCTCAAGATGCTTTAATTGACAGTTTGGGATCTCTGATTAAACATCTTTCAGTTAAGCTGTTATTTTCTTAGGAACCCCCCTCCCCAATGTGTTGACGTCTCAAATAAAAAGAGTAAATTATGGAAAATCTCAGCAGGTCTGCCAGCATTTGTGGAGTGGGAAACAGTTAACCTTTCTGTATGACTTCTTCAGAACTGGAGAGATGTAGAGATTTGATGAGCTTTAAACTGCTAAAAAGAGACAGGGTGGAGCACCTGAAGCAAAACAGGTCAGGGATAATCATAGAATTTACAATGCAGAAGGAGGCCATTTGGCCCATTGAGTCTGCATCGGCAGAGTACCCTACCTAAACCCACACTTTCACCCTATCCCTGTAACCCAGTAACCCCCACCTAAATCTTTTGGACACTAAGGGCAATTTATCATGGCCAACCCGCCTAACCTACACATCTTTGGACTGTGAGAGGAAATGGGAACACCCACAGGAAACCCACGCAGACATGGGGAGAAAGTGCAAACTCCACACGTACAGTGACCCAAGCCGGGAATCGAACCGAGGACCCTGGAGCTGTGAAGCAACTGTGCTAATCACTGTGCTACCATACACCTATAAAGTGTGGGGACGATTCTCCGCACTCACGACGGTGTGGAGAATAGCGGGGGTCGTAAATTTTTACGGCCACGCTAGTCTGACGCCCTCCCGCTAATCTCCCCCCCCCCATGCCCGCCTCCCGACATGAATCGCTGCCCGCCGTCTTTTTACGGCGAGCAGCGATTCTCAGCTGTCCGATGGGCCGAAGTCCAAGCCCTTTACGACCGTTTTTAGGAACGTCAAACACACCTGGTCTGACCGTTCATAAAAACGGCCGTTCGATTCCCAGCTTGAGTCACTGTCTGTGCAGAGTCTGCATGTTGTCCCCTTCCTCCCTTACTTTCCGAAAAGGTTGGGTGGGGTTACTGAGTTACGGGGTTACGGGGATAGGGTAGAGGCGTGGGCTTAAGTGGGATGCTCTTTTCAAGGGTGGGTGCAGACCCGATGGGCCGAATGGCCTCCTTCTGCACTGTAAATTCTATGATTCTATGAGATAGGTTAGAGACTTGGGCAGAGAAATGACAAATGGAGTTTAATCCAGACAACTGTGAGGTAATGCATTTTGGGAGGTATCCATAGAAGGAAAATATACCGTAAATGGCAAGGCTCTTAGGAATGTAGAAAGTCAGAGAGATTTGGGCGTGCAGGCTCCAGTTCCACAAATCTTTTTGAATGTGGCAACACAAGTGGACAAGGTAGCCAAGAAAGCATATGGAATGCTTGCTTTCATTGGATGAGGCATCGAGTCTAAAAACTGGCAAGTCTTGCTCCAGTTGTATAGAACCTTGGTAAGGCCATACTTTGAATATTGCACACAATTCTGGTCGTCACACCACCAGGAGGATGTGGAGGCTTTGGAGAGGGTGCAGAGGAGGTTTACCACAATGTTGCCTGGTCTGTGATGTATTAGGCAGGTTGGTTCGGCGTTGACTGCAACTGGATGCAGGGAAGCTAGAAACAAACATCTGACACCGGAGAAGATCCAACACTGTTTTATTTAACTATGAACTGCTGTACATGTTCAGTTGTGGGTTGACACTCTACTAATCCTACTGATGACTTCTTACTGGCTTGACCAGACTTACTAGCTACCACATAGCAGTAGTGCCCACTAACTTGTGCACTCTGACTGTCTCAGTATCTAGGACCTGAAAGAAGGGGAGTCTTAATGCCCTGTGGGCTTTATAGTGGTGGTGTCCTGTCTGGTGATTGGTTGTTCTGTGTTGTGTGTTCATTGGTCATCCTGTGTGTCAATCACTGCCTGTCTGCATCTCATTATATATATGAGTGGATATTATGACAGTTTGTAGGGTGTTAGTTATGCGGAGAAGCTGAATAGACTCGGACTATTTTCATTAGAACAACAGAGGGTGAGGGGTGACCTGATAGAAGTCTACAAGATTATGAGGGGCATGGAGAGAGTGGATGGGCAGGCACTTTCCCAGGGTGGAGGGGACTGTCACCAGGGGGCATAGGTTTAAGGTCCGTGGGGCAAAATTTAGAGGAGATGTGCGAGGGATGTTTTTTACACAGAGGGTGGTGAGTGCCCGGATCGTGTCGCTAGGAGAGGTTGTGGAAGCAGATACATTAACAGCGTTCAAAAGGCATCTTGACAAACACATGGATAGGATGGGTATAGAGGGATACAGGACAAGGAAGTGCTGAGGGTTGGTGTCATGACCGGTACAGGCTTGAAGAGCTGAAGGGCCTGTTCCTGTGTTGTTTTGTTCTTTGATGTCAATCTGGGTTATTCCAATTAATTAGTTGCTCACTGCATTAAAACCATAAATTCACACTTGTTTGCCCTCTCCTTCACACCACAGCTCATTTCTAAACCTCTCTAAATTAATAATTTATTTTACTCGTTGGTTGTCTTGTTATTTCACCGTTATGTGTGTTTTTTTAGCTTGCAGTTTATCTAAAATGGTCATTCTTTGTGGTTGGTGATTCCGATACTTCTACAAAGAATCAGTGGAGAATTATACTTATATTAAAAAGTGATTATTAAGCAACAAATATACCAAACAATCCTATTTCAAAGAGAAAAACATAATCACCGATAATTAAAATAGTGCAAGCAATAACTTAGCTCTGGTACTAAATTGGAATGTCATATTTTCCCTGAATCTTCAAATTAACAACTGAATTAAACAGTATTTTTTCTGTACGTGCCTAACAAATGTATGTTGCAACCATTTTACATTGGATATGAATTAAACCTTGAACTGAAACATCAAATATGATTTGTGAAGGAACACATCAATGCTAATCTGCTTTGACAGCCAAGTCTCTGATACCCATGGGCAATGGAGCAAAACAGGAGACTTGCTTGTAATGTCACAAAGGCCTTTCCAGTGCAAATAAATACAAGAATAAAAAAAGCATGTTCGACAACCAGTAGAATTTAATTTGGAAGTTTCGTTGGTTGAATTCTGACGCTGTGACCAATAGCCTGTAACAATAATGAAGCTATTTACCAGGCTGCATGATAACAGGTTAACATGACATGGCTTAAACATATTGTAATAAATCAAAATGAGAAACAGAAATAGTTAAAAGTAGGAAAGAAATAATAACAACAATGATGGTAAAATGACAAGCATATTGAGCTGCAGTTTACTGCATATTACTGCCCAAATGCACATGTAACTTACATGCAAAACGATTACAGGGTTCAAAATATCATGGGAATGTGTGTGTAATTGAGGTTCCACATGACTGCAATTTGCCCCCATGTTACCTTCATATTTTATGTCTGTACATCAAACCTTCTGTCTGAAGAGCCCTCCCACCACTAAACTGCAAGTACTTTGCACTGACTGTGAGGAGGGGAGAGAGGTCTCTCAACATTGTTACAGTACTAGATTTACAGGTATGTGAAGAAACAATCGCTTTTGGACTTTCAATTGAATTATTTGAAGCGTTTTTAAAAAATATATAATCTCATGGAAATCACTCTGTATTTATGTTTCTTTTATGTCATAATATATAAATCACATTTAAAACTGAAAAGCTTCCCCATTCCAACTTTGTAAACATGTCACGCCTGATGTTCATGAATGTTGGTTAAATGAGTTGAAACTCAAATTTGAATTGTTTCCCATGTTGGAAGGTGTGACAAACACATCTGAGTCTTAAGTTCAAAAATATCACACAGTCACAGAGTTGTTACGGTGCAGAAAGATTTAATTTAGCCCATCGTCTATGAAATGAAATGAAATGAAAATTGCTTATTGTCACGAGTAGGCTTCAATGAGGTTACTGTGAAAAGCCCCTAGTCGCCACATTCCGCCGCCTGTTCGGCACTGGCTCTGTGAGTATTATAACTTAATGCATTTTCCTGCCTTTACCCCGAACCTTGCACATTATTGTATTCAAATAATCATCCAATGCCTTCTTGAATGCCTCGATTGAACTTGCCTCCACCACACTTCCAGGCAGTGCATTCCAGAGCCGGACTACTCACTGTGTGAAAAAGTTTTTTCTCACATCCCATGTTCTTCTTTTGCAAATACTTTAAATTTGTGCTCTCTCGTTCTTGATCCTTTAATAAGTGGGAACAGTTTCTCCCCATCTACTCTGTCCAGTAAGAAGTCTGACAACACCATATTAAATTCCAACAGGTTTGTTTCAAATCAGCAGCTTTCGGAGCACAGCTACTTCTTCAGATGAATGAAGAGGTGGGTTCCACAAACACATATTTAGACAAATTCAATGATGCAAGATGATTCTTTGACTGTGAGTCCAAGGCGACCTTCAGGTCGCGCGACAACGCAGAATCGCCGAGCAGAAACTGACAGCCAAGTTCTGCACGCACGAGTACGGCCTCTACCGAGACTTTGGATTCATGTCTCATTACATTCATCACCCACCAACTGTCCTGGCTTGAGACATAAGAACATAAGAACTAGGAGCAGGAGTAGGCCATCTGGCCCCTCGAGCCTGCTCCGCCATTCAATTAGATCATGGCTGATCTTTTGTGGACTCAGCTCCACTTACCCATCCGAATACCATAACCCCTTTATTCCTTTATTCTTCAAAAAACTATCTATCTTTATCTTGAAAACATTTAATAAAGGAGCCTCAACTGCTTCACTGGGCAGGGAATTTCATAGATTCACAACCCTTTCGGTAAAGATGTTTCTCCTAAGCTCTGTTCTAAATCTACTTCCCCTTATTTTGAGGCTATGCCCCGTAGTTCTGCTTTCACCCACCAGTGGAAACAACATCCCTGCATCTATCCTATCTATTCCCTTCATAATTTTATATGTTTCTATAAGATCCCCCTGCATCCTTCTAAATTCCAATGAGTACAGTCCCAGTCTACTCAACCTCTCCTCGTAATCCAACTCGTACCAGCCTCCCCGGACAGGCGCCGGAATGTTGCGACTAGGGGCTTTTCACAGTAACTTCATTGAAGCCTGCTCGTGACAATAAGTGATTTTCATTTTCAACCCCCTCAATTCTAGGATTAACCTAGTGAATCTCCACTGCACACCCTCCAGCGCCAGTACGTCCTTTCTCAGATAAGGAGACCAAAACTGAACACAATACTCCAGGTGTGGCCTCACTAACACCTTATACAATTGCAGCATAACCTCCCTTGTCTTAAACTCCATCCCTCTAGCAATGAAGGACAAAACCAATTCGCCTTCTTAATTACCTGTTGCGCCTGTAAACCAACTTTTTGCGACTCATGCACTAGAACACCCAGGTCCCTTTGCACAGCAGCATGCTTTCATATTTTATCATTTAAATAATAATCCCTTTTGCTGTTATTCCTACCAAAATGGATAACCTAACATTTGTCAACATTGTATTCCATCTGCCAGACCCTAGCCCATTCACTTAAACTATCCAAATCCCCCGGCAGACTTCAAGTATTCTCTGCACTTTTTGCTTTACCACTCATCTTAGTGTCGTCTGCAAACATGGACACATTGCACTTGGTCCCCAACTCTAAATCATCTATGTAAATTGTGAACAATTGTGGGCCCAACACTGATCCCTGAGGGACACCACTAGCTACTGATTGCCAACCAGAGAAACACCCATTAATCCCTACTCTTTGTTTTCTATTAATTACCCTTAACTCTGTGCATCATTATCTTATGCAGCAACCTTTTGTCAAAAGCTTTCTGGAAATCCAGATATACCACATCCATTGGTTCCCCATTGTCTACCGCACTGGTACAAAGAACAAAGAAAAGTACAGCACAGGAACAGGCCCTTCGGCCCTCCAAGCCCGTGCCGACCATGCTGCCCATCTAAACTAAAATCTTCTACACTTCCTGGGTCCGTATCCCTTTATTCCCATCCTATGGTAATGTCCTCAAAAAATTCCACTAAATTAATTCGGCATACCCTGCCCTTTATGAACCCATGCTGCGTCTGTCCAATGGGACAATTTCCATCCAGATGCCTCGCTATTTCTTCCTTGATGATAAATTCCAGCATCTTCCCTACTACTCACGTTAAGCTAACTGGCCTATAATTATACGCTTCCTGCCTACCTCCTTTTTTAAACAGTGGTGTCAAATTATCCCGAGTGCATTTGCAATTTCCCTAGCTATCTCTTTTAGTACCCTGGGATGCATTCCATCAGGGCCAGTAGACTTGTCTACCCTTAGCCCCATGAGCTTGCCCATCACTACCTCCTTAGTGATAACAATGATCTCAAGGTCCTCACCTGCCATAGCCTCATTTCCATCAGTCACTGGCATGTTATTTGTGTCTTCCACTGTGAAGACCCAAAAAAACCTGTTCAGTTCCTCAGCCATTTCCTCATCTCCCATTATTAAATCTCCGTTCTCATCCGCTAAAGGACCAATATTTACCTTAGCCACTCTTTTTTCTTTTATATATTTGTCAAAACTTTTACTATCTGTTTTTATATATTCTGAGCAAGTTTACTCTCATAACCTATCTGACTCTTCTTTCTAGCTTTTTAGTAGCTTTCTGTTGCCCCCTAAAGATTTCCCAATCCTCTAGTCTCCCACTAATCTTTGCCACTTTGTATGTGTTTTCCTTCAATTTGATACTCTCCCTTATTTCCTGAGATATCCACGGTCGATTTTACCTGTTCTACCATCCTTCCTTTTTGTTGGTATAAACATCTGTTGAGCACTGTGAAAAATTGCTTGGAAGGTTCTCCACTGTTCCTCAACTGTTTCACCATAAAGTCTTTGCTCCCAGTCTACCTTAGCCAGCTCTTCTCTCATCCCATTGTAATCTCCTTTGTTTAAGTACAAAACACAAGTGTTTGATTTTACCTTCTCACCCTCCATATGTATTTTAAATTCCACCATATTGTGATCGCTCCTTCTGAGAGGATCCCTAACTATCAGATGACTAATCAATCCTTTCACATGACCAGATCTAGGATCGCTTGTTCTCTGGTAGGTTCCATTACATACTGTTCTAGGAAACTATCGCGGATACATTCTATAAACTTCTCCTCAAGGCTGCCTTGACCTACCTGGTTAAAACAATCGCCATGTAGATTAAAATCCCCCATGATAACTGTTGTACCATTTCTACATGCATCAGTTATTTCTTTGTTTATTGCCCTCCCCACCATAATGTTACTATGTCGTGGCCTATAGACTACTACTATCAGTGACTTTTTCGCCTTACTATTCCTGATTTCCACCCAAATGGATATAACCTTATCCTCCATAACACCGATGACATCACTCATTACTTCCCGGATGGCATCTTTAAATAACAGAGCTACACCACCTCCCTTACCATCCACTCTGTCCTTCCGAATAGTTTGATACCCTTGGATATTTAACTCCTAGTTGTGACCATCCTTTAACCATGTTCCAGTAATGGCCATTAAATCATAGTCATTCACAATGATTTGCGCTATCAACTTATTTACCTTATTCCGAATACTACAAGCATTCAGGTAAAATGCCCTTATGTTGGCTTTTATACCACCGTTTTGAATCTTAACACCTCTATCAGTAACCTCTCCTAAGTTATTTTTCCTTTTAACTTTTCTCCTAATTTTCCTTGTCATTGAACCCATATCTTCATGTAATAACCTGCTGCTTCACTTTCCATTTATGTTTTTACTTCTACGTTTTATTCCTTTTATTAGTATTATTTGGCCTATTCACTGAGCTCCCCTCAGTCACTGTACCCTGTGGCCCTTTTTGATTTTTGACTATGACTTCCCTGCCTTACACTTTCCCCCTTACTGCCTTTTGTTTCTGTCCCCATTTTACTTCTCTCTGACTTCCTGCATTGGTTCCCATGCCCCTGCCACATTAGGTTAAACCCTCCCCAACAGCACTAAATAATTCACACCTCTTTAACCTGTGATTATCCCTCTCTCCAGTCGCACTGTCTGACTTAATTACCAGCAAAGACTCACATTCAAAGTATCATCTTGCATCATTGAATTTGTCTATATATGTGTTTGGGAAACCCATCTCTTCATTCACCTGACGAAGGAGCTGCGCTCCGAAAGCTAATAATTCAAAACTTTAACTTGGTGTTGTAAGACTTCTTATTCTGCCCACCCCATTCCAATGCCGACATCTCCACATCATGGCTACTCTGTCCAGCCCCCTCATGATTTTGATCACATTTAAGAAATCTCCTCTTAGCGCTATCCTCCCCAAGGAGAACAGTCCCAACTTCTCCAAACTATCCTCACAACTGAAGTTTTTCAAACTTGGAATCATTCTTGTAAACATTTTCTGCACTCGCTCCAATGTGTTCTCATCGTTCCTATAGTGTGGCGTCCAGAATTGTAGACAATACTCCAGCTGAAGTCTGACTAGTGTCCTGTACAAATTCAGCACAATTGATAAAAGCAAATTACTGCAGATGCTGGAATCTGAAACCAAAGAGAAAATGCAGGAAAATCTCAGCAGGTCTGGCAGCATCTGTAGAGAGAGAAAATAGCTAATGTTTCAGGTCCAGATGACCCTTTGTCAAAGCTAAACAACAGAGAAAGTGGGAAATATTTATACTGTGGAGTGAGAATGAAAGATGAGTCATAGCCACAGAAACCCAGGTAAATGGGGTTCTAATAGCCACAGAAACCAGGGGGAAAGAGAGCTAAAAGCAGCCCCCAGAGAGAACAAAAGGTGTGAAAGGCCAAACAGCTGAGAAACTAACATCAGAGGGTAAACTGTGACCAATGTAGATGTGGGGGAGGGGAAGCAAAGAGGAGAAAGGGTAAGAAAAGGTGGATAAATCAGGGAGGGGGGTAAAAATATATAAAGAAAGGCAAGAAAGAAAGAAATGGTAACAGACAATTAAAATGAAATGGGGTGAAAACAAATGGGTCGAGGTGGGGTGGAGCTAATCATCTGAAGTTGTTGAATTTGATATTGAGACTGGAAGGCTGTAGCATGCCTAACCAGAAGATGAGATGTTGTTCCTCCAGTTTGCATTGAGATTCACTGGAACATTGCAGCAGGCCAAGGACAGACATGTGGGCATGGGAACAGGATCTTATGTTAAAATGGAAAGCAACGAGAAGGTTAGGGTACTAAATGTACACAGGCTGAAAATGCTCAGCAAAGTGATCACCCAGTCTGCGTTTGGTCTCTCTGATATAGAGGAGACCACATTGGGAGCAGTGAATGCAATAGACCAGATTGAAAGGTGCAAGTGAAATGCTGCTTAACCTGGAATGAGTGTTTTGGACCTGGGATGTTAAACATG
This sequence comes from Scyliorhinus canicula, assembly GCF_902713615.1. Taxonomy (NCBI): domain Eukaryota; kingdom Metazoa; phylum Chordata; class Chondrichthyes; order Carcharhiniformes; family Scyliorhinidae; genus Scyliorhinus; species Scyliorhinus canicula. The sequence goes on from NC_052151.1 coordinate 106,679,939, forward strand.
GAAGAGGTAAAGGGGCAGGTGTTACTCCTTCTGCAATTACATGGTAAGGTGCCATGAGTGATGGGAGAGGTACTGGGTATGGTGGAGGAGTGGACTCGATTATCTCAGAGGGAATAGTCTGCGGAATGCTGACAGAGGGAGTGAAGGGAAGATGTGTTTGTTGGTGGCATCACGCTGGAGTTGGCAAAAATGGTGGAGGATTATGCTTTGCATACATAGGCAGATGGGGAAATGTGAGAACGTGGGGGACTCTATCCTTGTTCTGGGAGGGAGGGGAGGGGCTAGGGTATTGGTGCAGGAGATGGATCGCACATTGTTGAGGGCTCTATCAATAACTGTAGGTGGAAAATCACGGTTGAGGAAGAAGGAACACATTTTCGAAGCACCATTTTGGAAAGTGGCATCGTCGGAACAAATGCGACGGAGGCGAAGGAGTTGAGAGAAAGGGATGGAGTCCTTACAGGGTGTAGGGTGTGAAGAGCTGTAGTCCAGATAGCTGTGGGAGTCAGTGGGCTTGTAGTGGATATTAGTGGATAGTCTATTGCGGGAAGTGGAGACAGAAAGATCAAGGAAAGGAAGGGAAGTGTCTGAGATTGTCCAGGTGAAAGTGATGGAGGGGTGGAAACTGGAAGCGAAGTTGATGAATTTTTCCAGTTCCGGGCGAGAGCATGACGTGGCACCAAAATAGCCATCAATGTATCGGTAAAGGTGTTGTGGCAGGGGGCCCGGATAGGCCTGGAACAAGGAATGTTCCACATACCCCATAAAAAGGCAAGCGTAGCTAGGACCAAGGCGAGTACCCATTGCTGTACCTTTGATTTGGAGAAAATGGGATAAGTTAAAGGAGAAGTTGTTGAGAGATAGAATGAGTTCAGCCAGGCAGAGGAGAGTGGTATAACCGCCTTGCACTTGTATTCTAATTACCCCCATTAATAAAGCCGAGGATACTGTATGCTTTGTTAGCTGCTCTTTCCACCTGTCCAGCCACCTTCAATGACTTTTGCACATACACACCCAGGTCCCTCTGCTCCTGCACATCCTTTAGAATTGTCCCCTTTATTTTATGCTCTCTCCATGTTCTTCCGACCAAAAATAATCAAGTTACATTTCTCGTCATTGCACGTCACTGATCTGCCCACTCCACCAACTTGTTGAAGTCCTTTTGATGTTAATCTACACTGTTCTCCTCACAATTTACAATGCTTCCAAGTTTTGTATCACCACTAACTTTGAAATTGTCCCGTGCACACCAAGACCCCGATCATTAATATATGTCTGGAAAAACAAGGGTTCCAATACCAACTCCTGGGGAGCTCCAATACAAACCTCCCTCCCGCCCAGAAAATATCATTGAGCATTACTCAATGTGTCCCATTTCCTATTACTCAGCCAATTTTGTATCCACATTTTTATTGTCCTTTATATTCCATAAGATATAACTTTTCCAGTGGTTAGCATTGTTGCCTCAAGGTGCCAAGGTCACAGGTTTGATCCCGGCTCTGGGACACTGTCCATGTGGCGTTTGCACATTCTCCCCGTGTTTGCGTGGGTTTCGCCCCCACAACCCAAAGGTGTGCAGGGTAGGTGGATTGGCCATGCCAAATTGCCCCTTAATTGGAAAAAATGAATTGGGTACTCTAAATTTATAAAACAAAGATGTAACTTTTCTCACAAATCTATTGTGTGGCACTGTATAGAATGCCTTTTGGAAATATATGAATCATAGAATCTCTACAGTACAGAAGGAGGCCATTTGGCCCATTAAGTCCACACAGACCCTTTGAAAGAGCACCCGAACTCAGTGTTTTTCAAACTTTCTTTCCGGGAACCCATTTTTACCAACCGGCCAACCTTTGGAACCAAACTCTGCCGACCTTCGTGACCCATGCCAGCCGACCTTCGCGACCCACGTCAGCCGGCCTTCGGGGCCCACGCCGGCCGACCTTTGTGACCCACGCCAGCCGACCTTCGCGGCCAAGCCGGCTGACCTGCGTGACCCACCATTTTCTCTTGTTTGCTGCTGACAGTAATGGAGGAAATGGTTTTGGGTCCCTTTGGCCCTCGTATACGCTCCTCCAATAGAACCTGTTGGATGAAGGTGAAGCCTTCCAGTGTCGGAAAGTATGGAGTCTCCATCTGTCCAAAGTTCTGCATTTTTTCCCTGTACAATTTTATCAAATAAAAACCCCGAAGTTGTAAAAAAAAAAAAATGAATAAAATAAATGAAAAAAATAAAATAAAATGAATAAAACCCCCTCCCCCCGAACTTATGAAACAAAAAGCTGCGACCGTTTAAAAGAAAAGCTGCCGCACTGCGTGCATGAGCATAGTTTTCCGCATGCGTGCCGATGATCTGGCACGCATGCGCAGTGCGGCCGCATTTTTGTTACATGGTCGCGGACATTTTGAAGGCCGCTTGCAGCCGGCGTTATTAACAGCCAGCTGCTGCGGCTGTTGCGCACAGATTTGCACGATCGGGAGCGCCATAATAGACGGCTCAGAGACCCTCCCGACACCAGGCCGTGAGCCACCCCCGATTTGACAACGCCTGCCCTAACTAGGCCCACTCCCCCACCCTATCCCTGTAACCCCATAACCCCACCTAACCTTTGAACACTACGGGCCATTTAGCATGACCAATCCACCTAACCCGCACATTTTTGGACTGGGGAAGGAACCCGGAGGAAACCCACGCAGACACCCAGGTCCCTGGCGTTGAGAGGTAGCAGTGCTAACCACTGTGCCACCATGCCGTCGTAATGTAGATAGTTTTAACATGTGCTTTTTGTCAGCCATGGCTCAATTGGTAGTGCTCTTTCCTCTGAGACATACTGTTCTTGGTTAAAATCCCACAACAGGGTTTAAGCACAAAAATCAATACTGACACTCAGGGCAGTCTTGAGAAAGTGCTGCATTGGAAGAGCCTTTGTTCGGACGAGGCATTTAACAAGAGGCTCCTTTGCCCATTCAGGTGGATGTAAAAGATCCAATGTCACTATTTTGAATTAGAGCAGGGGAGTTATTCCTGGTGTCCTCGCCAATAATTATCCCTCAGTCAACATCACAAAAAGGCAGATTATCTGCTTGTTATGACGTTACTGTTTGTGAGTGTTTGCCGTGCTGTACTTCCTACAATGGTCACGACACTCCAACAATATTTAATTGCTTGTAAAATACTTCAGGATTCCATGGTTGTGAAAATGCTATATCAATGCAAACGTTTCTTATTTTTCTTTCTTTTTCAACTAAACTAAACAGACTAAATTAGGGTATTGGAAATTTGTGAGGAAGCGTGCAGGAGGACTTAAGCAGGTTAGAACGTTAAGGAGATAAACAGGTTAGGATGGTAAGGAGATGATTGATAGACGTACTTAAACTCAGATTGCATCAAGTGTGCATCAAAATCAATTCTGCATCCCATGAACTAAAGGGAATGAAAAAGGGAACTGTTCCTCAGGAAACAAGTAGGGTAGGAAAGAGTAAGAGTTTTACCTGAGATGAGGAAATCAAAGGCAAAGATGAGAATGCATTTCAGCAGATCAATTAATATCAAGAAAGGCTCACAGTGGCATGTTTGAAAACGGTGTTGTAAATGACGTAGAGGAGAGATTTCTTGGGGTGGACACAGTGGAAAGTAGAGTTGGAAATGGGGCATGGGAATGTGAGTGTGGAAGAAGATGAGGAGGTGATCAGGAATTGTCTGTGAATGAGAATATTGAGACCACATGAGTTGGGAAGTTTGAGTTGATGGCCACCAGTACAGCAAGGAGAGTAAATATGGAGAAGAATGAACCGAAAAGAGAGTGAAAACAAGGGGCGGGATTCTCGGTACAGCGACGCCAGAATCGCCAAACACAATTGGGCAGAGAATCACCTGTGAACCAAAGACCAAGGCCGGTGCATTGCTCCAGTGTGTCAACAGCAACAGTAGACGCCACAGGAAGGTGCAGGACAGGAGCCGCAGAGCCAACTGCGGGCATGGGTTGCGCTGACCACCAGTACCCCAAGCCAAAGTCAGAGGCCCCCCCCCACTAAGGCCAGACCTGGTTGGGCATGGGAGTACTCACCATGCTAACATACCTGCTCTTTAACCCCTGCAGAGAATGGATTTTGGAATCCAACTAGGAGTGGTTGGCATCTGCCTAGCTGCCACAGACTTGGCAAACGCCATGAGGACCTGCTCGGTTAGGGCCCTGCAGCAGCTGAGCCATCCACAGAGGAACAGGGGCCATCCAGTGAAGATGGAGAGCCAGCCGCCCAACAGGCTCAGGAGGAAGTGGGAAGACGGTGCCGCATTAGATCCCGTGTCTACCGGCAGTGACTGTCATTCAAGAAACTGGCAGACCAGGCGTGTCGCCAAAGACTCCGGCTGACCAGGAGATCATGCTGCATATCGGCTACATCATGGCACATCTGGAACCACGGGGGTATGGAGCAGGACACCTGCTCCTGGTGGTCTTCAAGGTGGCGGTCGCCCTGAACTTCTATACCCATGGGGTCCTTCCAGATGCCACGTGGGGACTTGTCAGGAATCTCACTGACCTCCGTGCATAGGTTCATCCATGCCATCACAGAGGCCCTGTATGCCTGGTTGGCACAATACATCAGCCTGAATATGGATCGAGCACACCAGGTTGCCTGGGCAGCGGGTTCGCCGCCATCAGCAGGATGCCCTAGGTTCTGGGGGTGTCCGGCGGGGCGCCTGTTTCCCCTTGGAGGACCACCAAATGAGTAGGTCCACTTCACAAATGTGAAGAGATACCACTCCATGAACCTGCAGTTGGTCCGCACCCTTTACTCAGGCAGCGTGTACATGCCTTCATCCTGGCGCACTCGATGGCGCACAACATATTCAAGGCGCTCCCCCGGGTGAGGGGTTGGCTCTTAGGTGACAGGAGTTATCTACTGGGGTTGTGGCTGATGATGCCCATCCGGAGGCCACAGACCAACGCGGAGACCCCGCTACAATGATACCCATGCAGCAACTAGGAGCGTAATTGCGCGGTTCATTGGCGTGCCCAAGCTGGGGTTTGGTGTCTTCCAATGATGGTGATGTGCTGAGCGGATGCACATCAGGTGGCTCTCCTCCAAACCAGAGCCAAAAAGGGCACTTTTAGTCGAATTTTGCCCAAAATTCGAAGACTAAACTACCTCAACAATGAGAAACAAACAACCACGAGAGTATGCCGGCAAACGGGAGCTGGGGAGGGGGGTGGATGGCTGAAAAGACAACAGAACTGGTAGAAAAAGCCACGAGAAGCAGGTGGGCGAGATGTTGGACTCAAGAGGCAAAGGAGCCCCGCCCAGGAGAGAGAGGGAGACCAATGACCCGAGCATCAGCGCATGTCCCCCCCCCCCCCCCCCCCCCCCCCCCCCCCCGCACCCCCACCATCATCACCTGGAGACGGATGGAAGAACTTCCTCATGAAGAAGCTGACCGCCATGAAAGGGCAATCAGGACAGAAATCCAGGTGGCGGTCAACATGGCGGTGGCAGAGGTGATGGCCACCATGCAAAAGGCTATCGATGGGCTGGGGAGTGGAGACACAAGAGAAGACGATTCTCGACCTTGCAAAGGTCTCAATGGACCAGGGAGACAGAATCATCCCAGAAAGTCAGTGAAAACGTTGGTGGTGGCGCAGAGGAACTTAAGAGTGAAAGTCGAGGAACAAGGGAGCAGGGCCCATTGACAGAACATTCGAATCGTGGGTCTGCTGGAAGGTATTAAGGGCATCGATCCGACGGGCTACATCGTCCAAATGCTGGGCGACTTAGTCGGGAGAAACAACCTCCCCAAACCCCGAGAGCTCGACAGAGCGCACAGGTCGCTTAGGTCGAAACCCAAAGCTGGGGAGCAGCTGAGGGAGATCATTGCAAAGCTCCACCGTTACCAGAACCGTGAAAGGATCCTGCGATGGATGCGTCAGACGAAAGCGAACACCTGGGAAGGACATATAATCCATATCTATCAGGATATTGGGCAGACCTAGCAAAACAAAGGGCTGAGTTCAACCATGTTAAGTCGGCCCTTTACAGGAACGGGGTACGTTTCGGTATGCTGTACCCAGCCAGGCTCTGGGTCACATACCAGAAGAAAGAACATTACTTTAACACCCCGGAGGAAGCAAATTAATTTGTAACAAACAAAGGCCTGGACAAGGGACAGACAAGGCAGCAGTGAGGGTTTTGCAGAGAAAGACTATGAGAGGGAAAAATCAAAGACTCATTCGACTGTGAGCATGTTTGCGTGGGTCTGTGCTGCCTCGCTCTGATAGTAAGGGGAATACTGGGTCACAGAAAGAAGCGAAGACAGGAGAAGGCAGGGGATAGGTTAGACAGGGAAAACAGACAGTCAGTGGGCATAAGGTAGGGGCTAAACTAACCCAGCAGGGGATCCACCACACTAGCAGAAATACCTAACATGGGAAGACGGAAAGCAAGGGGGACCGCGACGCACCTCCCAACAGGGAGGGAGCACCTGGTTGGGGGGGGGGGGGGGCACAGGGATGGGGAAAGGGAAAGCACGGGGGAGACAGGGAAATGACAAGAAGGAAGGATGGGGGAAGAGCACAAAAGAAATATAATAGGGAGAATGAGTTGGTTTTCGCGCAGGCTTTGGCGGGTGAGGAACGGGCTGAGGAAACAAGATGGCACCGTAAGCAGGCACTTTGGAGGGTCCCTGGGCAAAGGGAAACCCAGGAATGCAGGGGCACACCCATGTGACATACTCACAGTTGGCAGCCATGTTGGGTGCCCCCTGGACTAAGGAAAACTTTGGAGCGCAAGGGCCTGACCTCATCATGAGACCGGTGACCATGGCCATTTTGGATGGTCCCCTAACAATGGGAGGCCCCAGAGTGCAGGGGTGCATCCATCAGGTAAGTATGGGTGATCCTGTGGGAGGGACAGAAACCCTCCACCAGGATCATTACCTGGAATGTCAGGAGACATTAACTGCCCTGTGAAAAGATCCAGAGTCTTCACCCACCTAAGACGTTTGAAGGCCAACATAATATTCCTGTTGAGACACACCTGAGGGAGAAGAACTGACTGCGGTTAAGAAAGGGCTGGGTGGGACAGACATACCATTCATGCTACGGGACGAGGACTAGGGGTGTAGCCATACTGATTGGATTTTGTTTATTGTCACGTGAAACGAGGTACAGTGAAAAATATTTTTCTGTGAGCAGCTCAACAGATCATTAAGTACATGTAAATAAAATAAAATATATAATAGGGCAACACAAGGTATACAATGTAATGCATAACACTGGCATTGGGTGAAGCATAAAGGGGTGTAGTGTTAATGAGGTCAGTCCATAAGAGAGTCGTTTAGGAGTCTGGTAACAGTGGGGAAGAAGTTGTTTTTGAGTCTGTTTGTGCGTGTTATCAGACTTTTGTATCTCCTGCCCGATGGAAGAAGTTGGAAGAGTGAGTAAGCCAGGTGGGAGGGATCTTTGATTAGGCTGCCCGCTTTCCCCAGGCAGCGGGAGGTGTAGATGGAGTCACTGGACAGGAAGCAGGTTCATGTGATGGACTGGGCTGTGTTCACAGGGGGCTGAGCAGTTGCCATACCAGGCTGTGATGCAGCCAGATAGGATGCTTTCTATGATGCATATGTAAAAGTTAGTCAGAGTTAATGTGGACATGCTTAATTTCCTTAGTTTCCTGAGGAAGTATAGGCATTGTTGTGCTTTCTTGGTGGTAGCGTCAACGTGGGTGGACCAGGACAGATTTTTGGTGATGTGCACCATTTAAGAATTTGAAGCTGCTAACCATCTCCACCTCGTCCCTGTTGATGCTGACAGGGGTGTTTACGGTACTTTGCTTCCTGAAGTCAATGACCAGCTCTTTAGTTTTGCTGGCATTGAGGGATAGCTTGTTGTCGCTGCAACACTCCACTAGGTTCTCTGTCTCCCTCTTGTATTCTGACTCGTCGTTATTCGAGATCCGGCCCACAATGGTTGTATCATCAGCAAACGTATAGATGGTGTTGGAACCAAATTTTGCCACGCGGTCGTGTATGTACAGGGAGTATAGTAGGGGGCTAAGTATGCAGCATTGCGGGGCCCCGGTATTGAGGACTATTGTGGAGGAGGTGTTGTTGTTTATTCTTACTGATTGTGGTCTGTGGGTCAGAAAGTAGAGTTGCAGAGGAGCCAAGTCATAGTTTTTGGAGCTCTGATATGAGCTTGGCTGGGATTATGGTGTTGAAGGCGGAGCTGTAGTCAATAAATAGGAGTCTGATGTAGGAATCCTTGTTGCCGAGATGCTCTAGCGATGAGTGTAGGGCCAGGGAGATGGCAGCTGCTGTGGACCAGTGTGCGAATTGCAGTGTATCAAGGCGTTCTGGGAGTATGGAGGTGATGCGCTTCATGACCAGCCTCTCGAAGCACTTCATTACGACTGAAGTCAGGGCCATCGGATGGTAGTCAGTGAGGCACGTTGCCTGGATCTTCTTTGGCACTGGTATGATGGTGGCCTTCTTGAAGCAAGTGGGGACCTCGGAGCAGAGTAGGGACAAGTTAAAGATGTCCGTGAACACATTTGCCAGCTGGTCCGCGAAGGCTCTGAGTGCTCGACCAGAGATTCCGTCCGGATCCGTTGCCTTCCGAGGGTTCACTTTCAGGAAGGCTTATCTGACTTCTGAAGCTGTGATGGTGGGTATGGGTGTGTTATGGGCTGCTGGGGAACTCAACAGTGAATCGTTGGTTTCCTGCTCGAACCGAGCATAGAATGCATTGAGTTCATTGCATGGAACACAATGTTGACAAACGTGAGGTTATCCATTTTGGTAGGAATAACAGCAAAAGAGATTATTATTTAAATGATAAAATATGAAACATGCTGCTTTGCAGAGTGACCTAGGTGTCCTAGTTGGTTTACAGGTGTAACAGGTGATTAAGAAGGCAAATGGAGTTTTGTCCTTCATTGCGAGAGGGATGGAGTTTAAGATTAGGGAGGTTATGCTGCAATTGTATAACGTGTTAGTGAGGCCACACCAGGAGTATTGTGTTCAGTTTTGGTCTCCCTACCTCAGAAAGGACTTACTGGCGCTGGAGGGTGTGCAGAGGAGATTCATTAGGCTAATGCAGAGTTAAGGGGGTTGGATTACAAGGAGAGGTTGAGTAGACTGGGACTGTACTCGTTGGAATTTAGAAGGATCTTATAGAAACATATAAAATTATGAAGAGAATAGATAGGATAGATGCGGGCAGGTTGTTTCCACTGGCGGGCGAAAGCAGAACTAGGGGCATAGCCTCAAAATAAGGGGAAGTAGATTTAGGACTAAGGTTAGGAGGAACATCTTCACCCAAAGGGTTGTGAATCTATGGAATTCCTTGCCCAGTGAAGCAGTTGAGGCTCCTTCATTAAATGTTTTCAAGATGAAGATAGATAGCTTTTTTAAGAATAAAGGAATAAAGGGTTATGGTGTTTAGGGCCGGAAAGTGGAGCTGAGTCCACAAAAGATCAGCCATGATCTCACTGAATGGCGGAGCAGGCTCGAGGGGCCAGGTGGCCTACTCCTGCTCCTAGTTCTTATATTCTTATGTTCCTATGTTCATTGGGGAGGAATGCGCGGTTGCTGGAGATACTGCTCGGCTTCGCTTTGTAGCCTGTTATGTTGTTTAGGCCTTGTCACATCCTTGAGAGTCTGTAATGCTAGTCTGTGACTCAAACTTGGACTGATATTCTTTCTTGTCTCCTCGGATGGCTTTGCGGAGTTCGTACCTGGATTTCTTGTATAGGTTAGGGTCGCCTGACTTGAATGCCTCAGACCTGTCCTTCAGTAGGGAGTCATGGTTTCTGGTTGGGAAACGTACCTACTGCTTTCTTTGGCACGCAGTCGTCCACACATTTGCTGATGAAGTCTGTGACGGTGGTGGCATACTCATTTAAGTCGGTCGCTGAGTTCTTAAATATAGACCAGTCCACTATCACTAAGCAGTCACTTCTTCCTCGGACCAGCAGTGCACGACCGTCTTAGCTGGATTCTCCCGCTTGAGTTTCTACTTGTATGCCCAGAGAAGGAGCATCATCTTATGGTCTGAGTTTCCAAAGTGCAGTCGGGGGATGAAATGGTAGGCGCCCTTGGTGGGACAGGAGATGTGCTGGTGGAATTTTGGCAGTACATTCTTGAGGTTGGCCTTGTTGAAGTCCCCAGCCATGATGAACAAGGGCTCCGGGTGTTCTGTTTCGTAGTTGTTAATAAGAGGACGAGGTTCATGGCAACAAGGACAATTATGGACCAAGGGGAATTGTCTGGATTGACACAGATTTCACAAAAAGACCCCAACGCTGATATGCACCGACTGATCGTAAGGGCGACTTTAACTGTATATAGTACCCACTGATGGTCCGATCGAACCCCATATCAGGGAAAAGGACAGACATGGATAGGGAGCTGGGAACATTCATGGAGCAGGTGGGGGCTGTGGACCCATGCCATCCACCTTCTATCCACTAGAAAAGCAGTGCTCCAATTCCGCCAAACACTGAGACCTTTTATGAACACGAGGAAAAGGCTGGCCACCTACTGGCTCACCAGTTGAGAAAGCAGGCAGCCAAGAGGGATATAGCTCAGGTGAAGGAACAGCAGAGGCAGACTGGTAACTGAGCAAAAAGAGGTCAACCGAGCGTTCAAGACCTTTGATTGAGGATTGTACACCTCCGAGCCCCCCGACGGGGATGCGGGGTGAAACGATATGCCAGTTGTGGGGGATAATAGGTGGTGGGGGGGGGGGGGGCTGGAAGCACCAATGGATGTGGGAGAGATCATGGAAAATATTAGCTCTATGTAGGCGGGAAGACACCGAGACCCAATGGGTTCCTGGCGGAACTCTATAATAAATTCGCACCAGCCCTGGCCCCACACCTACGGGACATGTTCACAGATTCATTAGCAAGGGGCACCCTGCCACCTACGCTAACACAGGCCACGATACCGCTGATACCCAAAAAAGACAAGGACCCGACAGATGTGGATCAAACAGACCCATTTCGCTACTCAATGTAGACGCCAAGATACCCGCGAAAGCCCTGGCCAAGATTTTGGAGAACTGGGTACTAGAGGTGGTCGCAGTGGAGCAGAAGAGGTTTGGCAAAGGTAGGCAGCTAACTGTGAACATCAGGTGGCTGCTGAATGTAATAATGACCCGATCCGGGGAGAGAACACCAGAGGTGATCATCTCCATGGACACAGAAAAGGCCTTTGACAGAGTCAGATGGAGGTACCTCATCGAGGTACTGGAGCGGTTTGAGCTAGGGAAGGGGTTCACCTTGTGGGTGAAACTCCTGTACAACGCCCCCAAGGCGAGTGTTCAGACCAACATCACCAGCTCTGAATATTTCCAGCTGCACAGGGCCATAAGGCAGGGATGCCCACTGTCCCCACTCCTGTTCGCCCTGGCAATTGAAACCCTGGCAATCGCCCTGCAAGATGTGAGAAGCTAGAAGGTCATCGAAAGAGGGGACAGAGAGCGCAGAGTTTCACTCTATGCAGATGATCTGCTCCTCTACATCTCAGACCCACAGAATGGCCTGAAAGCAATCATGCAACTGCTGGAAGAGTTTGGACCCTTTTTGGGCTACAAACTCAACCTGGGCAAGAGCCAGGCATTTCCGGTGTACCCTAACAGGGGAGGGACAGAGCTGTAGGGACTACCATGCAAACGAGCCCAAAGAAAAGTCTGCTACCTGGGAATCTGGATAGCCCATGACTGGACACAGATTCACAAATGAAAACTGAGGCTACATCATCAAAAATAGAATACATATGTCCTGGTTATTAATGAAGAAGTTCCAGGCGAGCGACCACGAAGAAGCGATGACAGTTAGAAAAACACAATATTTATTCACCTACTCAATACACTCCTACTGCTCAAATTATCTCCAGCGCCCGACCCACATCGGGAAGGGGTATTTATGTAGGTTAAGGGTGTAGCTCCGCCCCCTCATCAGACTCAGGTGAGACCCGGAGGAACCTGATGGTGCAGACCCCTTGGCCTTGGGTTGGGTTATAACAAGAATAGAATGGGAGTTTAAAGGTGACGGCCCAAGTCCCCTGTTGGGATAAGGATGATTGGTGGATTGGGTAGAGGCAGGCTGTATGAACAATAAACTGATGCCCAGGTTCAGAGGTAGACATTGAGGGGCGGTGGGGAGGCGGGGTGGGGGGGGAGGTTGGTGGGATACTGATCGATGTGCCATCAATTGCACGAGAGACGAGTTGCTTTACAAAAGTTAGGCTTTAATAAACTGCGGTTGTCTACAATAAAATGGACGACCGCCAGGCGTTTGACTATTTATACCTCGGCAAGGAGACATGGTTAACTCAGCCTCTCGACCAATCGGTCGAAAGGCACATGACCGACCAGGGCCAATGGTAAGCCGGTGTTCTGCCCCAATGGCAGACAGGTATGCAAATCATATCACCACACTGGTAATTGCCAGGTGCACATACAAGGGAGATGTTAATAAATTTTACGAGGCTACTAAAGCTCAAAAATCATCTATGTGTGCTTTAAAATCAGGCGATGTTTACCTCTGCAGTTCAGGTGTAGTGTATCAATTAATTATACTTTCTTGGAAAGACTTCTACCAGTGTTAACTTCACTAATGTTTATATCAGTTATTTTTGCAGCAGCTTGGTTTTCTTAATTCTAAGAACGGCAACCCTTATGGTCCAGTTATATAGTTTTTGAGGCAATTTGAAAATCTGTCTATATCTCCTAAATTGTGTCGAGTGTAAAGGCTGGCATGAAGTAAATTGGCCTTATCTATTGCACTGATCTATTTAAGTTTGGAGTATAATCAATAAGAGCCAAAAATGTTTTTTATTGTTTGGGATATGATTTCCATGCAGTCTTACACATTAGGGATAAATCAGTAATCCAGAATCACAAAACAAAAATACCATTTAACAAGTAAGAGATCCTAATAGAATAAATTAGGGAATATGCAACCTATTATAAATTTTACTAAATGGATGGTTTTATTTAAACATTTGGATTTTTTTTAAAGATGCAAAGTTACTATTCTGAGTTTTTCCCCAAGAGGTAAATTCCAGAAAAGTTGCAGAAGTTTTAACTTTCCAAGTATTTTCTCTGTAAAGCATTTTAAACATAAATTTAATTTGCAGATTTACTATTAGCTTCTGGAATTTTAACAAGGCCTGAAACGGTTTTGTTCCTTATTATCCCAATTATTTTTTTTGTGTTTATTCATTTCATCAGAATATTTTCATGCCTTTCTGCACATTATTAACTCATGCATGTTTGTCAGATTAGCAGTTGAACTGTGGGGGTGAATTTTTTGGTTTCCTTTGTGAAGTGACACTGAAATTATTTTCAGTCAACTTGGCAAAACAACCTTCATACTACGATTGGTTAGTCTTTTGTTATAACAGAAGACTAGAACTTAATGATTCCCTAAAATGTACAATTTGTAACTTTTTAGAAAAAAGATTTAATTCTCATGTTTAACCAGGAAAAGATTAAATAATCCTTTGTTTACAAACCACTTGAATGACATGATCAAGATAGGGATATTGATGGGGACAAAGATTAAAATGTGTAATTTAATTGAACACTATGGGGGAAGGTTTAATCTGGTTCCCAATCAAAATATTAACATAATGACTGTGTTTGCTGACGATGCATAATGCTAAAACCTCTTGAGTTCAAAGAGCCCTCAGCTTTAATGCTCCTGTCCGCAGAGGATACACAATGTTAACCATTCAGACAATGGAAAGCACCAGCACTCTTTAGTGCAGAAAAGGAAGGGTGCAAACATTCTCAAATTAGGAAAAGGGGCAGCATTAACATACAGTGTAGGACCCCCCCCAACCTTCCTGGCTGACCATCCCATCCTTACACCTCCCCCCCTCCCCCCTCCTTGCAGCCCCCTCCGTGATTCCTACCTGCCTTACTACGGGATGTGGGCCCTGGGTTGACAGTAAGTGGTGACTACCTTTCTGGTCTTACAGGCCCTAATGCTACGTCTAAGTGGACCCCCAGGCGGTACATCAGGAGTGGGGGTGGCCTGCTGTGATTCCTGTCCTGTAACCTGGGTCCCCTTTGGCGGCTGTCTTCTGGGGCAACCGGGCTTGGATGGGTCCGGTGGCTGCTCAGGTATCCCAGGTGGTGTGGTGCTGCCCTGTTCTGCCCGCTGCCCATTAGATGCACCAGGGACAGGAAGGGAGGACTTTTAAAGCTTGATAAAATTGCACATAGCCTCCAGGACTAGCATCACCAGGTTGCGGTGAGGACCTCAGGAGCTAGCTCTACTTGTACCCCAATCCCATGGAGTAGCCTGGGGGCCATCAGACACCCCGAGGGAGGAGAAAGTGATGGGGCCGTGCTGGTGCCTCCTGCAGGTGAGGTGCCGGAATACCACAGCATCGCGGGGTCTCAATGCTCGCAGCCATGGAGCACAGGGAGTGGAACACCTCCCTCTGGGACTGCACCACATCACGCTGTGACTGTGCCACCACTTCTGAATCTGTGCCACAGCAGCCAGTGACTGCTCCACCTCCCTCTGGTTCTGTGCCATGTCAGCCACTGCCCGACAATGCCACTAATGCCCTTAGCCATGACCTGCTGTAACTGGACCACGCTTTAAAGTGTCACTGCCATGCCCACGTGAGCCTGGTACATGGCTGCCTATGATAGGGCAGCACTGTCCTGGGCCTCGGCCACCGCCTGCACAGAATGCCCCAGGCCTTGGACATCCTGACCCATGACCAACACATTCGACCCGAAGTCCTCCATGGTGGATGCCACTTGTGTGGTGTTGTCTTGGGTGGCACACATAGCCAGCACCACCCCCTGCCTCTGCAGCGGTTGGACTACTCCAACTGCAGGTACTGGTACTGGATGCTCACCAACTGCCCCCCACCAACCCCCCCCCCCCCCCCCCCCCCCCCCCCCACCCTCCGTGCAGCCCCTTGCTCTGAGACTGCTTCTCCACTATAGATGGGACTGTCCTTTCCAGAAGCCCGAAACCATCTGGACGGCAGCTAGGCCCTGGGGTCGGGCTATTCTCCATCTGTCCATTCCCACGGGTGTTCCTACCTCAACCTGCTGTACCGGATCAAGTGTGGTGTGAACAAAGAACAGTACAGCACAGGAACAGGCCCTTCGGCCCTTCAAGCCTGTGCCGGTCATGATATCAACCTTTGCCAAAACCCTCAGCACTTCCTTGTGCCATATCCCTCTATACCCATCCTATCCATGTGTTTGTCAAGATGCCTTTTGAACGCCGTTAATGTATCTGCTTCCACAACCTCCCCTGGCAATGCGTTCCAGGCAGTGATCACCCTCTGTGTAAAAAACCTGCCTTGCACATCTCCTCTAAACTTTGCCCAATGCACCTTAACCTTATTCCCCTTGGTGACTGACCCTTCCACCCTTGGAAAGAGTACCTGCCCATCCACTCTATCCATGCCCCTCATAATCTTGTAGACGTCTATCAGGCCACCCCTCAATCTCCGTCTTTCTAATGAAAACAGTTTGAATCTATTCACCCTCTCCACATAATTAACACCAGGCAACATCCTGGTAAACCTCTGCACTCTCTCCAAAACTCCACATCTTTCTGGTAGTGTGGCGATGAGAATTGTGTGCAATATTTCAAGTGCGGCCTTACCAATGTTCTATACAACTGTAGCATAACTTGCCAGTTTTTATACTCAATGCCCCATCCAATGAAGGCAAGCATCCCATATGCTTATATTAAAACAAACTTTAATTTAAATACTGAATTTACTACATTAATATCAAAGAAATAACTACGATTATCAGTTGAATAGTTCTTCAAGAAAAGGGAAAAACTCAAACTTACTATCTATACCTGCCACTAGTTCCAATTAAGCAACCCAATACAGTTCAAATGCCACTTATAGATAACGTTAACACAACAGGTTACTTGCTTAGCTGTGTAGAAACATTTGTAGAGAGATCCTTCCAAGAGCAGATAGAGCACTTGTATCTTAGACCCGAATCCTATGGCAAACTTCAAAACTACAGACAGACCTGGTCCTCCCATTAATTACGTAATTTGTATCCCACTAAGTTCCATGACCTGCTTAAATAGAACTATGTGCAATCCCTCATAAATTATCTACTCTCCAGGCAATCTCTAGAAATAATAACAATATCCTTTAACCCTTTATCTATAACCAAGTAAGTGGTTGGAATGAATGATTACCTCACATTTTACGACTCCTTAATTACAGCTTTAGCAGACATGCCTGTATGTATTTTAAACCAGGGTTTTTAATATCAAGACTGCCACGACATAAAATATGCTTTAAAAATTCATTTACAGGATAATTGCTCGTTCGGCCAGCAATTATTGCCTATCCCTAGTTGCCCTTCAGAAGGTGGTGGTGAGTTGCCTTCTTGAACCTCTGCAGTCCTTGAGATACATATAACATATTAAAATTTCTACATTCATCATAGAGCATTGAGTGATGTAGAGCAAGTTTCACACCCTCATCTGGGAAGGTAGTTGTGTCAACCTGCCGGCCAACCAAATAGTTGGTAACTTTCTGGTCCCAGCAGCACCACTCAGATGGTGGCCAGTTCTGGGATTCCATCCAGTTGCCAATGGAGACCTTCACTGGAGCTGGATGGGGAAGGTACTTGGCAGAGTTTTTGACAGGGCCAGGAACAGGCCTCGGTAAGGGGGCTGCTGGGGTAAGCAAGTTTATGGAGGGATGGGAATGAGGTGGGCAAACTGGGAGGTGTTCGAAAGGCCCAGGCCCCCAGGAAGAAACACTTCCATTTTCCGACAATAGCCTAAGGGGTGAAAACCGGTATCTTCAAATTTGGCTCCAGCTGTTTTGGGAGAAATCGCAGCAGAAAGGACAAGAAAAGGTACTTAGTTGGTCATTATTTAGTCATTTGTGGGACTCAATTGGCCCAAGGACAGGTCGGCTGACTGATGCCTCATACACAAAATGCAAAACTATGGTGTGGCCAAGGGCAGCTGGTAGGCACTGGGAAAGATGCACGTGCTATTATGCCCAATTTTGCACCTACTGCCCACCTGCCAACCTGCCTGAGGGAGTGTAAAATTCTGCCCATTAAGTCATCATGAAAAGGAATCATTGGAAATCTTCAGAGCCAACACTGGCCTGAAAGTTAAGCGTAGCGTTGTGAGAATCACTGTGCTGTTTAGTAGGTTTGTGATAATATTTTAATATAATAAATGTTTGCTCCCTTTAAGCTCTTCATTAGGTGCCAGATTCTTCTTCAGAAATCCACAAGCAACTCATTTAAGCTGCAGTATTTTGCATGCCGGAGACCCAAGCTGACAGAACTGCTTTTACTTCCAGAGGCTACAAGTCAGGATGTAGAAGAAAGGGAACATATGCCAAGGAATGTCAATAAACTCATCGTGGACACAAGAAGTGAAGGGCTGCAGGTCTTGGAGAATTGTTTGGAGAGGTAACATATAACATATAACAAGCGCAGTATGGTGGCACAGTGGTTAGTGCTGCTGCGGCCCAGTGCCAGGGACCCGAGTTCAATTCCAGCCTTTGGTAACTGTCTGTCTGGAGTTTGCACGTTATCCCTGTGTCTGCCAGGGCACTCCGGTACCCTCCAGGTATTCTGGTTTCCTACCACACTCAAAGATGTGTGGGTTAGGTAGATTAACCATGCTAAAGTGCCTCTTAGTATCCAGGGATGTGCAGGTTAGGTTACGGGGATAGGATGGATGGACAGGGGATTGAACTTTCGGAGTTTGATCTTTTGTATAGTTTAAAATTGCAGAGGTCTACATAGAGTGGAGAGGCACATGCCAAAGAACCTTTTGCTGACTTGAAAGGTACTGAATAAACCAATTGTTCTCAGATATGAATGGAGTAGCAGGGATCCTCTTTAGAATACAACAGGAATTGGAGAATGAACAATGGTCATGTAGAATAGCACAAACTGCTTGAAGAGGTATAAGGAGCAGGGGTGTGGGGAGAGGAAGCATAAAGTCTCTAAGCAGAGAACAAGGTGACAAAAGAGAAAATTAAGGGACAGCTTGCCATGGGAGTCCATATCAGCTGGGAGATGGGGTGGGGGAGTGAAGAGAGTGCTGCTAGAATTGTGGGAATGAGGTGGGGGGCAGCGAGGAGGCTGTCAGAACTGTGAGCAATGGGTTGTCACAGCTATGGGAGTCAGTGGGGGTGGGGGTGGGGGTGGGGGGGGGGGGGGGATCTGCACGAGCTGTGCAATCGTGAAGGTGGGGGAATGCTAGAGCTGTGTAAACAGACAAGCAGGTGGAGAGCAGTTATTCACATGTGGGAATTTTAAACAGAAGCCTCAAATAGAGACAATCCTGTTAAATACCCCGCCTGAAGCCATCTCAGTCCAAGATGCTAAGGTAGCAATTCTCCTACCTTTTTTAAAATAAATTTAGAGTACCCAATTATTTTTTTTCCAATTAAGGGGAAATTTAGTGTGGCCAATCCACCTATCTTGCACATCTTTGGGTTGTGGGGGTGAAACCCACGCAGACATGGGGAGAATGTGCAAACTCCTCACGGACAGTGACCCAGAGCCGGGATTTGAACCCGGGTCCTCAGCGCCGTAGGCAGCAATGCTAACCACTGTGCCACCGTGCTGCCCGCAATTCTCCTACCTCAAGCTCATGATGGTTAGAACGTGAGACATCTGCATTCTTCAAGAATGTTCTCACTGAAATCGGCCGTTGGCTGCAGTCACAACTGCAACCTCAGAGTAGGGCAAGCCACATTGTCTGTGAATGTAAAGCTTTTAAAAAATGAATTTAGCATACCCAATTCATTTCTTTTCCAATTAAGGGGAAATTTAGTGTGGCCAATCCACCTAATCTGCACATTTTTGGATTGTGGGGGTGAAACCCACGCAAACACAGGGAGAATGTGCAAACTCCACACGGACAGTGACCCAGAGGCGGGATCGAACCTGGGACCTCAGCGCCGTGAGACTGCAGGGCTAACCCACTGCGCCACCGTGCTGCCCCCGTGAATGTAAAGCTGACTGTGGTAATGAATCTTTATGCATTTGGCTCCTTCCAGGCTGGAGATATTTGCAATATATCCTTGCTGTTGTGCAAGGAAATCTTATAAGACACAATGAGAATATCATGGACAAAATGTATTTGCTCTCTCACTATCGGTGGTCAGTGTGTTTTTGTATGCAAAGAGGTGGATCTTTTCTGACCCTTTGAGTGTGTATTCAATTAAAGAATTCAGCAGTAACCTTTTGTGAGTTAAAACAAAGCTATCTATTCTCACATGCATACCCCGAATTAACACAACGGTCAGGATTCTTAATGCCCACTGCCGGTAGCGGTGTCCCTGTTGCGGCGGAGAATAGAAAAATCGGCATTGGTGCTCTGAACCCAACTGGCTGTGAGATCGAGGTTTACATCTTTGTGCACTACCAGGAGGATGTAAAGGAATGCAAATGGATCTTAATTATCCATTTCCATCCATTTAGTGGGCATGGCACTCCATTCTCTGGCCATTCCATGATTCTCCAGTCTCTGGGCCAGGAATCACGTAGGCGGGGATTACAGGTCTCCCGATATGCAAGACTGATGTGGTGGACCTCACAGTGGGCCAAGGGAGTAACTCCAGCAGTGATCCTTGTGATAATCCACTGGTTAAAGCTGCCAAATTGAAAATGCCCTGTTTACCCCAACTCTCTGATATCTGCCTGTTAACCTATCCTCTTTCCCTGCACTGTAACAACTCACCAAGGCTCTTTCGACATCACCTTCCAAACATGCGACCTCTGCTACCTAGGTCGACAAGCAGATTCACGGGGCATTAGCATCTGAAAGTTCCTCTCCAAGCCACACACCATCTGGACCTGGAAATGTATTATCGTTCTTTCACTGTCGCTGGGTCAAAATCTTGAAAATCCCCTTCCAATCAGCACCTTGGGTGTACTACACTCCATGGACTACAGCGGTTCAAGAATACCACTCAACTCCACATTCTCTAGGGCGGCATGGTGGTGCAGTGGTTAGAACCTGGCCCTGGGTCACTGTCCATGTGGAGTTTGCACATTCTCCCCATGTCTGCATGGGTCTCACCCCTACAACCCAACAATGTGCAGGACAGTCGGATTGGCCTGCAAAATTGCCCCTTACTTGGAAAAAAAAATTGGGTACTCGAAATTTATTTAAAAAAACACCACCTTCTCTAGGGCAAGTGGGATGGGCAATAAAAATGCTGGTCTAACCAGCGACGCTCACATCCCACAGTCAGAGACAGAGGAATGGGGAACAAAAATGGCTGAGGAATTAAATTCGGACTTTGCTTCCGTCTTCACAAAGGAAGACATGAATAATGTACCAAAAGTTCTGAGAAACACAAGTTTCAGTGAAAAGCTGAAGGAAATTAGTATTAGTAAAGAAATGGTTTGGGGGAAATTAATGGGAGGAAAGGCAGATAAATCTCCAGGGCATGATAATTGTCATCCCAGAGTACCTAAGGATTCACCCTGGAAGTAGTAGATCCATTGGTGATCATTTTCAAAATTCTTTGGACTCTGGAATAGTTCCTACAGATTGGATTGGATTTGTTTATTGTCACTTGTACCGAGGTACAGTGAAAAGTATTTTTCTGCAAGCAGCTCAACAGATCATTCAGTACATGGAAGAAAAGGGAATTAAACAAAATTCAAGAAAATACAAGAAAATACATAATAGGGCAACACAAGATATACAATGTAACTACATAAACATTGGCATCGGATGAAGCATACAGGGTGTAGTGTTAATGAGGTCAGTCAATAAGAAGGTAGCTAATAGAACCCTACTCTTCAAAAAGGGAGGTGGAGATAAAACAGAGAACTGTAGACCAGTGAGCTTAACGTCAGTAGTGGGGAAGTTGCTGGAGTCTATTGTCAAGGATTTCATAGCACACCATTTGGAAAGCAGTGGTATAATCAGACAAAGTCAGCATGGATTTCCGAAAGGAAAATCATGCTTCAAAAATGTATTGGGATTCTTTGAAGATGTAACTGGTAACATTGAACAGGGAGAACTGGCGGATGTGGGGCGGAATTCTCCCATCGGGAGACAAACAGCCAACCTCGGAGTGAAACCCGGAGTGATTCACTCCGGCGTCGGAGGTCGCTCCTCGCCCCCTATTCTCCCCCGGGGGGGGGCTGGTAGCGGTGGCGCGTGAATTCCGCGCACTGGGCCTGACGTTTGCTTCAAAGCTGCGTGCCGGAAATGACGCGGCCGGTGGCGCCGAAGTGACGTCAGCCGCGCATGCGCATGTTGGCCGGCGCCAACCCGCTGCCCCGCAAGACATGGCGGCTTGATCTTGCGGGGCGGTGGAGGGAAAAGAGTGCGTCTTTTAGAGACGCCGGCCCGACGATCGATGGGCACCGATCGCGGGCCAGACATCTGCTGAGCACGCCCGTAGTGCTCGATCCCCCCTCCGCCCTCCACAGGCCCCACACTCACCGGTCACATGCTGTTCACGCCGGCAGCGACCAGGTGTGAACCGGTCGGGTTCAGCATGCCACTTGGCCCATCCGGGCCGAAGAATCGCCGGTCGCTGTGAGAAACGGCGAGCGGCGAGTCTCTGAGCGGCCTGTCGCAAAACGCAACACGCCATTTTGGGGGGGGGGTGGGAGAATCACGGGGGGGTGCCAGGGCAGCGTGGCGGGAATCACCTGGCACTCCCGCGATCCCCCCCCCCCCCGGTGTGGGGTGCGGAGAATCGTGCCGGTGGTTTATTTAGACTTTCAGAAGGCTTTCAACAAAGTCTCACATGGAAGATTAGTCTGTAGAAATAAAATGCATGGGATTGCGGGTGGTGTCTTGAGCTGGATAGAAAGCTGGTTAGGAGACAGGAAGCAAAAGTTGGAATAAATGGGTCTTTTTTTGATTGGCAAGCAGGGACTCGTGGGCTATTGCAGGGATCTGTGCTAGGACCCCAACTATTCACATTGTATATTAATGATTTAAACGAGGGAACTAAATGAATTATCTCCAAATTTTCAGAAGATACAAAGTTGGGTGTGAGGGTAAGTCCACGGAGGCAGAAGTCCCTTCACCAGAATTCCTTTTATTTACAAAACGGACAGCAGAACAAGTGTTATAATCTGCATGATTACTACTGGCTGGGGACTAATGGCAATCCCACAATCCTTAGTGAGTATGAGCTTCCCCATTGAAGGGGGCGGAGAAATCATTAGCAGAGTCACCTGCATAAATAGAGCTGGCCAGTGTGGAACCAGCTAGAGAGGAGTGAGCAGTGGTGGAGTACTGCTGGTGTTGTGTGTATATATATATATATATATATATATATATATATATATATATATATATATATATATATATATATATATATATATATATATATATATATAAAAAAAACTCGTGCTGGATTCTTCATGACCCTCACAAAACTGGCGACGAGAGTTAAAGTGGATACCTGTCCACGCTGCTGAAGCCACCTCCCTGGATTTTTGTTGGATACAGGTTGGAAGTTTTTTTTTCTATTACACCATGCCTCTGTATGGGCGTTTGGATGTCTTTGATGCTGCACTGGAAAGTTGGAACCAGGGGCGAATAACATCACCCAAAACGAGCACCAGGTAGTCATTTTGCTCACCGCCTACAGCCCACATATGTTTGGGGTGATTAGGAGCCTTATGTACCCAGCTGCGCCGGACACCAAGATGTTTGATGAACTTGTGACCTTAGTGGGGCAACATTTTAACCCAACCCTGTCCACGATAGTCCAGCATTACTGGTTTAATACCACTAAGAGGACCCCAGAAGAATCCCTTGCTGAGTTTCTATCCAGGCTATGCAGGATTGTGGAATACTGTGACTATGGTGAGACATCGTCAGAAATGTTACGTGACCGTTTGGTTTGCGGTATTAACAATGCGCCACCCAGAGAAAGTTGTTAGCTGAGCCAACATTGACTTTTCAACAGGCCATTCAGATAGCGTTGTCCCTAGAGCATAGAACGGGGAGTGCAGGAGCTACAGGGAATTGAGGTGCACGGCTTGGGGCGCAACTGCTTGGGCAGGGCAGCGTCTGGATCGACGGCAGTGGCTGCCGGGTGTTCCTCCCGAAGGGAGCCTTCTCCAGAACAAATGGATGAGGAGCCATGTCAGTGTCAGACTTGTAGGCGCGGACGCCGGTCCTGAGGCACCAGAGGTGCCCACGTTCCGACAGAAACTGGGGCCAAAAACTGGGGGTTGACTGCCTACACCTGCATTGTGTGGCAGCTCTCTGTGTGGCCCCCATTAATGTGACAGTGCGGTTCAATGGTCAACTGCTTGAGATGGAGTTAGACACTGGCGCTGCGGTCTCCATGATTGCCCAGAGGACATTCAACCACATCAAGCAGGGTATACAGACCCTGACATTGACCGATACACAGGCCAAGTTGGCCACCTATAGGGGGAACCATTGGACATTGCTGGAACTACGATGACCCCATTGTTTATGGATGCCAGGAGGGTGTTTCCCGCTTACCGTGGTACGCAGCCACGGGCCCAGCCTGTTGGGCCCGGACTGGTTGTGCCATTTGCGGCTGCAGTGGCAGCACATCCTTCAAACAGGTTCCCAATGGTGGGGGAGGCCAGAACTAGGGGTCATTGTTTAAGGATAAGGGGTAAACCTTTTAGGACTGCGGTGAGGAGAAATTTCTTTGTCCTGAGAGTGGTGAACCTCTGGAATTGACTACCACAGAGTAGTTGAGGCCAAAACGTTGTATAATTTCAAGAAGGAATTAGATGTACCTCTTAGGGATATGGGGGTAAGGTGGAATCAGGGAATTGAACTTGATGATCAACCATGATCATAGAACAGTACAGCACAGAACAGGCCCTTCGGCCCTCTATGTTGTGCCAAGCCATGATCACCCTACTCAAACCCACGTATCCACCCTATACCCGTAACCCAACAACCCCCCCCTTAACCTTACTTTTATTAGGACACTACGGGCAATTTAGCATGGCCAATCCACCTAACCCGCACATCTTTGGACTGTGGGAGGAAACCGGAGGAAACCCACGCACACAGGGGGAGGACGTGCAGACTCCACACAGACAGTGACCCAGCC
The DNA here is from genome assembly GCF_902713615.1 of Scyliorhinus canicula. Lineage (NCBI taxonomy): Eukaryota > Metazoa > Chordata > Chondrichthyes > Carcharhiniformes > Scyliorhinidae > Scyliorhinus > Scyliorhinus canicula. The sequence continues at coordinate 106,704,027 of NC_052151.1, forward strand.
GGGAATCGAACCTGGGACCCTGGAGCTGTGAAGCATTTATGCCAACCACCATGCTACCCTGCTGCCCATAATGAAGGCTTGAAAGGCCGTATGGCCTCCTCTTGCTTCTATTTTATATGTATGTTTTAAAACATTTTTTCTGAATGACCACAATCCCTTTTATCTGGAACCTTGTGGAGTGCTTTTGGAATTAATATATACTTTGTCCACTGGTTCTTCTTTAGTTAATTATACATGTTAGTTATACCCTCATCAAACTCCACCAAATTTAGAATACACAAAAAACCTTACATAAAACCATGGCCCTGCCTAATTATGTTCTGATTTTCTAAGTGGCTTGTTAACACATTGCTATGAACAGATTTGAACATTTTCCCAAGCACTGATGTCAGGTCGTCCTGCTGTAGTTCTCTATTTTCTCTCTCCTTTCTGACAGCCACTCTTTCAGATCCGTAGAATGTTGTTCATCAGGTCTCGGTGATTTGTTGTATTTATGTCCCATTAGTTAATCTAGTATTTTTCCTTTACTGATAAAAATTATTTGAAATTCCCCAGTCTCGTTAGACCCTTGGTTTGTCATTATTTCCGGTATACTGTTATGACATCTACTGTGAAGGCGGTTAAAAAATATTTGTTTAATGTCTCTGCCCTGCCATTTTAATATTTCTCATTCTAATGACTCCTATCTCTGCCTCCTTTGAGGCCAGAGTTTACGTTTGCTACTCTCACCCTTTTACATATTGTAGATGCTCTGATAATCTGTTTGAACTACCATAGGAAACCAAAAAATGGCTACTGGATGACAAGGACCATCTACAGATCGATTCTCCGCTGCCCACAACGGGTCGGAGAATAGCGGGAGGGCCTTCCCGACAATTTTCACAGCCTCCCGCTATTCATCCACACATCTTCTCTGCTGAGTAGTACTACACTCCATGGGCGCGATTCTCCCAGACAGGGAGAAATCGTAAGGCTGGCGTCAAAACCGGGCGGGTTTGACGCCAGCCTCCCCCTCCCCGACCGGGAACCGATTCTGGTCCCCGGTCGGGGCTAGTATGCCGCGGCTGTGAACTCCGGCATCGCGGGCTTAACGAATTTAGTTAAGACTCCAACCCGCGCATGCGCAGGATGACGTCATCGCGCATTTGCGCGAAACCCGCGCATTTGCGCGAAATTTGCGCGAAACCCGCGCATGCGCGGGCCGGGATGCCCCTCAGCCGCCCCGCGAATTGATACAGTGGGGCGGCGGAAGGACAAAGAGTGCGCGGGAATCGGACCCGCTGCCCGCGATCGGCCAGCTGAGAATCGCTGCTCGCGTAAAAAAACGGCGGCAGCGATTCGTGTCGGGAGTCGGGCGTGGGGGGGGGGGAGAATAGCGGGAGGGCGTCGGACTAGCGTGGCCGTAAAAATTTACGACCCCCGCTATTCTCCGCACCGTCGTGAGTGCGGAGAATTGCGCCCCAAATGCTTCACCCGATGCTTATGTCTATGTATTTACGTTGTGCATCTATCATTTGTTTTTTTTCCATTTATGGAACGATCTGTCTGGACTGTATGCAGAACAATACTTTACACCAGTGTTCTTCAAACTTTTTTCCGGGGACCCATTTTTGCCAACCTTTGGGACCCGACCCACGCCGGCCGACCTGCACGACCCACGCCGGCCGACCTGCACGACCCACCATTTTCTCTTACCCTGCTTGCTGCTGATAATAATGGAGGAAATGGTTTTGGGTTCCTTTGGCCCTCGTATACACTCCTCCAATGGAACCTGTTGGATGAAGGTGAAGCCTTCCTGTGTCGAAAGTATGGAGTCTCCATCTGTTCAAAGTTCTGAATTTTTTTCCTGTAAAGTTTTATCAAATAAACCCCCACCCTGAACTTGTAAAACAAATAAAATGAATAAAATAAATGAAAAAAAAATCAAATGAATTGAATAAAAACCACGACAGTACTTGTGAAACAAAAAGCTGCAACTGTTTAAGAAAAATAACGGCCACACTGCGCATGCGTGCCCAATTATCGACGCACATGCGCAATACGGCTGAATTTTTTTTACATGTTTGCGGAATGCGCATGCGTGCCGATCATCATGCACGCATGCGCAATGCGGCCGAATTTTGTTTTAAACATGCTCGCTGCCGCTTGAAGCCAGCGTTATGAAAAGCCGGCTGCTGCGCGGGGATTTGCGCGATTGGGAGCGCCGCGGACAACGGATCCGTGACCCGCCCGCGACCCACCCGCGGGTCGTGCTCCCGACTTTGAAGAACACTGCTTTACACTGTACCTCAGTACACGTGACATTAAACTCAAATCTTCAGCTGCTTCATCAGTGACATTCCTTCCATCATAAAATGGAAGTGAGAATGTGAGCAATGTTCAGCATCATTCACGACGACTCAGATAATGAAGAAGTCCAAATGGTGCCAGACCTGGACAGTACCCAGGCTTGGGCTGACAAGTGAAAAATAGCATTCACACGATACAAGTGCCAGGTAAACCTTTCCAACATGTGGTGAGCTCTGCTGCCTCACGGTGCCGAGGTTCCAGGTTCAATCCTGGCTCTGGTTCACTGTCTGTGTGGAATTTTCACATTCTCCCTGTGTTTGCGTAAGATTCGCCCCCACAACCCAAAGATGTGCAGGGTTGGGGGATTGGCCACGCTAAATTACCCCTTAATTGGAAAAAATGAATTGGGTACTCGAAAAAAAATTTTAAATCTCAGAGTCCCGACTGCCAAAGCAAATTTTCTTCATCCAGCTCAAGGAAGGATCCCGGACAAGAGGAGGACTAAGGAAGCTCTTCATTGTCAAATTGTTGGCTTAACTCAAGAAATGGAACATAAACGTCAATGCTGGGAGACCTGTGCTCAAAAATCTAACCATCACCCCATAACATTAAATGGCATGACCATCATTGAATCTCCCATTTTCAACTTCCTAGTGGTGAACTAGAGGTTGAACTGGGCTAGCCATATAAATACTGTGGCTACAAGAACAGATTAATGATTAGGAATCCTGAGGTGAGTAACTCACCTCCTGACTCCCCAAAACCTGTCCACCATCCACAAGGAACACGTCAGGAAGCGGGCAGCATAATCAAGGATCCCTCCCACCCGGCTTACTCACTTTTCCAACTTCTTCCATCGGGCAGGAGATTCAGAAGTCTGAGAACACGCACGAACAGACTCAAAAACAGCTTCTTCCCCACTGTCACCAGACTCCTAAATGACTCTCTTATTGACTGACCTCATTAACACTACATCCTGTATGCTTCAACCGATGCCAATGCTTATGTAGTTACATTGTATATCTTGTGTTGACCTATTATGTATTCTCATGTATTTTCTTGAATTGTTTAATTCCCTTTTCTTCCATGTACTGAATGATCTGTTGAGCTGCTTGCAGAAAAATACTTTTCACTGTACCTCGGTACACGTGACAATAAACAAATCCAATCCAATCCAATCCAAGGAGTGTGATGGGGGGGAAATACATCTGGGGCCTGCAAAGCCACATGGATGCAATCAATAACATGCACAACTCAGGGGGATCCAGCAATTCCATAAAAATGGATTGCCCTTCAGTCACCTGTCTGGGTCACCATCAAAGTGTTTGTGTTGCACTGGCAAAGGGGTATTGGGGACTTCCGGCGGCGACCATGGTGAGAGTGGTCGCACACAGGGCAGTTCCTGCTCAAAGGCATGGAAAATTACAGCACAGGAACAGGCCCTTCAGCTCTCCAAGCCTGCGCCGATCCAGATCCTGTATCTAAAACTGTCGCCTATTTTCTGTCTCCCTCTGCTCCCTGCCACTTCATGCATCTGTATGGATACATCTTAAATGAAGCTATCGTGCCTGCCTCTACCACCTCAGTCGGCAATGCATTCCAGGCACCCACCGCCCTCTGCGTAAAGAACTTTCCGCACATATCTCCCTTAAACTTTTCCCCTAAAGTATAAAGACCTGAAATGGGAGAAACTTGGACGGAAAAATGTAGCTGAAAGGTGGAGGAGAAATTCTCCCTGGGTGTGGCATGTCTGCTGGTTACCAAACCTGGCAGAAGAAGATGGAAGATCTGGCCAAGGAAGAGACCCCTGGCGCAACAATTATTGGAAGGATGGCGGAGGGGGAAGGCTGGTGTAGGGTGGAAATCCCCAATTGGAACATTTAATAGCTTACATCAGGAAGAGTTCCGTCAAGAAGGGAAAGAGATGCAAGAGGATTGATCTAAGGCCATTGAAGGGTCTGTGGTACCCGTTAAGGGCTCGATGGAAAGGGTTAAAGTGTTTGGAGAAACAGGGATCTCAGATTCGAGAGATGGAGAGGAATATGGTGGACCACAGCGATCGCATGGTGGCATTGGAGGCAGAGGTGGGGCTCAGGGGACCTTTGCAAGACTCTGAGAGCAAAGGTGGAAGAACAAGAGAATAGGTTGAGAAGGCAGAACCTGCGCATCCTCAACCTGCCTGAAGGAGTGGAAAGCACGAGTGCCATGAGGTACGTCTCGAGGTTGGCAGGGCTGGTGGCGGAGGGTGGGGCTGGACAAGGCCCTAGAGATGGATACAGCGCACAGGTCTCTGAGGCAGAAGTCAACAGCTGGGGAGCCGCCATGGGCGGTGATTGTAAGACTCCACAAGTTTGTGGAAAAAGAGACGATCCTGCAGTGGGCCAGGGAGAAACGGAACTGCGAATGGGAGGGGAACACAGCCTCCTTAAACATAAAGCTTCTCCTGGAGCTACTTCTAATGCGACTGTCCTCTCGTACAACTTACTGCCAACTGCTGATCTCTGGAGTCACGTTGTTCATCTCCATCCGAACCTGCTGGTCGGAGGTCATATATCTAACTATATACATCACTATGCATATATCACCACAGCCGCTGCTGTTCGCGCTCGCAATAGAGCCCCTGGCAATGGCCCTTAGGTGGTCGGTAGAATGACAAGGGATGAGGAGGGGAAGCAGGGACCACCAGGTGTCGCTATATGCGGATGGCCTGTTACTGTACGTGTCAGTCCCGCTTGAGACATGGGAAGATTATGTGCTTCTTAGAGGTTTGGAGATTTCTCGGGATACAAGCTGAACATGGGGAAAGTGAGGTGTTTGGTGAATGAATTGGGTTGGAGAATCAGGCTAGGGCGGTTTCCATTCAAGGTAGCCAGAGACAGGTTCAGATATCTGGGGATCCAGGTAACATGAGAGTGGGTGACGTTGCATAAATGGAACTTAACAAAGCTGGCAGAGAAGGTTAGGGAGGTATTTAAGAGGTGGCATACGCTGCATCTAACTCTGGCAGGGAGGGTCCAAGTGGTGAAGATGAATGTCCTGCCAAGGTTTCTATTCGTATTCCAGACACTTCCGATTTTTGTACCAATGGCCTTTTTCAGGAAGGTGGATATGATTATTTCAGAGTTTAAAAAAAATAAATTTAGAGTACCCAATTTTTTTTCCAATTAAGGGGCAATTTAGAGTGGCCAACCTACCTATCCTGCACATCTTTGGGTTGTGGGGGTGAAACCCACGCAGACATGGGGAGAATGTGCAAACTCCACACAGACAGTGACCCAGGGCCGGGATTCGAACCCAGGTCCTCAGCGCCGTAGGCAGCAATGCTAACCACTATGCCACCGTGCTGCCCTGATTATTTCAGAGTTTGTGTGATCGGGGGAGGTGCCAAGGGTAAAGACGGCCCTGTTACAGAGGTTAAGGCAGAAGGGGGGGTGGGGGGGGGGTTGGTGCTGCCAAATGTGTTAAATTATTATTGGGTGGCGAACATGGAGTAGGTGAGATGGTGATGGGAGGGAGAAGGGGCAGAATGGGTTAGGATGGAGGAAGAATCATGTAGGGGATCCAGCCTAAGGGCTATGGTGACGGAGGCATTGCCACTGGCACCAAGGAAATACGTGGAGAGCCCAATTGTGCTGTCCAAGGTGAAGGTGTGGAACCAGCTGAGGAGACGCTTTAGGATGAAAGGGATGTCGGTGTTAACACCGTTGTGTGAAAACCACGGATTTGAGCTGAGGGCGGGGACAGGAAGTGGAGAGAAGTGGAGCTGGTGTGGGTGAGGGATTTGTACCTGGAAGAGATTTTTGCTAGTATGGAGGAACTGAAGAAGAGTGTAAAGCTCCTGAGAGGAAGTGAGTTTAGATATTTACAGGTAAGGACTTTGCACGGAAGGTCTTGAGTTCTCCAAGCTGCCGAAGTATGTCCTACAGGAGCAGTTGCTGCTCCCAGATGTGGAAGGGGAGGGCAGGTTCAGAGACATATATGGATGGCTGGGAGGACAGTGGGGAGAGCAGGTTGTGAAGAATAAGAAGTGTGAGGGGGAGATAAATTCAGGAGTGTGGAATGCGATGCTACGTAGGGTAAATGCGACCTCCGCGTGTGCGAGGATGAGCCTGATACAATTTAAGGTGGTACACAGTGTGCTATTACTCGGGTGAGAATGAGTGGATTCTTCCAGGGAGTGGCAGACTGTGATATTCTTTATTGTAGAACTCCCTACATTGACCTCTGAGCCAGTGAGTTGATGCTCCTCATCACCTCTTGAAGTGTTTGACCCTTCCTTGTCTCCTCTTGGATCTCACATAGTTTTGTATCTGATACTGGATAGTAGTGTGGAAATAAGATTGACATGCAGATGTACATCTGCAGCACTTTCACTCCTAATATTGTGCTCTCAATAATGCATCTGCTGAGAACAAATATTTGCTTGGCGTGTCGATGAGATTGAAGTCATAGCGTTGTAATTTCATTATCAATTTCTGAATGCGCAGAGACAATTGGGTGAGATTTTTCTTGATGATATTAACCAAAGGACGATGATCTGTCTCAACTGTGAAAGTTATACTCTTTCTGAAAGTTTCCTCTGGGTTGTCCGGTTTCCTCCCACAAGTCCTGAACTATGTGCTTGTTAGGTGAATTGGACATTCTGAATACTCCCTCTGTGTACCCAAGCAGGCGCCGGAGTGTGGCGCCTTGGATTTTCACAGTAACTTCATTGCAGTGTTAATGTAAGCCTACTTGTGACATTATTATTACTATTATTGTCACCGAGGAATGTGACCTCGGTTACTCCAAATTGGTACTTATGCTTGTTGAGCTTCAGCCCATTTCTCCTGATTCTTGTTAGAACTTTAAGCAACCTCATATTGTACTCTTCTATGGTTGAACCTCAAACGATGATATATCCTCCACGTACATATGTACATCTTAGATGCCTTTGATTATACGCCCCTTTGCATGGTGAAAAATTTCTGATGCCGAAATTGTGCCAAATGGCACTCTCAGAGTCTAAATGATGTATTAAAAGAGCAGTTCTTTGTTCCTCTAGCTTTAATTGCCAGAAACCTAAAAATGTGTGCAGCAGCTATCTCCAAGGTGATTTCCTTACGTTTTGGTATTTGGTAATGTTCTCTTTTGATATTCTCATTCAAATCTTTAGGATCCATGCATATACGAATATTACTATTCATTTACTTTACACAAACCATGGAGTTTATGCAATCGGTAGGTTTTTCTATCTTTCTGATTACATTTAATTTTGTCATTCTGCCTAGCTCCTTTTTGAGGCAATCCCAAAGAGATGCAGGTACTCTTCTCAATGCCTGTATCACAGGTTTTGCATCATCTTTGAGTTGTATCTTGTAGGTGAATGGTAGTGCGCCAAAACCTGTGAATACATCGCTGAATTTTGCTGATAATGTTCTCAGAATCATTGGAGTGTTGATCCAATCCTTTGTGGATGCTGCACACCAACTGCACTAGATCTTATTCTTCACAGGACTGGTCACCTAACAATGAATCCAAGCCCATGGATACAATACAGAATGCGACGGAATAAACCATGTTCTTCATCACCACGCTCATGTCATAAGCACCATAACATTTAATGCTTGAACATTATAATCAGAGATATTTTGCGATTTCTTCTAATTGGCTGAATTTTAGATTTTTTAAAACAGTCATCCTGATTAAATTGGCTTTGGCATCAGTGTCTAACTTCAATTGCACCACTGTACTGTTCACTTCAAGTAGTAGCAGCCATTTGTCCTCATCAACCGCATTTATTTTAAATGGAGTATCAGTTTGCAGTTTTTTAAGTGCTGGAAATTTTTTTGATGTCTCTAAAAACATTCTTCTCTGTTATTACTCCAACAAACAATGATGTTTCATTACTGGAGACTGTTTTTCCACTGTGCTGACTGATCTGGGGTTGAGCTTAGAGCAGGGGTGGGCAAACTACGGCCCGCCAAAGGTCTTTATGCGGCCCACCAAGATCAAGTCATAAAAAAAAAGAATTTTTAAATTTTTTTTTAATAAGGTTAATGGGGGGGGGGGGGGGGTGGATTTACTGGTATAGGGTGGATATGTTGACTTGAGTAGGGTGATCATTGCTCGGCACAACATGTGTTTCATGTGAAGTTTCTACTTTAAAATATTAATTAATAAAAATTAATTGCTTTTTTTTCTTTAAAAACCTTTTATTTTGGCTATTTTAATATAATTATTTTACTTAATATACTATGTGGCCCTTTAAAATTATGAATTTCTGAATGTGGCCCTTGCACGGAAAAATTTGCCCACCCCTGGCTTAGAGTGACAATTCTGAGCAAAGTGATTTTTTTTTCTTTGCATCTGGAAGAAAACTTGCCCAACGCTGGGCACTGCCTTAATTTGTGCCTTTGACCACATCTTTCACACAGAAATACTTTGTCCTGATCTTTAAACTGCTTGTTGGTGAGCGAGGAGCTGCAGGAACTTTCCTGCCTTTTTTTCGAAAAAGGGCAGCAACCGGAGTTTCCTCCAAGAAGACACTGCCATTATTGCTGTGCTGCTAGCTCATGAGCCTGGCAAATCTTAACTGTTTGTTGCAAAGACATCCGATTCCTTCAGCAACCGTACCCTCAGCCTATTTTTATTCACACCAAACACAATCTCGTCCCAAATCATGTAAGATTCCACTGCAGAAAAATTACAGGTTTTAACTTTAAATTAGTGATGAAATGATCTATAGACTCTTCTGTCTCAAGACATGATCTAAACATAGCATTCAGCAATTTCTTTCTTTCTGTGGGTGCAATGTGCATCATATCTTTGAATTATTTTGTTAAAATTTTTACTATCTTCATCGTTTGCAAATATAAATGTATTAAACATAGCAATTGCTTCAGGCCCTGCTGCTGTTAGAAGCATCACTACTTTACGCAAATCTGATTGATCACCTAAATTTACTGCAGTAAGAAACAGATTAAATTGTTGTTTGAACACATGCCAGTTGCTGTCCACATTACCATGAAATCTGAGGCTCATGGGTGGCTTCATCGACTCCATGTTGTTAATTCTGGCAGTTTGCAAAATCTTTTTTCTCAGTGTTTAATATCATACAAACCTGGTACCATGTAATGTTCTTGTTGGATGCCCTGAATTTATATTACAAGAACACTTGTAGCTAAAGCTATGAACCATTTATTAACATTAACTATGGATAAACTATATACAAAACAACAGATACATAGCAGTATTAACATGCACAAACAAACTCTCTCTTCCAGCTCTCCAGTCAGCCTGAGGTCACCTGCCTCTAACATTCAATTATATACTAATGAGATTCCTAGTGGTCAGGCAGTGAATTACAACACAACTATGCTATCACCACACAGACGAGTGCGAGAGGTTTGGCAGGGGCCAGTAGACCACAGACATGGCGGGATTCTCCGCAGACCGTCGTAACGCCGATTTCCGGCGAGAAAAATCAATGTACATGACTCCGGCGTCAGGGCCTTCTTTTAGGCCGCTATTCTCCATTCCCGGAGGGGCCAGCAGCTGACTGACGCGATACGCGTCAGTTTCACCAGCTGCGGAAGTGGTGAGACCCGGCGTTTTTTGGAGGAGGAGGAGAGAGACAGTCCCGGCATTTGGGGGGGGGGGGGGGTTCCGGCATTCGGGGGGGGGGGTTCCGGCATCGGGGGGGGGGGGGGTTGCAGCATCGGGGGGGGGGTTGCGGCATCGGGGGGGGGGGTTGCGGCATCAGGGGGGTTTGGGGGCAGCGGCGTGCAGAGAGGGGGGGCGACGGATGCCCGGGGCCAACGCACCGTCGCCCCCCCCGAACACCGCTGCCCCCTACCCCACCCACCCCCCCACCCTCACCACCCCTACCTCCTTCCCCACCACCCCACCTCCCTCCCCACCACCCCTACCCCCCTCCAATGCCGCCCCCATCTCTCGCAACGCCGCAACCCCCCACCCTCAACGCCGCAACCCCTCCTCATCGCCGCAACCCCCCCTCTCAACGCCGGTACCCACACCCCGTCCCCCTCCCTCTGAAGGCCGGTACCCCACACACCCCCCCCCTCTCCTCCCTCCCCCTTCCTTCCTCCTCCCCCCCTTCCTTCCTCCTCCCCCCCCCCTTCCTTCCTCCTCCCCCCCCTTCCTTCCTCCGTCCCCCCTTCCTTCCTCCGTCCCCCCCCTTCCTTCCTCCCCCCCTTCCTTCCTCCGTTAGTGGGGGGGGGTGCGGCGTTAGTGGGGGGTGGGGGATGGGGGGTGCGGCGTTGGAGGGGGGTAGGGGTGGTGAAGGGGGTAGGGGTGGTGAGGGGAGGGGGTTGGGGTAGGGGCAGCTGCGTGCAGTGGGGGGGCGATGGTGCGTTGGCCCCCGGGCATCCGTCGCCCCCCTCCTCTGCGCGCCGCTGCCCCTACCCCAACCCCCCCTCACCACCCCTACCCCCTTCACCACCCCTACCCCCCTCCAATGCCGCACCCCCCCACTAACGCCGCACCCCCCCCCCACTAACGGAGGAAGGAGGGGGGGACGGAGGAAGGAAGGGGGGAGGAGGAAGGAAGGGGGGGAGGAGGAGAGAGGGGGGGTTGTGGGTACCGGCCTTCAGAGGGAGGGGGACGGGGTGTGGGTACCGGCGTTGAGGGGGGGGGGGACCCGGCGTTGAGGGGGGGGGACCCGGCGTTGAGGGGGGGGGGGGGGACCCGGCGTTGAGGGGGGGGGGACCCGGCGTTATGGGGGGGTTGCGGCATCGGGGGGGGGGGTTGCGGCATCAGGGGGGGTTTGGGGGCAGCGGCGTGCAGAGAGGGGGGGCGACGGATGCCCGGGGCCAACGCACCGTCGCCCCCCCCGAACGCCGCTGCCCCCTACCCCAACCACCCCCCCCTCACCACCCCTACCTCCCTCCCCACCACCCCACCTCCCTCCCCACCTCCTTCCCCACCACCCCTACCCCCCTCCAATGCCGCCCCCATCTCTCGCAACGCCGCAACCCCCCACCCTCAACGCCGCAACCCCTCCTCATCGCCGCAACCCCCCCTCTCAACGCCAGGTCCCCCCCCCCTCAACGCCGGTACCCACACCCCGTCCCCCTCCCTCTGAAGGCCGGTACCCACACACCCCCCCCTCTCCTCCTCCCCCCTTCCTTCCTCCTCCCCCCCTTCCTTCCTCCTCCCCCCCTTCCTTCCTCCTCCCCCCCTTCCTTCCTCCGTCCCCCCCTTCCTTCCTCCGCCCCCCCCCTTCCTTCCTTCCTCCCCCCCTTCCTTCCTCCGTTAGTGGGGGGGGGTGCGGCGTTAGTGGGGGGTGGGGGATGGGGGGTGCGGCGTTGGAGGGGGGTAGGGGTGGTGAAGGGGGTAGGGGTGGTGAGGGGAGGGGGTTGGGGTAGGGGCAGCTGCGTGCAGAGGGGGGCCGACGGTGCGTTGGCCCCGGGCATCCGTCGCCCCCCTCCTCTGCGCGCCGCTGCCCCTACCACAACCCCCCCTCACCACCCCTACCCCTACCCCAACCCCCCCTCACCACCCCTACCCCCTTCACCACCCCTACCCCCCTCCAATGCCGCACCCCCCCCCCCACTAACGGAGGAAGGAGGGGGGGGGACGGAGGAAGGAAGGGGGGAGGAGGAAGGAAGGGGGGGAGGAGGAGAGAGGGGGGGGTGTGGGTACCGGCCTTCAGAGGGAGGGGGACGGGGTGTGGGTACCGGCGTTGAGGGGGGGGACCCGGCGTTGAGGGGGGGGACCCGGCGTTGAGGGGGGGGGGACCCGGCGTTGAGGGGGGGGGGGGGACCCGGCGTTATGGGGGGGGGGTTGCGGCATTGCGAGAGATGGGGGGGCGGCGTTGGAGGGGGGTAGGGGTGGTGGGGAGGGGGGTTGGGGTGGTGGGGAGGGGGGTAGGGGCGTTGGAGGGAGGTAGGGGTGGTGAGGGGGGGTGGTTGGGGTAGGGGGCAGCGGCGTACAGAGGGGGGGGCGACGGTGCGTTGGCCCCGGGCATCCGTAGCCCCTCCTCTCTGCACGCCGCTGCCCCCAAACCCCCCCCCGATGCCGATGCCGCAACCCCCCCCCCCCCGATGCCGCAACCCACCCCCCGACACTGAACGGCGTCAACCATCCATCAATGGTGGACGCCGTTTTAAAGCAACTGTGATTTTCGCCGACGTGACCCGTGGCCACGTCGGCGGGACTTCGGCCCATCCGGGCCGGAGATTTGTGGAATCTAAAAAAAAAAAATGAAATCCCGCCAGCGCCAGCTGTTTTCAGAGGCTGCCGGCGGGATTTGCACAGCGCCGGTTTTTGGCCGGTCAGAGATTTAAAAGCCCTGCGGGAGCGGGAATAACGCCGCTGCCGGCCGATTCTCCGACCCCACGCAGGGCCGGAGAATCCCGCCCATGTTCTGGGGCTGTGAGAAGTTGGAGAGATACTGGGCAGGAGCGTTCGCAACACGGCAGGAGTGTTCGCAACACTAACACAGATTGTGTGGGAGGTGGTCTGGCAGGACCCTATGGTGGCAATATTCGGGATATGTGAGAAGCCACAGCTGATGGAGGGGAGAAAGGCTGATGTTGTGGCCTTCGCCTCTCTGGTTTCCCGGAGAAGGATCTTATTGGAATGGCGGTCAGCAACACTGTCAGGGGTGGCGGCCTGGCTAGAAGACTCATATGACTTTCTCTGTTTGGAAAAGATTAAATATGAACTGAGAGGTTCAGCGGAGGGCTTTGAGGCAAGGTGGTGGCTGTTCATGGCCATGTTTGAGGAGCTGTTCATCGCGAAGGGGGAGGGAGGGTGGAGGTGGGGTCAAAATGGGGGGGGAAACCTGTGCAAACTGTAGAATTGTGAGGTGAGGAACATGTTCCCTGGATTGTTCATGCTTTGTAACTGTTTGAATAGGTTTGGAATAAAGTACATTTTCAAAAAAAGACACAGGGGTATTGGTGATTTGCCTCATACATGAATGTACAGCAAAATTGACTGAACTAGCTAAAGCCTCTGACTCCTATAAGTGATTGTGTTGCATATATTTGAGACTCTGGTCACCTTCTCTGTCTTGGTGGTTGTAGCTAACACTGCAGCAATTAAAAGATACCTTCCAAAGCTTCATGATTCAAGTGCAGTTGCCTGTGACACAGCACCTGTGAGAGATATTGGAAAGTGCACTTAGGTCAATATATCCTGCGGACCGAGATAACATTGGAACTTGGAACGGTTTAGCTGTGCTTTAATGCTTCACCATTAATCCAGTCTGTGTTATTGACTCCAGCTGCTTCTCTTCTATCAAGTGGAATTTCCAACGGAATTACTCTTCCGAAAGTTGTTCCCAAACTGCATGTGTATTAGGGAATACAAATGAAGGCTTCCTGAGTAGAATGGTGAACAATGCTTTTTAATTGCTCCAGTCAATCCTGAGAGATGGCCAAAATCTTGCAGAAACAATCTTCAGAAGGTTCTCCTTAAATAACTACTTCAATTTTGATGCGCACATTCTCATGACTATACACTTTATATCTGTTCAATCAGAGGCAAAGGCAAAAGTCAAGAAATTTAGGACCGACTCCATCGTCCTATCCAAAATCCTTAATTACAAATGAATACCACTCAGAGGCCAAATTTTCTAACCCAAAAAGATGCCAGAAAGTACAATAGGGCAGATTTACTGCCTGCTGCAAATTCCAGCCCCCTCAATGTGCATTTCTTGACTTCTGCCTTTGCTCCAGACCAAATTCTTTACACAGTGGGTAGATAAAATGTGGCATTCTTTACCACCAACTATTGTGGAAGCAGAGTCCATAAGCACTTTTTAAAGCAACCACAAAATCTCTTTTGAAAGAGAAATGGATGTGGGATCAAAGCAGGAGAGTGGGATTACTCTCGGGGACTCACATGGACAAGACTTGATGAGCTAAGTGGTGTATTTCTGTGCTGTAACATTCTGTGATTCTGTGACCATCATTGATGCTGTGACTGTCGGGTCGATCTATCTATTTTGTTTTACCTCACTGGTAAGATCAGCAGCATTTTATTTGAGAACAATAAAATATAGAAATCAAAGCACTGAACTTTTCGAAGTTTTAGCTTCCCAACCAATTTTCATTTCACTCTGTGCTGACAGAATTGGTCAACATGGAATCTTCCATAGCTCTGACATGAATCGTTCTCAATAAATGACCCAGCAAGAGGGTCAGATCCTTCCAAGGAGAGAACAACATAAGCCGGGCAGATTTCTCTGACAAACTTATTTGCCTATGTCTGGCTTATCACAAAATTAATCAGTCACACAACAAACAGATTGGAGTGCAACACACCTGTATCTAGAAATGTCAACCCGGGCATACGTTGGTGTTGGCATGGTTGAACCCATGCTTTTCTTGCCATTGGTTCCTCTGCCCTACTTGCCCTGCATCCTGGCTGGTGTCTCCCCTTCACCTAGCCCCCCCATCCCTGCTCTTCCCCCAGCTTCTTGGTTCCTGGTCACATGGGTAGCACAGTGGTTAGCACTGTTGTTTCACAGTGCCAGGGACCCAGGTTCAATTCCCAGCTTGCACGTTCTCCCCTTGTCTGCGTGGGTTTACTCCGGGTGCTCCGGCTCCTCCCACAAGTCCCAAAAGATGTGCAGGTTAGCTGAATTGGACATTGTAAATTCTCCCTCCGTGTACCCAAACAGGCGCCGGAGTGTGGTGACTGGGGAGGGTTTCACAGTAACTTCATTGTAGTGCCCATGTAAGCCTACTTGTGACACTAATAAAAAATTACTATTATTATTTCAGATCTTTGAACAAGCCGGTGAATTGCCTGTTTGTGTTGCGGAAGCTTCTTCAGATCCTCTAATGGTGAATTTTATCTTTTCCAGTTGAAGGAATTCTGTGAAGTGGAACAGCCAGCCTGTGGCCTTCGGTGGCTGTGTTAGCGCTGCTGATCTCCAGCCGAGCAAGAGTCTCTGGCAGGCGATCAGGGAGGCAAAGTGTTTGCCCCTCTCCCTGTAAAGAGTTCTAGCTGTTCTGACACCTAACCTGAAGACCGCCACTAGGGGGTATGGCTCCACCCTCACCCCCAAAACCTTGGACATGGCCTTGAAAAAGGCAGTCCAGTACCTGACAAGTCTGGGAGAGGAAAAGAACATGTGGGTGTGGTTGGCCGGGACTCCCTGGCATCATTCAGATTTGTCCACCACCTCCGGGAAGAACCTGTTCATGTGTGCTCTGGTCAAGTGCGCCCTGTGCACCACCTTTAATTGTGTTAGGCTCAGCTCTGAGCATTAGGAGGTGGGGTTTTCCCTAGGCATTGCTTTGATCCAGTGCCCTCCCCCTAGCTCTTTGCCTAGCTCTTCCTCCCACTTTTCCCATGTCTCATCCAGCATGACCGTACTTCCTGTAGCAGTCGTCCATACATGTCAGCGCAGTTACCATCCCCTAGTTCGCCCAGGGTTAGGAGTCTGTCCTGGTAGCTGGGGGAACGTTGTGCTCTCCTTGCAGAGGAAGTTCCTTCATTGCATGTACCGGAGTTCGTTCCCTTTCAGGAGCTGGAGCTTGTCTGCTAGTTCCCCGAGGGTTGCGACTCTGCCGTCCATGAATAGGTCCCCAACCATCAGTACCCCTCTGTCCTGTCTCCACCTTTTAAAGGAGGCATCTATTGTCGCAGGAGTGAATCTATGGTTCTTGCAGATGGGGGCCATACTGGACATTGCATCCAGATTGAAGTGATGCTGTTGTTGATTCCACGTCCCCAGTGTGGCCACTACCACTAGGCTTCTTGAGTACTTGGCTGGGGGAAATGGGAGTGGAGCCGTGGCCAGTGCTCGGAGGGATGACCCCGTGCAGGAGTTCTCCTCTGTTCTTATCTATTCGTCTCCCGGTTCTTTGATCCACCCCTGTACTCTTCCTGCGTTGGCTGTTCAGTGGTAGAATAGGAGGTTTGGAAGGGCCGGGTCCTCCCTATTCCTCCTTCTTTGTAGGACGATCTTGCAGATCTTATGGTTCATCCCCTCCCCATTGCCACACAAACGCCATGATTCATTTGTCTACTTTGGTGAAGAAGGCCTTGGGGATGAAGATCGGGAGTGATCTGAATAGGAAGAGGAATCTAGGCAGGACATTTATTTTGATTGTCTGCACTCTCCTCGTACTACTCTGCAGGATCCTCTTTACCTCTTCCACCAGACTCACTAGGTTCCACTTGTGGATCTCTGTCCAGTCATGGGCTATTTGGATCCCAGGTATCAGAATTTGGTTTGGGCCAGCTTGACCGGCAGTTTTTCCAGCTCCGATTCCACCCCCTGCGGGTTCTTGGGGAAGATTTCACTCTTGCTCAGGTTGAGTTTGTAACCTGAAAAGGCTCCGAACCCTGAGCAGTTACATTATTCCTTCTATGCTGGCTAGGGGCTTCAAGTCATAGAGGAGCAGGTTATCCTCATAGAATCTGACTGTGATCCTTGCCTCCCCTCTGGATGCCTATCTATCCCTTCGCTGATTGGAGGGCAGTAGCAAGTGGCTCAATTGCTAGGGCGAATAGCAGCAGGGATAATGCCCATCCCTCCCTTGTGCCTCTGTGCAGCTGGAAGTATTCACAGCTGGTGGTGTTCATTTGTACGTTTGCCATGGGAGCGCTCTACAGTAGTTTCACGCATGAGGTGCATATTGGCCCAAACCATTCCAGTGCCTCTATGATGTACCTTCATTCCACTCTGTTGACGGCCTTTTCAGCATCCAGGGAGATGACCATTTCTGGTGTCTCCTCCTTGGTTGGGGTCATAATCACGATCAGCAGGCTTCTGATGTTTGCCATTAGTTGTCTACCCTTGACAAAGCCCGTCTGATCCTCCGTGACTACCTGTGGTATGCAACTTTCAAGTCACCTCGTCAGTAACTTCGCCAGGCATTTAACGTCAACATATGCAGGTATAACACAGAATAAAAAAGACAAGTCAAATTTTAGGGTTTGTTGCAAAAGGACTGAAGTATAAAAGTAGAGAGGTGTTGTTGCAATTGTATAGGGTTTCGGTGAGACCACATCTGGAGTATTGTGTCCAGTTTTGGTCTCCTTATTTGAGGAAGGATGTGGTGGCATAGGAGGCAGTTCAGAGGAGGTTCACCAGATTGATTCTGGGGATGAAAAGATTGATGTATGAGGAGAGGTTAAATAGTTTGGGCTTATACTTGCTGAAGTTTAGAAGAATGAGAGGGATCTGATAAGGTATATAAAATACTAACACGGATTGGTAAAGTAAACGTACAGCAAATGTTCCCCAAGTGGGTCAATCAAGAATGAGAGGTCACAGATATAGGTTGAGAGATAGATGAGGAGGAACGACTTCCCGCAGAGGGTGGTGAACGTGTGGAACACCTAGTGTGGTGGAGTCTGAATCATTAAATGGTTTTAAGAAGGAGATGGATATATTTCTGATAAAAAATGAATTAAAGGGATATGGGGAACAGGCAGGGAGATGGATTTGAGACCAGAAAGAGATCAGCCATGATCTGATTGAATGGTGGAGTAGGTATGAAGGGCTGAATTGGCTACTTCTGCTCCGAATTCCGATGTACCTATGTTCCTCCGTTTAGGAGAGAGGTGGGTCTGTATGACCTGCATTCTGTAAGGTCTTTGTCTTTTTTCAGGTTTCTCGATATCGAGGCATGTGCCAGCATGGACAGCAGGGACCTCTGGATAGCGAGTCATTGAGTATCTCCCGCAGTTGGAGGCCAGTATTGCCGCAATGTTTTATAGAAGTCCACCGGAAATCCGTCTGATGCTCGGCCTTCCCCGACTGCATGGAATTGATGCTCTCCATGATTTCCCCCAGTTCTAGTGGTTCTTCCAGTCCCCGCCTCTTTTCCTCCTCCGCAGCTGGTATGTCCAGCCCATCGAGAAACGGCTTCATCTTCGAGTCCCCCTCCAGGGGCTCGGAGGTGTACAGCTCAGCCTGGCACCATGACTAGTTTGCCATTTCTGTCCATCACCTGCGCTATCTCCCTCATGGGATGTTGTGCCTCCTGTAGCTGGAACCAGAATGGGAGGAGCCAGCAGGCAGGGATTTAGCGTAGTACTTGTAATACACGGGCAGTGCCGTAATACGCACAATATATCACTAGTGGTGTTTACCACATTCACCCCGTCTAAAAAAAGAGTTCGGCAGAGGTGATGAACATTACAGATTAAGTCTGTCGGGGGCTTTGACCCTCTGCTGTGATCGCTCCAGTCCTGGTGGTGATGTGGCCGCCGACTTAGTCACCTGCGACACCAGGAACGTGTTGTCCTCGTCTTCATCACCCCTGAGTGGATCCAGTGGGAGGACGGATCCCGCTGAGGTGGGGGCTGCGGTGAGGTTCGCTGGAGGGAGGGTGGGTGGCGCAGGGGTGAATGAGGCAACTGGGGGGCGGGGCGGCGTCAGGTCGGGGATCGTGGGTGGGGACCCAGCGGGTGCCAGGTACCGGAGGGAGACTGTGTCCTGGCACCTGTCGGGGTGTGCCATGTAGGCGTACTGCGGTTTTGCATGGAGGAGGTGGACTTTCTCAACCAAGGGATCCGATTTATGGCTCCACACATACTTCTGGAGGAGGACAGGTCCAGGAACTGTCAGCCATGTTGGTAGCGAGACCCCGGAGGTGGACTTCCTGGGGAAGGCAAAAACACGTTTGTGGGGGGTTTCATTACTGGCGGTGCAGAGGTGCGATCGGATGGAGTGGAGCGTGTCGGGGAGGACCTCCTGCCAGGGGGAGGCCGTGAGATTTCTGGACCATAGGGCCAGCTGGACAGCCCTCCAGACCGTCCCATTCTCCCTCTCCACCTGCCCGTTTCCCCGGGGGTTGTAGCTGGTCGTACTGCTCGAGGCGATGCCCTTGCTGAGCAGGAACTGATGCAGCTGATCACTTATGAAAGAGGATCCCTGATCACTGTGGATGTAGGTGGGGAAACCGAACAGAGTGAAGATGCTGTGCAGGGCTTTAATGACCGTGGCCTACATGGGGAAGGGGAACCGGGAGTACCGTCAATTACATTGAGGCGCTCAAAGAGGCGGGAGGCCTTCACCAGGTGCGCTCTATCTGGCCGGTAGGAGTGCGGCTTGCACTCTGCGCAGACTTGGCAGTCTCTGGTGATGATCCTGACCTCCTCAATGGAGTAGGGCGGGTTGCGGGCCTTGACAAAATGGAAGAACCGGTGACCCCTGGGTGGCAGAGGTCGTAGTGGAGAGCCCGGCGTCGGTCTACTTGTGCGCTGGCACATGTACCGCGGGATAGGGCATCAGTGGGCTCATTGAGCTTCCTCGGGAGATACAAGATCTCATAATTATAGGTGGAGAACTTGATCCTCCACCTCAAGATCTTGTCATTTCTGATCTTGCCCCGCTGCGTATTGTTAAACATGAAGGCAACCGGCCGTTGGTCAGTGAGGAGAGGGAATCTCCTGCTGGCCAGGGAATGCCTCCAATGTCGCACAGCTTCCACAATGGCTTGGGCCTCCTTTTCGACCGAGGAGTGCCGAATTTCAGAGGCATGGAGGGTGCAGGAAAGGAAAGCCATGGGTCTGCACACCGGTTGAGGTTGGCGGCCAGAGCTATGTCAGATGCATCGCTCTCCACCTGAAAGGGGAGGGTCTCATCGACCGCGTGCATCGTGGCCTTGGCGATGTCCGCCTTTACATGGTTGAAGGCCTGGTGGGCCTCAGCCGTCAGGGGAAAAACTGTGGACGTGATGAGTGGGTGGGCCTTGTCCGCATAGTTAGGGACCCACTGGGCATAATACGAGAAAAACCCTAGGCATTGTTTCAGGGCCTTGGGGCAGTGGGGAAGAGAGAGTTCCAGGAGGGGGTGCATGCGGTTGAGGTCGGGCCCTAGGATTCCATTTTCCACTACGTAGCCAAGGATGGCTAAGCGGCTGGTGCGGAACATGCATTTCTCCTTATTGTAGGTGAGGTTAAGGAGTTTGGGGGTATGGAAGAATTTTTGGAGGTTTGCGTTGTGTTGGTGATCCTACTCGATCCGCCATGCTGCTCCGTTTCATGTGTCTATTTGCTCTGGGGTCTGGCTGTTCCTCTGCCTTTTGCTATTTTTCCAGCTCTGTGGCTGATTCAAAGGCATTTCCTTGCATGGTTGTTAGTTTAGCGAGAGGGTAGGGTTTTTTTGTTAAAGATCCAGAGTGTTCGCCCATTTGAAACGATTGAGAGCCAATTCAGTCTTCCTCCAAGAGACACACCTGAGGGAGAAGGGCTGACTGTGGGTAAGAAAGGGCTGGCTGGGACAGACAAACCACTCATTATGTGCCAATGGCTTGGGGGGGGGGGGGAGGGGTGGACCCAGCAGGATGGTACGTCATGTCAAGTGGTGTCCTGGACGGGGCACTAGTAGTCCTGGCAAACGTATACGCGCCCGACTGGGACGATACGGATTTCATGAAGAAGTCCATGGCGGAAATCTCCAACAGGAACACACACCGACTTATCGGGGCGGGGGGGGGAGAGAGAGACTTTAACTGTGTACAGGATCCATTGATGGACCGTTCAAACCCCAGAACCGGGAAAAAGACAGGCATGACCAGGGAACTGGGAGAATTCATGGAGCAGATGGGGGCTGTGGACTCATGGCAGTTTATACACCATGGTGAGAAGGAATTCTTGTTCTTCTCACCAGTACACAAGATATACACTCATATCAACTTCTTTGCAGTGGGAAAATCGGTGCTTCCAGATAGTAAGAGTGGAATACTCCGCGTTAGTCATCGCCGACTACTCTCCACACGACATGGATGTGAGGTTGGAGATGGGCCGTGTCCAATGTCCTGCATGGAAGTTGGACACGGACCTCTTGGCCAATGCGGTCTTCTCCCTGAAAACATCTCTGGCCATAGGCGAGTGGATTACTAACAACCAGAATGGATAAGTCTCTCCTTCCACATTCTGGGAGACACTGAAGGTGGTGATTAAGGGAGAGATTATAGTCTACAAAGCCCATAGAGACAGGGAAGAGAGGGCGGCTGAGCAACAATTGATTGATTCCATCCTGAGGCCCCGATTGTAGAGCTTCTGGTGGAGAGGAAAAAGCTACAAAAGGACTTTAACCTGCTATCCACCAGGAAGGCAGTGTGCCAACTCTGCCAGACACAGGGGATCTTTTGTGAACACGGAGAGAAGGCTGGCCGCCTGTTGGCTCACCAGCCGAGAAAGCATGCAGCCACAAGGGAGATAGTGCAGGTAAAGGACAACAGAAGCGGACTAGTAGCTGAACCAAAAAATGTCAACTGAGGCTTTCTACCAGGGACTGTACACCTCTGAGCCCCCTGATGGGGAATCGGGGATTAAATGGTTCCTTGATGGACTGGACTTGCCAGTCGTGGGGGGGGCAATAAGTAGAGGGAGCTGGAAGCACCAATAGGACTGAGAGAGATCATGGAGAGCATCAGCTCCATACAGGCGGGAAGGCACCAGGAGCCGGTATGTTCCCGGCGGACTTCTATAAAAAATTTGCACCAGATGTGTCCCAGCACCTATGGGAGATGTTCGCAGACTTGCTAGCATGGGGCACTTTGTCTCCTGCGCTAACACAGGCTACCATATCACTGATACCCAAGAAAGACAAAGACCTGATGGAATGCAGATCATAAAGACCCATTTCGCTGCTTCACATAGATGCGAAAATACATGCAAAAGTCATGGCCAAGAGACTGGAGGACTGTGTACTAGAAGTGATGGCAGAGGATCAGCCAGGCTCTGTCAAGGGTAGACAACTATCTCTGAACATCATATGGCTGCTGAATGTGATACTGACCCCATCTGGGGACAGAACACAAGAGATGATTGTAGTGATATCATGGTTGTGTTGATATTCACCGACTGACGACTAGGAGTCTCTATAAAGGAGTTAGAAACAGGTGACCTCAGACTGACGAGGAAGCTGGAAGCGAGAGACCTCAGACTGACGAGGAAGCTGGAAGCGAGAAGCCTCAGACTGACGAGGAAGCTGGAAGCGAGAGGTCTCAGACTGACGAGGAAGCTGGAAGCGAGAGGCCTCAGACTGACGAGGAAGCTGGAAGCGAGAGGTCTCAGACTGACGAGGAAGCTGGAAGCGAGAGGCCTCAGACTGACGAGGAAGCTGGAAGCGAGAGGCCTCAGACTGACCAGGAAGCTGGAAGCGAGAGGCCTCAGACTGACCAGGAAGCTGGAAGCGAGAGGCCTCAGACTGACGAGGAAGCTGGAAGCGAGAGGCCTCAGACTGACGAGGAAGCTGGAAGCGAGAGGTCTCAGACTGACCAGGAAGCTGGAAGCGAGAGGCCTCAGACTGACCAGGAAGCTGGAAGCAAGAGGCCTCAGACTGACGAGGAAGCTGGAAGCGAGAGGCCTCAGACTGACCAGGAAGCTGGAAGCGAGAGGCCTCAGACTGACCAGGAAGCTGGAAGCGAGAGGCCTCGGACTGACCAGGAAGCTGGAAGCGAGAGGCCTCAGACTGACGAGGAAGCTGGAAGCGAGAGGTCTCAGACTGACCAGGAAGCTGGAAGCGAGAGGCCTCAGACTGACCAGGAAGCTGGAAGCGAGAGGCCTCAGACTGACCAGGAAGCTGGAAGCGAGAGGCCTCAGACTGACCAGGAAGCTGGAAGCGAGAGGCCTCAGACTGACCAGGAAGCTGGAAGCGAGAGGCCTCAGACTGACCAGGAAGCTGGAAGCGAGAGGCCTCAGACTGACCAGGAAGCTGGAAGCGAGAGGTTGCTTCTGTTAATACTGTTATTCACCTGTTGTTTTGTATATATATGACCAACAGTTAATGATAATAAATCCAAAAGACTATAAGACATATAAGCGGAATTAGGCCACTCGGCCCATCGAGTCTGCTCCGCCATTCAATCCTGGCTGATATTTTTCTCATCTTCATTCTCCTGCCTTCTCCCCATAACCCCTGATCCCCTTATTAATCGAGAATCTATCTATCTCTGTCTTAAAGACACTCAATGATTTGTCAGTGAAAATTATTCATAGCTTTAGCTACTCGTGTTCTTGTAATATAAATCAGGCCATCCGACAAGAACATTACAATGTACCAGACTGGATGATATTAAACACTGAGAAAAACACAACTATCAGCCTGCCATGAGCTCCACAGAGATTTTAAGATTTTGCAGACTGCCAGAATTAACAACATGGAGTCGTTGAAGCCATCCATGTGTCTCAGATTTCATGGTAATGTGGACAGCAACTGGCATGTGTTCAAACAACTATTTAATCTGTTTCTTACTGCAGTAAATTTAGGTGATCAGTCAGATTTGTGTAAGGTAGCGATGCTCCTAACAGCAGCAGGGCTTGAAGCAATTGCTGTGTTTAATACATTTATATTTACAAACAATGAAAATAGTAAAAATTTTAACAAAGTAATTTGATGAACTTTGCACCCGAAGAAAGAACAAAATTGATGAACACTATGGCCGGAATTCTCCGATCCCGCGCCGGATTGGAGAATCACCGGGGCGCGGCGGGCCGGCGGGGCAGGGGGCGAGAATCACGCCACGCCACTCCGATGCAAGGCCACCAATTCTCCAGCGACCAGAGAATTGGAGCCAATCGCACCCGTGGGGTCGCGGCCCCGCCGTCGGGGCCGTTGAAAGTGTCCCCCCGCCCCCCTGGCGATTCTCTGCGCCTCGATGAGCTGAGTGCCTGCCGAGTTCAGCCCAGTCTCACCGGCGTGGGTTACGCATGGTCCTACCTGGCGGGACCTCAGAGCTCTGGCTGCGGGGACCATCCTGGTTTGGGGGGGATCCGACTCCAGGGGAGGCCTCCACAGTGGTCATTCCTGCGATCGGGGCCTACCAATCAGCGGGCGGGCTAATTCCGTGGGGGTCTATGTTCCTCCGCGGCGGGCCTCTGTAGGGCTCTGCCATATTGCCCGGGGAGGAATCCATAGATCATTTCATCAATGTTAAAAGCTAAAATCTGTAATTGTTTTGCAGTGGAATCTTACATGACTTGGGACCAGATTGTGTTTGGTGTGAATGAAAATAAGCTGAGGGTACGGCTGCTGAAGGAATCAGATGTCTTTGGAACAATAAGTTAAGATTTGTCAGACTCACAAGGTAGCAGCACAGCATTCTAAAATGTTTCTCAGTAATAGCAGTGTCTTCTTGGAGGAAAGCACTCTGGTTGCCGCACTTTTTTCAAAAAGGCGGGAAACCTCCAAAAAAGGCGGGTAAGTTCTGGCTGCTCCTTGCGCACCAACAAATAGGTTAAAGATCAGGACAAAGTATTTCTGTGTAAAAGATGTGGTCAAAGACACAAATTAAAGCAGTGTCCAGGGTTTGGCAAGTTCTGTTCCAGATGCAAAGAAAAAAATCATGTTGCTCAGAATTGTTCCACTAAGCTCATCCCCAGACCAGTCAGCACAGTGGAAAACACAGTCTCCAGTGATGAAGCATCATTGTTTGTTCGAGTAATAACAGAGAAGAAGAATTTTTTGGAGACATCAAAAAATTCTCCAGCACTTAAAAACATGCAAACCTAAATGCGGTTGATGAGGACAAATGGCTGCTACCACTTGAAGTGAATGGTACAGTGATGCAATTGAAGTTAGACAAGTTTAGTCAAAGCCAATTTAATCATCATGACTGATTAAAAGTAATCAGAAAGATAGAATAACCTACTGATTGGGTAAACGCCATGGTTTGTGCAAAGAAAAAGAATGGCTATATTCACATATGCTTGGATCCTAAAGATCTTAATGAGAATGTCAAAATACAAGTAAAATTTAATAGTTATCATTTTTTTAAAAAAGCTGCAATTTAATGAAAATGACCAGAATATATTTTGATCATTTTGAGAGCAGTTACCTTACAAAATCTGAATATTATTTACAAGATGAAGCATCATAAAATGACAGACACAATACATTTATATTATAATAAAACAATGGCTCATAGATTTTAGAACAGGAACTTCAGAATTCTGCTTGGACCTCAAAGAAGACATTTTAGTTACTTTTCTTCACAGTACAAAACAGCTATTGGATGGTGTACACACACGGTAGCACAGTGGTGAGCAAAATGGCTTCACAGCGCCAGAGTCCCAGGTTCAATTTCCAGCTTAGGTCACTGTCTGTGTGGAGTCTGCACGTTCACCCTGTGACTGGGTGGGTTTCCTCCGGGTGCTCCGGTTTCCCCCCACGAGTCCCAAAAGACGTGCTGTTAGGCAAATTGGACATTCTGAATTCTTCCTCAGTAACTTCATTGCAGTGTTAATGTGAGCCTACTTGTGACAATAAAGATTATTATTATAAATGATATATTACCATTAACTGTGGGTCAAATATGTAAAAAACAACAGACTAATAACTATGAACATGTACAAACAACCTCTCTCTCAGCTCCCCAGTCAGTCTGAGGTCACCTGGCACTAACATTCACTTATATACTAATGAGACTCCTCGTGGTCATTCAGTGAATTACAACACAACCATGATATCACTCCAAGAACGACCCTCCGAGCCCTAGCCACGATGGTGCTCCCACACTGCCCCCCCGACAAAGTACATGTCCAGCCCAGTGGTGTTAGCATCTCTAAAACCTTGGAACTAGGTGAGACAACACTTTAGCTTAACTGAGGTGTCCACTATGGCCCCACCTGCAGTAACCACAAGTTCCCGACAGCCATGCTAGATGTCACTTTTAAGAAGTAAATACGGGATGGGGGGACACTCGCGATCAGGAACTTCTACATGGAGGACAGACTCACAACCCTGGATGAGCTGATGGAGAGACTGGAGCTACCGAACGGACAGGAGCTCCAACATTTACAAATCAAACATTTTCTCTACAAGGAGATGACGAGGAACCATGGGGCCCTGAGAGACACCATGCTGGAGGAGCTGTTGGACAGGGCCAGTGTGGAGAAAGGGAACTTTGGGGACAATTACGGACGACTTTTAGAAAAGGCGAGAACACCATTAGACGGAGCAAGACAGAAATGGGAAGATGAACTAGCGCAGGAATTGGTTGGGGAATCTGGAGTGAAGTACTGAGCAGGGCCAACTCCACCTCCTCCAGCGCAAGGCTCAGCTTCATGCAGTTCAAAGTGGTGCATAGAGCACACCTTATCAGAACTCGAATTAACAGGTTCTTCCTGGAGTTGGAGGATAAATGCGAACGGTGCCAGGGAGGCCCAGTCAACCACGCCCACATGTTCTGGGCTTGCCTCAGGCTTGTCAGCTTCTGGACAATCTTCTTCGAGGCGATGTCCAAGGTTGGAGGGGTGGGGGTGGAGCCATGCCCGAGAGTGGCAGTCTTCAGAATATCGGACCAGCCAGAACTACATATGGGGGCGAGGGCTGATGCCCTGACTTTTGCTTCTTTAATTGCACGCCGGAGAATCCTGCTTGGCTGGCGATCACAGAACCACCCACAGCTGCGGACTGGCTGGCAGACCTGTCAGAATTTCTCCATCTGGAGAAGATTAAATACACCATGCGAGGGTCGGACGAGGGCATCCACAAAGCGTGGGGACTATTGAAGTGGGCTGTTCCAAGACATGTTTGAGGATAGGATGGGAGGGGGCAGAAGGTCCAATGAGTGCTGACAGGACCACACAGAGCAGACAGGAACAAGGTGGGGGGGGATGTGGGAAAAGAGTGAAGAGGGGATCAGAGGGCCCACAACCAACACAACGATAGGGGCAATAACAACAAATACAAGACAAAAGATTAACTATAACATCTCCAATGGAAGAAATGGCCGAAGATGGAACCCAAATAACAATAAAGGGGAGGAAGAGGAAAGGGGGGAGAGGGGTAGCAAGGGAGGCAATGAATGAAAAACATGTAAATTATACCGAATAACCTTCTCAATTGTCTGCTGTAAAGTACAAATGTAAAATTCAGTCAAAATATTTTTTAAAAGAAACAAAATCAGTCTTGGTGACAAAGAGCCAAAAAGCATAGGAAACTTCAGGCACAAGCACTTTTGGTGCATATGTGAAAGGTAATTTGCACAACCCTAACGAACAGAATGGCAGGAAATATTAAACATGATTGCCAATTGGCAGTAGTTCAAAGCGTATGTCCATAAACAGAAAGTGATAACAGACTGTAAATCCTGGATTCATTCAGATAACACTATTCAGTAATAAACATTAATCGCAACAAGGTAAATTAGCTGCTCAAGTGGCAGACATAATGGTGAGGCCACCGTAATAAGGAAGCAGGGAATCATATAAGTCCTGCCCATCTTATTCTATAAGTGCAAGATCAGAACTTGCATTGATTTTTTAAAGATATTTTTTTCTGGATTTCCCAGCAGTTTCTTTTCCTTGGGCCTCCTACACATATAACTATCGCTGGATGAGTAACTTTCACACTGCCAGTAATGCTGTATACAATAATGCATGTGAAATTAGCAAAGAGTGACTGCACCTCAGTTTTTCTCACTCTGTGGAAAGGTTTTAGTTTCTCTGCAGTGAGAATTGTGATTCTCCATAAGGAGTATGAACACAAATATTCACTCTTCTGACCTAGTTTATAGCTGTAAATTTGGCAAATATCCTCTACATGTCACTGCAGCATGCCAATATCTGAAGGACACGGAAACATGGTTTACATCCCAGTGGTGACTTGCAATTTTAGAAAATATTTGTCTACCCTTTTTGGTTTGTAAGTTCATCTCCTTCGTTCTCTTTCCCCCTCCTAGATGCATCTGATGCTCACATCTGTTTCTATAGTTAGTTTTCCCTAAATCAGGTGGCCAGCCTCTCCGGTGGAGAGGTTCTACTCCACCTCAAACATGGTTGACCAGGAGACTCTCCCGTTCTTACCACCTGCCTTGGGTGTTTACGAAGGATCTTAGAGGTTGATAATCAACATATTTGGCTGTGTTATTATGGTAGCCAGGGAGGAGTCCAGAACTGGTTTATTTTCAACCCTTGATTTAGGAAATGTACATACAAGCAACTGTCAGGACTGTTCTGGACTCCCGGCTCCTACCTGGGCCGGGTTTTATCCTGTGGAATTAGCATGCCCGCTGAACTGCCTTCGCCCCTCAGCGGGGGATCTCGTACTCCAATGGAGATTAATTGGCTCATCCCCATGGGTCTCGTGGGAGTTATGACATCCCCCCCCCCCCCCCCAAAGTCTGTATGTCCCTCTGAAGTAGGGAGGGAGGAAGTTGCCTTCTCCTCCTTGTCCGTGGCTGCAGGGCTGTCATTTCCACGATTGCCGTCTTTGGGGGGGGGGGGGGGGGTACCGCTGCCGACTGATCCCTGGCAAAGTTGCCGTCGGAAATCTCAGATGCCTGGGTCTCCACCTCGGAACCTGAGTCCACTACCTCTCACAATTCGGTGTTGAGGCTCCCGGGGGGGACACCCGCAGGCCCCATGTGTCGGGCTGATGTGACTGGAAGACGGTTCCTCTGGTGGGACCTATCCCCTGGCTGCTCCTGAGGTGATCCGGGTTCTTCCACACTGTCGGTTCCCGAGTCTTTACTTGGTACGAGACTGGTCCGGTCTGTTATTCCACAGTTGCTGGAATCCAATGGGCTTTGTCCCCGATATTTCTTACGGAAACCCCTGGTCAGTGTCCGCCTGCCTCGACCTTGCCTCTTCCGGTCCTGACTGCATTACCCTCTTCCGCTAATATCGGGGAACATGAAGCTAAGGCAGGTCCTGAGCCTCCATCAATAGTTCAGCTGGAGCTAAGCCGGTCGTGGCATGTGGCGTGGTCCGGTAACTAAATAAAAGTAGTGCAAATTTCACTTCCATGTATCCCGGCCAGTCGTTCGAGGAATGGGATTGGTATGGGACTGTCGGATGTGTCTCACTTCGTTTGCCTTTGTAAAGTGTGCAAACACGTCACAGGTGAACGGGGTACCATTGTCTGGAGCTCGCACCTCTGGAATACCGTGGGTGCTGAAGGAGAGCCATAGCTTCTTCATGGTGGCCTTCAATGTGTTGGATGATATCCGATGGACGTCTAGCCACTTGGACTGGAAAAACACGGAACCTTGGAAAAGTCCGACAAAATTGCCATGAAGGTGCATCCAAGGCCATTCCCATGGGTTCAGTGGTGCAGCTGGAGGAAGCTTCTGATGCTCCTAGCATGTGGCACATTATAGGGCCAGTTGTTTGATCTCGCCATCTAGGCCTCGCCACCATACACAGCTTCTGGCCAGTATCTTCATTTTCCACACCCCTGGGTGTCTGTTGTGCAGATGGAGTATGTCCTGTCTGCCCTGGCTTGGGATCACGGCGTGAGCCCTCCACAGGAGGATGCTGTCTTCCACACTGAGCTCCCACATCTGGGTGTTAAAGGCCTGTAGTTCTTTGGCCAGCTTCCATTGCTGGCAATGTGGCATTTTTTTTTAACCAATGATGAGTCCTTTTGTGTCCAGTCCCGTATATGGGCGACCAGCAAGGTGTCCATAATGTTTAGCATTGAAACAACCTCATCAGGCTTTATTAGGGGGGGGGGGGGGGGCTGCATGTTGGTAATGGGAGCCAGCTCAGCATGTCCAAATTTGTGATCTGCAAGTCTGGATGATGCTCGAATAGGTGCCCAGAAGCCACGAGCAATAGGGCTCATTGATGTATCCGGACATATGCTATCGGTGAGAGCACATTATTCTCTTTAAAAAGCCCTAGCAATGTTTTGTATCCATCACAATCGTGAATCGACACCCAAATACATACTGATGAAATTTCTTCACCGCAGGGATGACGGCCAGCCCTTCTTTTTTGATTTGGGCGTAATTATGTTCCGCTGCACCGAAGTCCATGATGCTTATGCAATTGGCCTCTCCTGGCCATCCTCCATGTGGTGGAATATTACTGCCCTGATGCCATAAGATGAGGAGTCGCCAATCACAGGAAGGGGCTTGGAAGAGCCATAATGGGTCAACAAGCCCAAAGGCGTTAGCTGCAGTTTTAGCCTGACGAAGACATCCTCCTGAGGTGCTCTCCAGCCCATTCTTGGTGCTCCTTCAACAATGCGTGTCAAATTGCAAGGGTGGTTGCCAGGCTATGAATACATTTCCCGTAATAGTTTACGAGACCTAAGAACAACCGCAGCTTTGTCGTTCATTCCGGAGTGGGGGCTTGTCTTATCGTTCACACCTTCTCCGCAACTGGGTGTAGGCGATCATGATCAACTTGATACCCCTAGTCCCTGACTTCCTTGGTGTGGAAACATACTTTCCCCTCTTGAGGTTGATGCCCGTCTCGGAAAAGCTTCCTCCAGGTTTCTCAGGTGCTCCGTTTCCATGGCTCCAGTGACGAGGACGTTGTCCAAACAGGCCACCACACTCCGTAGCCCTCTCCATGACTCACTGGAAAATTATGCAAGCCAATGACACCCCAAATGGTACCTTGCATACTCATAGAGTCCCTGTGGGTATTGATGGTCACGTAATGTCTGGAATTGGCATTCAACTCCAACTAGAGATAGGAGTGACTCATATCAAGCTTGGAAAAGGAATGACCCCCAGCTAGCTTCGTGTAAAGGTTTTCTATCATGGCATTGGGTATCTGTTCAGCCGAGAGGCCTTGTTTATGGCCAATTTATAATCCCCACATAGGCGTATGGTTTTATCTGGTTTTAGTATCGGGACTACCGGTGCTGCCCAATTGGCAAAACATACCGGCCAGATGATACTGAGGCCTTCCAATCGACTGAGCTCATCCTCGATTTTTGCCGCAATGCACAGGGGTTGGAGGGGAGCAGGGTCCTGATGTATTATGGCTGGGCCTCAGGGTCTACATGTATCTTTACCATGGCCCCCTTAATTTTGTCCAAGCCCTCCTGGAAGACCTTGTGCTATTTTCCCAAGACTTTGTCAAGTCCACCAGTGCCCATCTGGAAGATTTGTTGCCAGTCCAATTGAAGGTATTGTAACCAATTGAGCGTGTCGCGTCTTTTCGTCCGACGTCACTTCGTCCAACGACACTTCGTCCACGTCTTTTGGTCCAACGTCTTTTTGTCCGCCCGTCTTTTGGTCCAACGTCTTTTTGTCCGCCCGTCTTTTGGTCCAACGTCACTTCGTCCAATTATCCAATTACAAATTAATTCCGTATAAAACCATTTAATTGATAAAATGCAAGTACAATACAGCAAAATGCAAGTACAATACAGCAAGTGAATTGAATTGCTAAAACGCAAGTAATTGATAAAATGCAAGTAAAATGCAAGTTGAAAAATGCAGTTAAAAAGTTAAAAAATCTAAAAATGCAGTTAACAAATCTAAAAGTTTACTAATTACTTAAAATTCCCGAAATTACTTAAAATTGATGTAAATTGTAAATTCCCGAAATTCCCTAAAAGTTAGATTTCCCGAACTGTACCCGAGAGAGAATAATGGGGAGAGGACAAGATGATTTGATATTCTACATTTCCGACAGACACAGATATAAGTGGGAGTCTAATTGGATTTAGACAATGAGTGCAGTTCTGAAAGAAGCAGATTTAAACTCGATTTTCGTCGAGTGATTAAAACCTCTGGTTGGCAGTGGGTTCTGACATTACAGGTCTGAAATGATCAAATATTCCATCAGATACAATGGCTCTCATCACGCTGGAGCATACATGGGCGAATATCCTGCAGCTTATCTTAAAAATGTCTGGAGATCAAGCAGCACAAATGCAGAACTCAACCTCAAGAGGCGAAATAGGTGGAGAGGATCCTTGAGCAGTAACATTGAAAAACTAAATTAAACTATTTGTAATTGGATAATTGGACGAAGTGACGTTGGACCAAAAGACGGGTGGACAAAAAGACGTTGGACCAAAAGACGTGGACGAAGTGTCGTTGGACGAAATGACGTCGGACGAAAAGACATAGCACCCCAATTGAGGCCTAGCTGACTCAGCCTGAGACCCAGTACTATTATTAACGATAGCCTAACAGACTGATGTCCTTAGGTGACTGGGGACATAGTCGACGCTGCTGTGGCAAGGATTCCCCCATTTAGGTTGCTAGTCTTGCCTCGGTGTCCCGCAAACCCAGCTGTTGAATCCCTGTCTTAATTTTCTCAAATGTCTATCTCCCTATTACTGAAACCATAGCCTCCATGTCCAGCTCCATCTCCAATGGGTGGCCATTCACCTGGACAGTTACTCGGATGGGGGAAACCCACAACAGATCAATGCAATGTAATTGCATGCACTCATCTTCAGCAGGCTGTTCTAGGTGCATTCATAACTATTATAACCCTCCTGGGACCCACTGGAAATACCCAATTAATCTCCTCGTGAGCCTCATGCAGTGAGAGCTCCCCTGCTGAAGAGCGGAAGTCCGTCAATGGGCCTGTTAATTCCACAGGATAAAACATGGCTCAGGTAGGAGCCGGGCTCAAGAATAGTCCTGGCAGGGATTGGACTGGTGCTTGCATATATTTTTCCTAAATCAAGGCTGTTCTAGGTGGAGGGTCCTGGCTCTGGGCTGGCATCTCCCTTGGGTAAGGCGGCAGGCTTGAAGGCTGACCTGTGGTTTCCTATCTCTGCAGCTTTGCTGACACAAGTGCCGCACTGCCATGGGTCATTGTCAATCAGCTCTAGGGAGGTGTCCTGCCTGGTGACAGTGGCCAATGGGCCTGGTCCCGATGGTGTTCGGGCCAGAGTGGGGGTCCAGGGACCCAGCCCCAAGGGGGCACTGTGAGTATTAATCGGGGGCATCTAATGTTGTTTACCTCCGTCCCTGACATCCCTGGTGCTCCTGAACTACATTCTCTGTGCTCTCCCATGAGAGAGAGATCGTGATGGCCTTTTTTTTTTAGGTCCAGTAATGGCTCGGCCATCAATTTCTGCTGGGTTGCCATATTATTTACCCTGCATACAAGGCAACCCCGTAGCATTTTGGGCAGGGATGGCTCATAGTTGCAATATTCTGCCAGTTTGCGCAATGGTGCCATAAATTGAGTAACTACTCACCTGGGGTTCACTCAGCTGTGTTAAATTGGTACCTTTGCACAATGAGCGATGAATTGGGGTCGTAGCGGTATGTCGCCAGTTCCACTCGCTCTTGGATCGTCTTGGAGTCAGAGGCCACGGGATATATCAGGCTCTTTATGACACTGATGGTGGGATTGCCACAGTCAGAAGAATTACCTTCTGGCGATCATCCCCAACAATAGTGTTTGCCTTAAAAAAAAGCACATACAGCCCAGTCCTCCACGCCCACATTGAACACATCATTTTCATAATGGTGCAAACCTTATTCCTTCCCGAAGAGTTGTAGCTGTATTGCCAAATGGCTAGCAGCACCTACTGCAGTTCTGCTTTATCCTCATCACCAATATAGTAGCCAAGGGAGGAGTCCACAAAGAAAAATCAAAAATGGTTAATTTTCAACCCTTGATTTTGAAAAAGTATATACAAGCACCAGTCCAATCCCTGCCGGGATTATTCTTGAACCCGGCTACTACCTGAGCCTTGTTTTATCCTGTGGAATTAACAGGCCCACTGATGGACGTCCGCCCCTCAGCAGGGGAGCTCTCTCTGCATGAGGCTCATGAGGAAATTAGTTTCGGTGGGTCCCATGGGGGTTATAATAGTTATGAATGCACCTTCTGTGGCCATAAACTCCTGGAGTGGAATTTGAACTTAGAACACCAGCTCAGAGCACTGCACCCACAAAACCTCACAATTCTATCTACCATGTTATAAAATATCTATTTTTGTAACACTTTAAGAGCTATCTGATCAATCAGGATGACTGCCACAATCCTGTCTTCGCTGTTGTTTTTGGATTGCTGCACTCTAAAGTAATATGTGCTGACATCAACTTGCAGCATTTCCTTTCTTCAGTGGTGAATATCAGTATGTTTCATTGCATGAATAGTCATCAAATGTTCACTCTCATGCAAAATCCTAAACTACAATTTATTCAAATGGTAGCATATATTAATTATTTTTTTATTTCAGTGTCAAAGTTTGACTTGGTATTGAAGTAATTGTGTGTAAACATGTTCAAATGCAGCAAACACCGTAATATCAAATTGGCTGCAGATGTGATTACATACCAGATCAATTCATACGAATAAAACCAAACCTTGATGTGTTCACAACACTGAGTGAGACCTGCCCCAATGGAGTACAAACTCTGCAGATAGAAAAAGGCAGATTGCAAGAAGATAAAATGTAATTTTTAGCATATGTTTCTCATTATTTGTATTAAATAAATCCCCTTTCCTTCTTCTTTATCAGGAAGCTCTCCTGTGATGGGAGACACAGTGGTGTTGTGGTATTGTCACAGGACCAGTAATCCAGAGACCCAGGGCAAGATCTGGGGACCTGGGTTCAAATTCCCACCAGGGCAGCTGATGAAATTGGGTTCAATAAAAATGTGAAATTCAAAGTGTAATGAAACCATCGTTGATTCTCATAAAAACCCATCTGGTTCACTATTAACCTTGCCAAGGTCATTCTTCCAATAGCAAACCCCTTTATTGAAGTAATGGAAATGGCCGCTGCGGCAGCATGTTCAAGCCCAAGGACCCTTTGATGATGTTGGTCCGGGTTGGAGCAGGGACTTTTAAGCTCCTGCCATACATTTCCTATTGGGCGACCTACCGCCTGTTCAATAGAGGAGTTTTTTGTTTTTTTTATATAATTTTTATTGGAATTTTTTACAGAAAATATAAAACATAACGACAAACAATGAAATGCAACAAAATAACCCATAATAACTGTGACACCCCCAGACTGTATCGGCGCATGTATCACATCCCCCCACCCCCCCAACCCTAATGAACAACAAAAGAACTTAAAAAATATTAAAATTAAATAAACAAACATAGTCATTGTCGGCCCCCCCCCCTTTTCCCTCCCCTTTTCCCTCCCCTTTTCCCTCCCCGGGTTGCTGCTGCTGCTGTCCCCGTACCCTATCGTTGAGCCAGAAAGTCGAGAAAAGGCTGCCACCGCCTAAAGAACCCTTGTACCGACCCTCTCAGGGCGAATTTGACCTTCTCTAGCTTAATGAAACCCGCCATGTCATTGATCCAGGTCTCCACGCTTGGGGGCCTCGCATCCTTCCATTGTAGCAAGATCCTTCGCCGGGCTACTAGGGACGCAAAGGCCAGCACACCGGCCTCTTTCGCCTCCTGCACTCCCGGCTCCACCCCAACCCCAAAAATCGCGAGTCCCCATCCTGGCTTGACCCTGGATCCCACCATCCTCGACACCGTCCTCGCCACCCCCTTCCAGAACTCCTCCAGTGCCGGGCATGCCCAGAACATATGGGCATGGTTCGCTGGACTCCCCGAGCACCTGACACACCTGTCCTCACCCCCAAAGAACCTACTCATCCTCGTCCCAGTCATGTGGGCCCGGTGCAGCACCTTGAATTGGATGAGGCTAAGCCGCGCACACGAGGAGGAAGAATTAACCCTCTCCAGGGCATCAGCCCATGTCCCGTCTTCGATCTGTTCCCCCAGTTCCCCCTCCCACTTCGTTTTCAGCTCCTCTACTGACGCCTCCTCCGCCTCCTGCATAACCTTGTAGATATCAGATATCTTCCCCTCTCCGACCCAGACCCCCGAAAGCACCCTGTCGCTCACCCCCCTCGCGGGAAGCGAAGGGAATCCCTCCACCTGCCGCCTAGCAAATGCCTTTACCTGCAGATACCTGAACATGTTCCCCGGGGGGAGCCCAAATTTCTCCTCCAACTCCCCCAGGCTCGCAAACCTCCCATCAATAAACAGGTCCCTCAGCTGTCTGATGCCCGCTCTGTGCCAACCCTGAAATCCCCCATTAATGTTCCCCGGGACGAACCTATGGTTCCCCCTTAACGGAGCCTCTATCGAGCCCCCCACTTCTCCCCTATGTCGCCTCCACTGCCCCCAAATCTTGAGGGTAGCCGCCACCACCGGACTCGTGGTATACCTCGTAGGAGGGAACGGCCACGGCGCCGTTACCAGGGCCCCCAGGCTTGTATCGCCACAGGACGCCCTCTCCATCCGTTTCCATGCTGCCCCCTCCCCCTCCATTACCCACTTGCACACCATCGACACATTGGCCGCCCAATAATACCCCGAGAGATTGGGTAACGCCAGCCCCCCACCATCTCTACCCCGCTCCAAGAAGACCCTCTTCACCCTCGGGGTCCCATGCGCCCAAACAAAGCTCATGATGCTGCTAGTCACCCTTCTAAAAAAGGCCCTAGGGATAAAGATGGGCAAACACTGGAAAAGGAACAAGAACCTCGGGAGAACCGTCATTTTGACGGACTGCACTCTACCCGCCAACGATAGCGGCACCATGTCCCACCTTTTAAATTCCTCTTCCATCTGCTCCACCAGCCTGGTAAAATTAAGCTTATGGAGAGTCCCCCAACTCCTGGCCACCTGCACCCCCAGGTATCTGAAACTCTTCACTGCCCTCTTAAATGGGAGTCTCCCGATTCCCTCCTCCTGATCACCCGGGTGTACTACAAATACCTCACTCTTGCCTAAATTTAACTTATAGCCCGAGAAGCCCCCAAATTCCGCTAACAGCTCCATCATCCCCGGCATTCCCCCTTCTGGATCCGCCACATACAACAGCAGGTCGTCCGCATACAGCGATACACGATGTTCCACCACCCCGCACCAGACCCCTCCATCTCCCTGACTCCCTCAACGCCATAGCCAAAGGTTCAATCGCCAGTGCAAAGAGAAAGGGGGACAGGGGGCACCCCTGCCTGGTCCCACGGTAGAGCCTAAAGTACTCCGATCTCCTTCCATTGGTAACTACACTCGCCATCGGAGCCGCGTAGAGCAGCCTCACCCATTTGATGAATCCCTCCCCGAATCCGAACCGCTCCAGCACCTCCCACAGGTACCCCCACTCAACTCTATCAAATGCTTTCTCCGCATCCAGCGCCACCACTATCTCAGCCTCCCCCTCCACTGCCGGCATCATAATAACATTTAGTAGTCTCCGCACATTCGTGTTGAGCTGCCGTCCCTTGACAAATCCTGTCTGATCCTCATGTATCACCCCTGGCACACAGTCCTCTATCCTGGTGGCCAGGATCTTCGCCAGCAACTTAGCGTCAACATTGAGGAGCGAGATAGGCCTGTATGATCCACACTGCAATGGGTCCTTATCCCGCTTCAGGATCAGAGAGATCAGTGCCCGCGACATCATCGGGGGCAAAGCCCCCCCTCCCATGCCTCATTGAAGGCTCGCACCAACAGGGGGCCCACCAGATCCGCATACTTTTTATAAAATTCCACCGGGAACCCGTCCGGCCCCGGCGCCTTACCTGACTGCATTTGCCCGATCCCCCTGACTAGCTCCTCCAACTCTATCGGCGCCCCCAGCCCCTCTACCAGCTCCTCTTGAACCCTTGGGAAGCATAGCCTGTTCATGAAGCTCTCCATCCCCCCTCTCCCCATCGGAGGTTCTGACCGGTACAGTTCCTCGTAGAAGTCCCTAAAGACCCCATTTACTTCTGTCCCCTTCTGCATTACATTCCCACCCCTATCCGTCACTCCACCAATTTCCCTAGCCGCATCCCGCCTGCGGAGCTGATGCGCCAACATCCTGCTCGCCTTCTCCCCATACTCATATACCGCGCCCTGCGACCTCCTCCACTGTGTCTCTGCCTTTCTGGTGGTCAACAAGTCAAATTTGGCCTGCAAACTACGCCGTTCCCCCAGCAACCCCTCCTCCGGTGCCTCCGCGTATCTCCTGTCCACATCCAGGAGCTCCCCCACCAGTCTCTCCCTCTCCTTCCTCTCCCTCCTTTCCCTATGGGTCCGTATGGAGATCAGCTCCCCCCGGATCACTGCTTTCAGAGCCTCCCAGACCATCCCCACCCGGACCTCCCCCGTGTCGTTGGTATCAAGATACCCCTCAATACTTCCCCGGACCCTCCTACACACCTCCTCATCAGCCAGCAGCCCCACATCCAGTCGCCAGAGCGGGCGCTGGTCCCGCGCCTCCCCCATCTCCAGATCAACCCAGTGCGGAGCATGGTCTGAAATTGCTATGGCCGAATACTCTGCATCCTGCACCTTCGGGATCAATCCCCTGCTCAGGATGAAGAAATCTATTCGGGAATAGACCCTATGGACATGGGAGAAAAAGGAATACTCCCGCGCTCTCGGCCTCCCAAACCTCCAGGGATCCACCCCTCCCATCTGGTCCATAAACCCCCTCAGTACTTTGGCCGCCGCCGGTCTCCTACCCGTCCTTGAACTGGACCGGTCCAGTGGGGGATCCAGCACTGTGTTAAAGTCTCCCCCCATGATCAGGCCCCCTGCCTCTAGGTCCGGAATGCGGCCCAACAAGCGCCTCATGAAGCCGGCATCATCCCAATTCGGGGCATATACATTAACCAGCACCACCTTCTCTCCCTGCAGCCTCCCCTTCACCATAATATATCTGCCCTCCTTGTCCGACACCATCTCAGCCGCCTCGAACGCCACCCTCTTCCCCACCAGAATCGCCACCCCCCCGGTTCTTCGCGTCCAATCCTGAGTGAAAAACCTGCCCCACCCAGCCCTTCCTCAGACGAACCTGGTCCGCCACCTTCAAGTGGGTCTCCTGGAGCATAGCCACGTCCGCCTTCAGCCCCTTCAGATGAGAAATTATCCTAGTTCTCTTAACCGGCCCATTCAGCCCCCTCACGTTCCAGGTAATCAGACGGATCAGAGGGCAACCCGCCCCTCTCCCCCGCCGGCTAGCCATAGCTTATCGACTGCTCGCCCCAGGCCAGCTCGCCCCGCCTGACCCGTTCCCCATGGCGATAACGCCTCTCCTCTACCCCCCCGGCCCATGCCAGCTCCTTCCTGGCCATTCCAGCAGCAACCCGGTATCCCCCCCCACCCCCCCAGGCTAGGACCCCTCCTAGCCGCGACGCACCCTCCATGGTACTTCCGTGAGTCAGCTGACTTCTGCTGACCCGGCTGCTCCTGCCAAAACCCATCTCCGCCCAGCATGGGGTCATCCCCCTCTTGCCACACCTCCTTGGCCCCGCTTCAGCGTGGGAAAGAAAACCAGTAGAGGCCACGCCCCCACCTCCAGCTCCGCCCCCCCCTGCCCCGCAGCGCGGGAAACCAGAGGAAAGCCCGCGCTTTCACACTGCCACACCCCACCCTTCTGACGCAGCTCCTCAAAATCCAGTTTCACCCCAACCCCCAGCCCCGTACCGAAGAGAACATATAAAGCACATACCCCCAACGTTCCCCACATACCCCACACCCATACCCAACAGACAAACCCACCCGGAAACAGAGCAAAAAGAAAACCAGCATAAAAAAAAACACGTGTCAAAATTGAAGAACAGCAACAGCAAAAACAGCAACGGCCATAGCGTGTCCCCAGACCCTAGTTCGAGTCCAGCTTCTCCGCCTGTACGAAGGCCCACGCCTCCTCCAGGGACTCGAAGTAGTGGTGCCGGTCCTTATATGTCACCCACAGACGCGCAGGCTGCAGCATTCCAAATCTGACCTGCTTAGCATGAAGCACCGCCTTCGTCCGGTTGAACCCGGCCCGCCGTTTTGCCACCTCCGCACTCCAGTCCTGGTAGATTCGCACTATCGAATTCTCCCACTTGCTGCTCCTCTCTTTCTTGGCCCAGCGCAGCACACACTCCCGGTCACTAAATCGATGGAACCGCACCAGCACCGCCCGCGGGGGTTCATTTGCCTTAGGCCTCCTGGCCAGCACTCTGTGAGCTCCCTCCAGCTCCAGGGGCAAATGGAAGGACCCCGCTCCCATCAACGAGCTCAACATCGTGGTCACGTACGACGGGAGATCCGACCCTTCCAGCCCCTCCGCCAGGCCCAGGATCCTCAAATTCTTTCGCCTCGTGCGAACGTCCAGCTCCTCCAAGCGGTCTTGCCACTTTTTGTGAAGTGCCTCGTGCAACTCCACTTTCCCCACGAGGACCACGGCCTCCTCCTCCCGCTCAGCGGCCTGCTGCTGCAATTCCCGAATAGACGCCTCCTGGGCCGCCTGGGTCCCAAGCAGCTTGTTGGTAGTCGCATTCAGGGAGTCCAGCAACTCAGCCTTCAGCTCCGCAAAACAGCGCAGAAGAGAGGCCTGCTGCTCCTGCGCCCACTTCCACCAGTCCTCGGGTGTTCCGCCGGCCGCCGTTTTGTCCTGCTTCCTCCGCTTTTCTTGGGGAGCTGCTGCAGCTTTTTCCTTTGCCCCACTCCGGGTGAGCACCATAAATTATGGGGAATGCGCCTCTAGACACCTTCCCCCACCGGGATTCGTTGAGACAGCGCCGTTTGAGGCCCTCAAATCGGCCCAAAAGTCCTTAAGTAGCGGGAGCTGCGGTGCCGCACCTACAAAGCCGATTTTCTGACCGCTCCACTCCTAGTCCAGGCCATCCACCGGTGGAGAATCTGAGAAGGAGTGTTCCCACACGGGGAAAAGCCAAAACAGCACCACTGCGAGCCCTTAAAAGAGCCCCAAAGTCTGAAAATAGTGGGAGCCACTGAACGTGCGGCTTAGCTCCGCATCACCACTACCGGAAGTCCGTCTCCGCTTCTTCAATGGCCTTGGTGAGATCTTTTCACAGTTCTTCCCTCTGCTGCTGGAATTCAGCTTTCATAAAGGCCCTCAGGTCAGCTTGAGACCTATAAGCTGGCCCTTCCCCCGCTAGCATGCTTGCCTTTGTTTGTTGCTGTTCAGACAAATCCTGCACTGTTTCTAAGGGTCTGATAACCAAGAAACATCCTATTCCTGGGGGAAAATACTCCTTGAACCTTCACCCACGCCTTTTCATCGAAATTCCAACCTGTGCTGCCCAAAAAAGAGCTCTTTTCTGCAATATTAGGCAGGAGCTGCCTCTGTGTGCACACTCACTCCATAATGCACACCCGGAAGTCCCCAATAGAGGAGTTCATACTCCATGAAGACCATGGGAAGATTTATTGACAATCCCCCATGTCCTTCATGGCCACCATAATATCCTTATCCCGTTTCTCTCTCAGTACTTCAGCCACGAGGAGGTCTCTTCCGTCACTTGGCAATTGGTCTGAGGTCTGTCGAGGGTGAAACTTGAATGTTCTTTTGGTTTTCACAGAGTCATAATTTCTGTTATGGTTTTCTTGTTGGGAGGGCACCCTCCCCGCCAGGTTTGGAAACAATAGGCTTAGTCTTGTATGAAACCGCAATCCCATTAACAGTTCTGCTGGCACAATGGAGGCAGAGAAGGCCTTTGATCGAGTAGAATGGGAATATCTGTGGGAGGTACTGGGGCGGTTCGGATTTGGGCGGCGCTTTATTGACTGGGTCAGGATGCTATATCAGGCTCCTGTGGCGAGCATACGGATGAATAGGACATCGGACTATTTTAGGCTGCACCGGGGGACGAGACAGGGATGCCCCCTCTCCCCGCTGTT
Organism: Scyliorhinus canicula; assembly: GCF_902713615.1. NCBI lineage: Eukaryota > Metazoa > Chordata > Chondrichthyes > Carcharhiniformes > Scyliorhinidae > Scyliorhinus > Scyliorhinus canicula. Next base: position 106,745,562 of record NC_052151.1, read on the forward strand.
GTCCATGCTGGCTATAGAGCCGCTGGGGGGGGGGGGGGGGGGGGGGGCGTGGAGCGCAAATTCTTGCTTTACACAGACGACATGCTTCTGTATGTATCGGGCCCAATAGAGGGGTTGGAAGAAATCATGAGGATTCTGGGGAAATTTGGCCGGTTTTCGGGGTAAAAGCTAAATATGGGGAAAAGCGAGATATTTACGGTCCAGGCGAGGTGAGGCGACTGGGGAAACTGCCGTTTAGAGAAGTAGGGAGGGAGCTTTAGGTACCTAGGCATCCAAGTGACGCGGGAATGGGACCGGCTGCACAAATTAAATCTGGCCCGACTAGTAGACCAAATGAAGGACGATTGTCGGAGGTGGGATGCGCTTCCGTTGTCACTAGCTGGGAGGGTGCAGACGGTGAAGATGATGGGCCTCCCGAGATTCCTGTTTGTATTTCAGTGTCTCCATTTTTATTCCGCGGTCCTTTTTTAAACAGGTCAACAAAGTGATCACTGGATTTGTTTGGGCGGGCAAGACCCCACGAGTAAGAAAGGTAATGCTTGAGTGGAGTCAGGGAGAGGGCCAGCTGGCGCTGCCAAATTTTAGTAACTACTACTGGGCGGCGAATACAGCCATGATCAGTAACTGGATGGTGGGGGAAGGGTCGGCATGGGAGTGTATGGAGGCGGCTTCATGCAAGGGCACCAGTTTGCGGGCGTTGGTAACTGTGCCTCTGCCTTTCCCGCCGGCATGATACTCCACCAGCCCCATGGTGGTGGCAGCCCTGAGAGTCTGGGGGCAATGGAGGAGACATGTGGGAGCAGATGGAACATTGGTTTGGTCTCCAATCTGTAATAATCACCAGTTTGCCCCGGGAAGTATGGATGGGGGGTTCCGGAGATGGCAGAGAGCAGGGATTGAGAGGATGGGGGATATGTTTATAGAGGGGAGCTTTCTGAGTTTGAGGGCGCTGGAGGAGAAGTTTGGATTGGCGAGGGGAAACAAATTCAGGTACCTGCAGGTGCAGGACTTCCTACGTAGACAGGTTTCAACCTTCCCTCTCCGACCACCAAGGGGGATTCAGGACAGGGTAGTTTCCAGAGGGTGGGTCGGAGAAGGGAGCGTCTCGGACATTTACAAGGAACTTATAGGGTCAGAGGAAATGCAGACTAAGGAGCTGAAACACAAATGGGAAGAGGAGTTAGTAGGAGAGATAGAATATGGTCTCTGGGCGGACGCGTTGAGTAGAGACAATGCGTTCACAACATGTGCCAGGCTCAGCTGGATACAATTTAAAGTCGTTCACCGGGCCCACATGACAGTGGCCCGGATGAGCAGATTCTTTGGGGCGGAAGACAGGTGTGCAAAATGTGCGGGAGGACCAGCGAACCATGTACACATGTTCTGGGCATGTCCGAAGCTTAGAGGATTTTGGCAGGGCTTTGCAGATGTTGTGTCCACAATGTTAAAAACAAGGGTGACACTGAGTCCAGAGGTGGCGATTTTCAGGGTGTCAGAAGACCCGGGAATCCAGGAGGAGAAAGAAGCAGACGTTCTGGCCTTTGCTTCCCTGGTAGCCCGGAGACGGATACTATTAGCTTGGAGGGACTCAAAGCCCCCGAAGTCGGAGACCTGGCTATCGGACATGGCGAGCTTTCACTGTTTGGAGAATATTAAATTCGCCATGAGCGGGTCGATGTTGGGGTTCGCCCGGAGGTGGCAACCGTTCGTCGACTTCTTTGTGGAGAATTAATCGTCAGCAGAGGGGAGGGGGGGGGGGGATGGGTGGGGTGGGGGGGTTAGTTTAGCTTAGAGTAGGGGGTTAATAGAGGTGGGACCTGTAAGGGAGGGAGGTGGTATTTGCACTATATTTATAGATTCATGTGCATTGGTTCTTTTGCTGTTGTAAAACCAAAAATACCTCAATAAAATGTGGAAATAAAGAACAGTTCTGCTGGGGCAATCCCTGTTGTAGTATGAGGAGTGGTCCTACAATTGAATAGAAACCATGTCAATTTGGTCTCTACGGACACTGCTGGTTGCTTCTTCATTTTAAAATTATGCCAGTGTCATAATATCCACTCGTATATAATGAGATGCAGACAGGCAGCGATTGACATACAGGATGACCAATGAGCACACAACACAGAACAACCAATCACCAGACAGGACACCACCACTATAAAGCCCACAGGGCAATAAGACTCCCGCTCTCTTGGGACCCAGATACTGAGACAGTGAGAATGCACAAGTTAGTGGGCACTACTGCCATGTGGTAACTAGTTAGTCTGGTCGAGCTAGTAAGAGGTCATCAGTAGGATTAGTAGAGTGTCAACCCACAGCTGAACATGTATAGCAGTTCATAGTTAAATAAAACAGTGTTGGATCATCTCCTGTGTCAGATGTTTGTTTCTAGCTTCCCTGCATCCAGTTGCAGTCAATGTCGAACCAACCTGCCTAACACATCAGCCAGCTCATTTGATGATGTGAAAAATGAAAATGAAAATCGCTTATTGTCACGAGTAGGCTTCAATGAAGTTACTGTGAAAAGCCCCTAGTCGCCACATTCCGGCGCCTGTCCGGGGAGGCTAGTACGGGAATCGAACCGTGCTGCTGGCCTGCTTGGTCTGCTTTAAAAGCCAGCGATTTAGCCTGGTATTCCATGTGAGAAAAACTCTGCTGTAGTTTCTCAATCATAGCATGGTAGGTCGCGGAGCCCATAAGTTACATCTCTGGTCATTTGGCGTGTGCATCTACCCGGATCAGAAATATGGGGCGCGATTCTCCGCACCCGTGAAAAATCGCGAAGTTGGCTGTTAAAATGGGCGCGTTTTACGACAGTCGGGAAGGGTCCATTTCCCGACGTATTCACGTCCGGGAAATGGGCTAGGAACGCGGCCGCGTCAATCACGTGCGCGATGACGACGGAACGCGACGACGATACGATCACGCCCACGACATAAAAAGGCGTGGGCGAGCACAGAATCTGTCGGCCATGATGTCGGAGCCCAGGAGAGCTGCCCCTCGGTTTGTTGAGGCCGATGTCGAGACACTGCTCGATGCCGTCGAGCAGAGGAGGGGCATCATCTGCCCGCCTAGAGGGCATCGCCAACCTGCCAGCGCTGTGCGCCAGGCCTGGCGTGAAGTGGCTGCTGCCGTTAGTGCTGTGGGGCAGACCCCTCGCTCAGCAGAGCAATGCAGAAAAAAGATGCACGACCTCACCAGGGCTGCCAGGGTAAGTGCCAAGAGGGTGCCCCCGGGTCACAACCATCCCTCCCTTAACTTAATCACCCACCTCCCCCCCCCTGGCACGGGGGGTGGAGGGGGATTGGGGCAGAGTGAGTTGAGGGTGGTTCACAAAGTTGTCACAGATCCAGCGCTCTGGCCCCCGTGGAGAGATGCAATGGGCTTATTGCAACTTGACCCCCAAACTGTGCCAGTATCTGAACGGACTGCTGATACCTGCCGTATTGTAATGATCTACCTATGTCCCCTCCCCCAACAGGCCAAGACCTCTCACCCGTGAGCGGCACCAGACTGGAGGGGGTTCGTCCAACCTGCACCCCCTCACCATGTTTGAGCAGAGGGCACTGGACCTTGTTGGGGGTCTGGCACCCGGGAGGTCGCGCTATGCGAGGTTAGCGGAGCTGCAACAAGTGAGACAACCCTCCATGACAAACACCCCTCCCCCCTCCCCCATCCTCTGTCCCTTCACACACCCTGCCCACTTGGACACCTCCCCCATCCTCTGTCCCTTCACACCCTGCCCGCTGGGGCCGTCCAGCGCCCGGCCGAGCGAATCTAAATAAGCCGTTTCATTCTCTTCCCTAGGACGTGATGCCGAACGACCAGGGCCGTCTGGCTGCAGACGGAGACACGCATCTGGCCCCAACTCACCCAGGGCTGCACAACATTCGGTGCCCGATCAGCGGGGAGTCCCATCCTCCCCAACAGAATCTGTGGAGCAGGACGCCCAGAGGGCGGCGACACAGCAGGAAACAGAAATGGCCCACCAACGCCCTGCGGCCTCTCACCTGGACGATGACACAGAGGAGGCGTCAACCCAAGACGACCTCGAGCTTGCGGCACTGCTATCTCCCACACCATCCACCATCCCAGAGACACTCACCCCGGCTGGCCTATTTAGTGATGAGGCTCCTGGGTCACAGTCTGGGTCGCACATCACAGCTGAGCAGGTACAGTAGGTGGAGGTCGGAGCAGCCGAGGGCCTGGACTGCGGAGGCCAGGCCAGGCCCAGCATGCAGCTGGCTCCCAGATGTTTTCTGAGTTCCTGGAGTTTCTCAACCCACCCGCACAGCCGATGCCTCAAGAAACCCAGGGAAACAATGACGGGATGAGGGCTGTCTTCCTGGCTCTGCAGACGCTGTTAGAGGAGTCGAACCGCGTCCACGAGCAGGGAGTGGTGCCGCTCATGGCAGCGACCCAGTCCGACACCGCACGGATGGCATCCGTGGTGGAGGCAATGGGTCAAGTTATGCAAGGCGTTGGGGTTAATGTGCACGCGTCATCCTCGGCCCTGGACAGGGTTGCCCTCTCACAGGCAGCAATGTGCCAGAGCCAAAACGATATTGCCGGCGCCCTGCGGGCCTTGGCCCAGTCTCACCAGGTCATGGCCCAGTTGCAGCAGTCAGTCGCCGAGAGCATCAACCGCCTGACACATGTGCTGGATGGCGTCGTGCACACACAGGTTGAGGTCGCACAGTCCCTGGTGGGAATGTCTAACTCCCTGGACTCCGTGTCTGCAAACGTTTGGATCCTGGTGGATACCGTCGCAGGCCTCCAGGACTGGCATCGCCAGGTGTCGGCGGCACGACGGGGCACCTTCCCACTCGCACCTCTGTCCCAAAGTGAGGCCCGGGAGCCACCGGGCTCCCCGAGGGAGGAAGAGGTTTCGGGGCCCGTCCCATTAAGTCCATCACGGGACGTCCCGAAAATTCTCGGCCTCGCCCCGTCCCATCCCTGGTGCATCGGGTGGGCAGCAGGCAGAGCAGGGTGGCACAACATCACCCGAGACGCCCGCAGAGCAGCCTGGCCCATCAAGGCCGGGTTGCCCCAGGAAACGCTTGGCCAAGGAGAAACAAGTCAAAGGGGGCGATTCGCAGCAATCCTCCTCCACTCCTGCTGTATCACCTGGGGAATCACTTAGACTTAGTGGTAGGGCCCGTAAGGCAACAAAGAGAGACACTGAGTAAGTTGGCACGGGTGAAGGGCACAGTTTAGTTGTAGGGGCTAGGTCACCTGTAAATTATTGTTCACATTAAACGCACTGTTCCACCTTACTTGTAATACCGTGTGATTGTTCCACAGCCACAGGAATCGTGATGGTGACCGAGTGTCGCTGGGGGTGACGGGTGGTGAAACCTCGGTGCCGGGTGTGCAGTCCCTGCCCCACCCCCTCCCACAGCTAGCCCACGCGGGCACGTGATGGAGTGTCCGTGACGATCTCAGCGGTCACCAAGGTGGATGGTTCAGCTATTGCCATGGGTCAGACTCTCTCTAACGATTCTGAGCTCACAGCTCATCGCAGAGCGGGCTGTCATCATTCCACATGGCCAGCGCTGGCCCTAGGGTTGCTGGCGCCCCAGGCAAGCTGAACTTCGGCGCCCTTCGGGGGGGGGGGCCGAGAGGGGGCCGGGGGGGGGGGCCGAGAGGGGGCGGGGCCGAGAGGGGGGCAGGGGCGGGGCCGAGAGGGGGGCGGGGGGGCCGAGAGGGGGTGGGGGGGGCGAGGTGGGGGGGCGGGGCCGAGGGGGGGCGAGGTGGGGGGGCGGGGCCGAGGCGGGGGGTGGGGGGGGCTGAGGCGGGGAGAGGGGGGGGGCCGAGGCGGGGGGGGGGGGGGCGAGGCCTGCCCGAGGCGGGGGGGGGGGGGCCGAGGCGGGCCCGAGGCGGGGGGGGGCGGACGGAGGGGGGGGGGGGGTGGAGGGGGCCGCCCTGGGGGAGGGCGCCCTAGCATGGCGCCCCGGGCGACTGCCCGAGTTGCCGGTGCCTTGGGCCGGCCCTGCACATGGCACTGATCACAGCCGCTGACACAGCCATCAATGTTGTGCCATACCGTCTGGACCCAGTGGTGAGGGTGAAGTGGAGCAGTGTACACTGAGTGGGGGGAGGGGGGGGGGGGGGTTGTGGTGGTGGCAGTTGTGTGTTGACCCTCTGCATGACTAGCGATGCAGGTGGTGGTTTGGTGTTCAGTGGGGACGTCACATGCGACGCGTGAACCGTGCTGCCACCAAGGCGTCGCGTGCCCGCCGTCCTCGCCGGGTCCGTCGTGCCGCCTCCTGGACATCACCAGAACCTGGGTCGTGTCTGCGTGCTGCGCCCGCCACTCCACCAGCCTCCTCCTCCTCCTCCTCCTGCTCCTCCTCCCTCTCCTCCCTCTCCTCCCTCTCCTCCCTCTCCTCCTCCTCCTCCTCCTTCTCCTCCCTCTCCTCCTCCTCCTCTGTGATGGCACCACTGCCACTGGCTTCTCCTCCCGCCTCCTGCAGCAGGTCATCTCCCCTCTGCATCGCGATGTTGTGCAGCGCACAGCAGACCACAACAATGCGAGCGACCCTGTCGGGCTGGTACTGCAGGGCCCCTCCGGAGCGGTCCAGGCACCTGAATCTCATCTTCAGGAGGCCAAGGCAGCGCTCCACCACACCCCTGGTTGCTGCATGGGCCTCGTTGTATCGGGTTTCCGCATTGGTCTGAGGCCTCCGTATAGACGTCATCAGCCAAGACCTCAGCGGATAACCCCTGTCGCCTAGCAACCAGCCCCTCAGCCGGGGGGGACGTCCCTCAAACATCGCAGGGATGAACGACTGCGCCAGTATTTAGGAGTCATGCACACTCCCAGGGAACCTTGCACAGACGTTCATGATCCTCATGTGGGGGTCGCATACCACCTGGATATTCATGGAGTATGTCCCCCTCCTGTTTGTGAACACGTCCCTGTCCCCTGCAGGCGGGCGCATGGGGACGTGAACACAATCGATTGCCCCCTGCACCATCGGTATCCCGGCCACTCTGGCAAATCCACGAGCTCGTGAGTCTTGAGTTGCTCGGTCCTCGGGAAAGGTGATGTAGCGGTCCGCGATGGCATAGAGGGCGTCGGTCACATCCCGGATCCACCTGTGCACCGATGACTGGGATTTCCCGGAGAGGTCCCCGCTCGGAGACTGGAAGAAGCCGGTCACATAGAAGTTAAGAGCAACCGTCACCTTGATGGCAACCGGGATCGCGTGTCCTCCCCCCGTTCCACGTGGGGCGAGGTGCGCCACGAGGTGACAGATATGTATCACCGTCCGCCTACTCAGCCGGAGTCTCCTCCTGCAGGTGATGTCCGTCATTGTTAGGAAAGAGTTCCGGGCATGGTACACCCTCGGCCTTGGTCGTCGCCTCTGGCGCCGTGGCTGCACCCTCACTCTCTCCTCTTCCTCCTCCTCCTCCCCATGCTGCTCGACGACTGGCAACTCCTCGGCCCTTCCCTCTGCTGCTGCAGCTGTCCCTGCATCCACTGCGGGTTGTGGCTGTGGATGCTGCTGCATCGCCAAATGCAGTTCAGCGGCACCAACCACTGCGCAGAACATAGCCGTTCTGTTCCCATACATTGTGCTAACCTACAGAAGGGTGGTGGGGGGCAGAGAAACGGGACATGTTAGACGGAGGTTAGTCGACACCTCGGCAGCCGCCTGCCACGGGATACCTGTGTGTCCCGGTGGCCTGGACGCGCTGCTGACACGCGGTCAGCCTAACCCCTGGTCACTTTCTGCATCCAACGGGCAGTTAACTATGTCCTCCTCACCGGTGCGTCAGTGGCCTGTGTCCGTAAGCCACAGGGCAACCAGCGGCCGTGTCCTCGTGACCGGCACGTCATGGCATGGTGGCAGACATTTTTTTACGGGGTTGGACAGGTCACTCACTCACTCTCTCCCTAACACCCCCCCCACTCCCACTCCCCCCCCTCCATCTCCCCCACTCCCCCCCTCCATCTCCCCGTCTCCCCCCCCACCCCCCCCCTCCGACTCCCCCACTCCCCCCCCGCTCTGGACCCCCTTCCCGTTCTCGGGGATGCCTTCCCCGTTGTGGCCAGACTCCAGCAGTGCGCTGAGCGGTGCGTTGAGCGGTGCGCTCACCTCCTCGATGCCGTCGTCAGCCAGCACGACTGGTTGACGAACTTGAAAAGCAGGTGTGTTGACCGGCGTGAAAACAGTGCGTGACGATGTCGGGACTTCGGCCCATCCGGGCCGGAGAATAGCGGGTGGCCAAAAACTAGCGATTCTGGTCGTGTCGGGGGCGCGTTCGAGGCGTTTGACGGGAATGGCTACTTGGAGTTTGTGCGGGGTTCGGAGAATAGCGGGAGGGCATCGGACCAGCGTCGCCGTGAAAAATTGCGCCGCCCGCTATTCTCCGACCCGCCGTGAGTGCGGAGAATCGCGCCCATGGAACCCATAATAGGTCTGGCAAAGTCCACGTGCACTCACACCCATTGCCTGCCTGGCCACTCCCATGGATGTAGCTAGGCCGAAGCGGGGAGTTTTTGATTCTCCTGGAATGAATCGCACTAGGCACCAAGTGTGTGATGTCTGAGTCAAGACTGGGTCATCAGACGTAGCTCCTGGTGAGCTTTTTCAATTTAGAAAACCCAGGGTTTCCAAAATGTAATTCCATTCGTGCTGGCCACCACCCTAGGCAGGGGGCAACTACCTGGGATCCCCCAAAGAATGATACCATCCTTAGTACTGAGTTAATCTTTCTTGTTCAGATAAGGTTTAATTTCTTTTGAGGATTGTCCACGGACTCCACCATTGAGGATCATATGCTTCAATTTTGACAGTGTTGGGCCCTTTTGTGTCAAGATCTTGATTTGCCTTTAAGATATGAGTAAAGTATATAAAATATTTAAGGTCATTGTGACCTCTTCTAATGTTGTCAAAGGAGCCAGGTTTGTGAGCAGTAGCAGGCGACTCAAGGCATCAGCGTTCGCTATTCACCCTTGTGGGTGGTGTTCTCAGAGATATTCATAAGATGCAAGTAGCAGGGCCCAATGCTGTATCCGAGAGGAGGCAACAGGGGCAATTGCCTTATCCTCTATAAAAAGTCCCAATGAGGGCTCGGGGTCGGTCATGATTATGAAACATACTGGTGAAATATTTTTACACCAAACACAACCACCAAGCCCGCCTTCTCGATTTGTGAAAACCTCCGCTCGGCATCCGAAAGGGTCCTAGCTGCATAGGCAATGGGCCTTTCTGTTCCGTCTTTCCAGTGGTGTGAGAGTACAGTCCTGTTGCTCGTTCTGGGTGAGTGTGCTTAACACTCAATTTGGCTCTGTTTCGTTACTTAGCTCTGGAGTCACCAGGTATCGTTAAGATACCGCCACAAGTTTCAAGGTCAAGTTCAAAGCAATAAAACCATACACCAATTAGTAAGTTCAAACAAATGAGTTTATTATAATACAATTCTAATCTACTCATGCACACGCTAAGATGACTAAACTATTCCTACCACTATATAAACCAATACTTATCTTAAAGGAACTGCCGGATCAGGGGACAAGGCCTCTTGCTCTGCACTGGTCCGCAGACTTCAGGTTGGTACGGGTTAAAAAGGGGTCAGGAGTGTCTATCTCTGGTAGCGATCGTTGTGAGACACTTACTTGCTGGCGGCTGCTGTCCCAAACCTCTCCTCTCTCTCGGTCAAGGTCTTCTTCGGTAAAAGGCTGGTCGAGATGCTGGTCCAGAGAGGAGGGCTGGTCAAGAAGAACGTACTAAGTGTGGGACCTGTCTTTTATAGGTCCTAGGGCTTCGCGCCCTTTTGGGCGGACCCTTTACGTGCTGGGAATCGATTGGGTCTCTTCCCAATCGATTTGTTTGAATCCCCCCAATACTGAGGCTGTCTCTCGGCTACTGGGCGGGCCTTCAGGTGCTTTGTTTTCGAACCCCGCTGGTGCCGGGGTGTCTGGTTTCCCATACACTGTTGCAATCACGTCTCTATTTGTGTCCATTGTCCCTGGGATCGTTCCATTACTATGTTAACTATCCCGGAGATTGTCTCATTAGTATGCGGAATGTTCATTTCGGTGCTGTCTGCTCTCTTAGCAGACAGAATACACATTGGCTTGGTGCAGCCTGCTTGTGCTGCAAACATTGTCCATTTTAACCTGCAAGCTTTGCGTTCCCCCATTTTGTTTTGAGGGAATGGCCACCTTCGGTGGCTACAGTCCCAAACTCATAAGGGGAAGCATCGCATGTCAGGATGAGTTCATTTTTCGGGTCAAAATGGCCAATAGGTTGGATGAAAGCAGTTGTTATTTTACTTTCTTGAAGGCCTCCCAAGACCATTTTTGGTACTTTTGCAGTTGTGTGTGTAGGAGACTCGGCAAGGAGGCCGATTTCAGGATAAACTTTCCAAAATAACTTCCTGCTCCCAGGAAGGATTTCATTCTGTGGTGCTTCTTGGAATTGGGTGCTTCCCTGATGTCTCTCACCTTGTCCTTGATTGGATGTAACCTTTTTTATCCACCTGATAGCTCAAATAGGTCACTACATCACTTGTAAAATACATTTTTCCCTTTTCAGTTGGACTCCAGTTTTCAAAAATTGCCACAAGGCCTCTTCTTGATTTGCCAGGTGCTCTGATTCTGAAGACCCCATGACCAGAATGTCGTTCAAGTACACCGCCACTTTGGGTAATCCTTGAAGTATATTCTCCATGATCCATTGGAATATGGCGCACACCGGCGAGACCCTAAAGGCAAGCGAATGGACTCATATAGGCCATTCTGTGTGTTGATCATAACATACTTGCGGGAAGTTTGTCTAATTCAAGGTGAAGATAGGCGTGGCTCATAATTAACTTAGTGAACATCTGGCCACCTGCCAGTTTGGCCGACATGTCTTCAATTCATGGTAGGCAGACCTGTTAGTTTGGAAACCCAATTGACTTTAAGCTTATAATTCCCACAGAGGTGGACTGATTTGTCCAGTTTAAGGATGGGGGCAACAAGCGCTCAAGCTCGGTCTCTACCTTCTCCAACAGGGAATATGGAACCAGTCTTGCTCTAAAATACTTAGGCATAGCATTGGGGTCAACATAAATTTTGGCTTTGTCTCCTTTTATTTTTCCAAGGCCTTCCTGGAAGACTTCAGGGTATTTCCTGATGATTTCACACAGTCCTCCCACGCCCAGCCTGAAAATCTCCAGCCAGTTCAACCTGATCCGCTGGAGTCAATCTCCCTCCACAATTAATTCCACCATAATTGGGGCAATCTTGGTTGTAATTATATGGTTTAGTTGCATTGTCTCTTCTTTTGGGAGTGTGTATACCTACATGGTATGGGCCTGTGCTTGCCTTGGCTTCTTCCTTGAGTAGCATGCAATATTGCCTATTATTACAGCTTTACAACCTTCTGGAGCTGGTTCCCTGGCATCCTTAGGGAAGGCATCAGCTGATGATTTTACAGCCTACAATGGAACCTATTTCATATGCGGCACTAAAGCATATCCGTGGCTCCCCATTGATTGGACAGGGTCCTGCTTTTTGGGATATGTCATACCCCAAATGCATCATCGACCCACCCTTAAGCACCCTTAAGCACTCCCCCTCGCGAGCAAAAAGAACAATTTCTAAAACGGAACGGGCAAGGCATGAACGAACTGATCTACATGGCCTCAGCATTGGAACATCTGGCAAACGTAACGGCAACAGAAGCCAGGGACACTAGACAGGCACTGGCCGAGGTCTCAGCTGAGCTAGTGGCTGTCCGGACCGTGGCATTGCAAAATCGACTGGCTTTGGATTATCTGTTAGCCTCGCAGGGAGAAACGTGCGCTATCATAGGCCAAGAGTGCTGTACTTACATTCCAGATGGCTCTGAAAATATCACTAACCTGGCCGACCATATTAAGAAACAGGCTGCTCAAATTCAAGAAATTGGCAGTGAATTTCACGACTATAACCCGCCGGGTTGGCTAGGGTGGTTGGGTCATGGATTATTTGACTGGATCTTTAAGGCCTTTATGCTACTTCTACTAATGCTATTAGGGATAGGATTGCTTTCCTGCTTGTGTAAATGCATTTTCAAACGAATCATGGATGTACCTATTTAGCTAGTTGTCATGATATGACAAAAGGGGGGAGTGTGGCATTGTGTGAAGCAAATAATGGCATGATGGGAAAACTAGTCAAGTCTTCTTGGTACAAGTGAATTTAAACTGATTTTCATATAACCTAAGGCCCAGAATACAGAGACAGCCGAGGTCAGCATGTCCTGAGAACTGGGTGACTCTGAGAGTCTAGATAAGGCTTGGAACTAGAAGTAGTCTCAATACATAACAAGCTGAACAACTGTCTCTTCCTGTATGTAAACAACTTCTTCCCTTTCTTAAAACAAAGACAAGATAATGATATGAAACTCAAGTCCCCTAAAGGTCAGAAGGTGACGCCATTGTAACGATTATTACTTATGTTTTACTTTCAATCAAATTCCTGACCAAGCTGTATTCATGTTATCTTGATCCTATAATGTATAAGAATCGCCTTCTTTTCTGTACTATCGCAGACTTGGGACGGACTCCGCAGTTTGTAATTGACTGCCTTCCGACTCCAAGTATCAGCCATTTTCTGCTAGCAGTTCTAATTAGTGAATAAAGTTCAGTTTTGCTTATCTAATGAATGCTGTTTGAATTTCTCTATCACAGTCAAGACGCGGGGAAAATATAAAATACAACAACGGACCGCCAGTTTTAAAAGGGAAATCTCCGCACTTACTTGTCATAATATACACCAGTATATCATGGTGCAGACAATACTGATGGACATACACTGGGACCAATCAACATGTACAAACACCGCAGCCAATCACCAGTTAGAATACACACACTATAAAGGCAGAGGGCACCACGGTTCCCGCTCATTCTGGGTGCTGCCTCTCAGTAGAACAAGAACTCATCAAGTCTAGCACAGACTCACACCACGTGCTGAGAGATTCAACTGGTTCGGACAGGCACAGGTCTCTAGTTAAACTAGAATCGTTTAAACCCGCAGTTCTCGTATGTCAATTAGTTAATAGTTAATAAAATAGAGTTGAACCTTCCTCAGTGTTGCTGGTATATGTTCACCTCGCAAGCCTACACTATCCAACACTTCATTACTTGCGCTCTGATGATGCGACAAACCATCTTTTCTCTGCGGCAGCCTTGGGCCTCCAGCGCCCAGTCTGTGCAAGCTCCAGCACAGCGCAGGAGGAGTGCCCCTATGATGTGGTCAGCTCAGGAACGCCCATTGAGGGCAGGCATTTGAACAATAGATATAAAACAACAGGCATTTTTTTAAACAACTGTTTTAAATTTATGTAGACTGTTTTTAACAGGTCTTTTGCTCTTTCTTTTGAACAGGCATTACTATTGTTGTTGATACTTTTAAAGTAATTTTTATGTTTTTATGATTATAGGTGATTATTTATAAGTGAACATAGGTTTGGTTAATTGTTTTAAATTTATGAAACTATTTAAATCTGCACCATATTATTTGCTAACTTTACGTGTGGTATGCTTAAAATGTTCATGTGTTTTAATTTAGATTATGGTCATAAGATGTTAAAAGTGCCCCAGGTCTTTTTGCTGTCACTGTCCTTCTAACATTTGATTTTTTTTTTGATTAGTGCAGAAGAACGGCATTCGGTCCATCAAATCTAAACAGACACTCGAAAGAATATCGTGCCCACGCTCCCGCCCTATCCCCATAACCCATAACCCACCTAACCTTTTGGACAGTAAGAAGCAATTTATCATGGCCAATCGACCCATCCTGCACATCTTTGGACTGTGGGAGAAACCAAAGCACCCGGAGAAAACGGCGGGCATGGCGGCACACTGGTTAGCACTGCTGCCTCAAGCTCCAGGTATCTGGGTTTAATTCCGGCCTTCGGTCATTCTCTGTGAGGATCTTGTATGTTCTCCCGTGTCTGCATGGATTTCCTCTGGGTGCTCCGGTTTCCTCCCACAGTCCAAAGATGTGCAGGTTAGGTGAATTGGCCATGATAAAATACCCCTCAGTGTTCCGGGATGTACAGGTTAGGTTCCAGGGATAGGGCGGGGGAGTGGACCTTGGTAGGGTACTCTTTCAGAGGGTTGATGCAGACTTAATGGTCCAAATGGCCTCCTTTTGCACTTTAAGAACTCTGTGGTTCTATTCCATAGTCCTCGGAAACCGCAGACACGGGGAGAATGTGCAAACACCACACAGTCACCCAAGGTCTGAATTGAACACATCTCCCTGGTGTTGTGAGGCAAAAGTGCTCACTAGTGTGCCACTCTGTTAAATATGTTTCGGCCTTGTTTACTTCAATTATCTTATTCATTTATAATTATCTCATAATTAAATATTGTGTTCTGATGTTTCAGTAAGACATTTGTAGAAGCTTGCAAAGTTTAATGTAAAACATATATTAACAAAAATTAGTTCAGAAATCCAAAGCTTTTAAACCAGTTAACATTTAACTTAACATTTAACTTTATCAGCTGAACACCTAAACACAGTGGTTCCTTCTATTTGTAAAGGGGGAGGGGGGGGGGAGGAAAGTGGAAGGAGAGGGAGGGAAGAGGGGGAAGGGGACGGGTTTGACATAGCTATTGCTTATAAGTTCATAAGTTCATAAGATATAGGAGCCGAATTAGGTCATTTGGCCCATTAAGTCTGCTCTGCCATTCGATCATGGCTGGTCTCATCCTGGCCTTAACTCCACTGTCAGGCCCATTCTCCATAACCCTTCAGCCCATTACCAATTAAAAACCTGTCTAACTCCTCCTTAAATTTACTCACTGCCCCAGCGCCCACATGCAATCTGGGGTAGCGAATTCCACAGATTCTCAACCCTTTGGGTGAAACAGTTCCTCCTCAACTCCATTTTAAATTTGCTACCTCTTATCCTAATTGTTAATTGACAAGCTCAACAACCGAAAGCTGCAGCCGCTGAAACGCAGTGTCTTGGCACACATCTCCTCTGCCATAATTCAGGATGTCCATTGGCAATACAATCTTAGCGGTGGGTGACTGATTCACTGCGATACCTGTCAGAGAGATAATTCACATTAGCTTACAGGAGCTTGCATATATCAACTAAGGCTTTGTTAAAGCATTTGAAGTAATCCCTGAGGCTTCTAAGGATGAACATCGCAAACGACTCAACTTAAAATTCATTTCAAAATCCAAATGCACTTTAGCTCTGCATCACATGGGAGGACAGGCGTGTTAACAGTAGTATCCTTGAGGGGTCAATAGCACCAGTATTGAGGCCATGATCAACCAAAACCAACCCTGCTGAGCTGCCCATATGCTTAGGATGTCAGAGTCTTGTGCAGTGGTTAGCACTGCTGCCTCACGGCACCGGGTTCTGATCCCGGTTGAGGGTCACTGTCCATATGGAGTTTGCGCATTTTCCTGTTTCATGGGTTTCGCGCCCATAACCCGAAGGTGTGAAGTGTAGGTGGATTGGTCACGCTAAATTGCCCCTTAATTGAAAAAATGAATTGGGTACTCTAAATTTTAAAAATGTCAGAGTCCCGACTGCCAAAGCACATTTTCTTCATCCAGCTCAAGGAAGGATCCCGAACAAGAGGAGGACAAAGGAAGCTCTTCATTGTCAACTTGTTGGCTTAACTCAAGATATGGAACATAAACATCAATGCCTGGGAGACCTGTGCTCAGAAGAGGAAACTTCTGATTGAAGGGTCACAATTCTCCGAGAACACCCAAGGGCAAGAGGAGACCCAGAAAAGGAGCCTGAGAAAATAATACCCACAACCTAGTGTCCAAGGACCGATCCTACCTTTTGGAAAATCCTGCCAAGTGAGTGATTGAAGATTCGGCTCTAGGAGCGGGTTCATCAGAACCTGTGACCAGTAACACTGATATCTTAGGTGGACAACCATATACGTTAGTGAGTGGTCGCTGCATTCTATCCATTATAGTTCCTTTAAAGGAATTAACATCCTCATGACAAACCAAAGTTTAAAAAAAATCATTCTTTCACCTTCTGTGACTTCAAATTCACTTCATACAGTAAAGTATCCTTTTAATGGAATTAACAGCCTCATGACAAGCCAAAGTCCTTTCATTTTATTTGCATTTTAAACATATTTATAAATGCTAAATACAATAATATTAAACACTTATCCTACCAAAGAAATGTCTCCTAATGTCTCCTGCCTCTGCTAGGTTGATAATCCTCAGTGTAAATAAAACGGTATAGAAACTCACCTCAACCCCAGGTCACTGTCCATGTGGAGTTTGCACATTCTCCCCTTGCCTGCATGGTCTCGCCCCCACAACCCAGAAAAAAATGTGCAGGCTAGGTGGATTGGCTAGGCTAAATTGTTGGGTATTCTAAATTTATTTTTTTTAAAAACAGAAACTCACTTAAAATCTTGCCCAAGTTAAACTTGCCCAAGTTAGTGCTGTAGCTGGAATTTTCATTCAACAGCACAGTGCAGTGCAGGACTTCAAGCTGCCAAAAAAACCAGCTGGGAGTTTGAAAGCCACGCGCTTCCGGTGCGGATGACTGTACGCCTGCACTTCTGGGACGTCACGCCACGCATGTACGACGCACCAGCGACTTAAGTCTCTGGTCGGAGAGGACTTTACTGTTTTGTTATGCTCTTGACGTAGCATAAGCTGCTTCCTTGATGTGCACTCTGACAAAGGAAGGTTCAGACGTGGAGATAGCTTTAACACATTTATTAAACTGTTAACGATTCTCCTACTTGGATTCAACTCTCCTGTTAATCCTGCTATAGCTACTCAGACTGACGAACCAGTCTGCTACAATCCACGTGGTGGGTATGATGTGTTTCAAATCAACCCTGTGTACACACTGAGTGTCTCCACTGGAAAGAGGAAGATCATGTGTGCTGTGTCCTTTTATATGGGTTGGTGTAATGCCCTCCTGTGATAGTGTCACCTCTGTTGTGTATCGTGAATGCCCATTGGTCGTGTCCTATCTTACTGACCTATTGTTAGAATGTCTGTGTGTCATGTCTCTGGTGCTCCCTCTAGTGTCTATCTAGTCTATGTGTATTTACATTAACCCCTTGTGTGTCTACAGTGATGCACATCACCACAGTTACGAGCCAATATCTCCTTGACTGCCGGGGAATGTAAACTTGATTGATTGATTGATTGATATTTATTGTCACATGTACCAAAGGACAGTGAAAAGTATTTTTCTGCAGCTAAGGGAACATACACAATACATACATAGTAGACAAAAGAATAATCGACAGAGTACATTGACAAATGGTACATCAACAAATAGTGATTAGTTACAGTGCGGAACAAGGGCCAAACAAAGCAAATATATGAGCAAAGGCAGCAAAGGGCATCGTGAATAGTGTTCTTACAGGGAACAGATCAGTCCGAGGCGGAGTCATTAAGGAGTCTTGTAGCTGTGGGGAAGAAGCTGTTCCTATGTCTGGTTGTACGGGTCTTCAGACTTCTGTACCTTCTGCCTGATGGAAGGGTCTGGAAGAAGACAATGCCTGGATGGCAGTGGTCTCTGATAATACTGTCTGCCTTCCTGAGGCAGTGGGAGGTGTACACAGAATCAATGTGGGGGATGGCAAGCTTTTGTGATGCGTTGGGCTGAGTTCACCACACTCTGAAGTTTCTTGTGATCTTGGGCCGAGCAGTTGCCGTACCAAGCTGTGATGCAGCCGGATAGGATGCTCTCTATGGCACATCTGTAGAAGTTTGTGAGATTCGATGCAGACATGCCAAATTTCTTCAGCTTCCGTAGGAAGTATAGATGTTGGTGGGATTCTTGACTGTTGCATCAACGTGAATGAATCAGGACAGACTGTTGGTGATGGTGATCCCCAGGAACTGAGCTCCAATTTGTTGATGGACTATTTACACAGCCTCCTCCAGCTGAGGAATGGTCACTTTTACATAAGCCCCTAACTGCAGGACCTTGCCGGCTGATTCCCCTTGTAGCTCCTAAGACCCTTTTTCCTGCATTTTCCAAGTCATAGTGCTATTTTAATGGCTTTTTTTAAAGTCCAGATTGGTTCTGCCAATAACATTTTTTGAGCAGTCACATCATTTATTCCATACACCTATCTGCCTCGCAACATTTTGATCAGGGATGGGTCGAATTCACAATATTCTGCCAGTTTCTGCAACCTATTAAAAAATTCGGTGACAAGCTTCCCAGGATTCTCCTTGCTGTGTTAAAGCAATACCTCTGGAGGATGATTGAGGGCTCAGAGTCATAGTGATTTCGCACTGGGCCTACTAGCTCTTCAAAGGTTTCAATCGGGGCATCTGGGTAGGCCAGGCTTTTTATCACACTGAATGTCGGTGCCCCGCATGCTGTCAGCAGGATTACTTTCTGTTCCTCATCTCCCACAGGGTTATTAGCCTGGAAGAAGTGACACATGTGCTCCGTGTACTGGGCCCAGTCTTCTCCGCTAATTGAAATTTGACGGTTGCTTCGGAGAAATAGTTTTTACTCCTTTCTGCCAATATAATCACTTCACAAAGGCAAGTCTTCCAACACCAAACCTCTTTATTGAAGTAATGAAAAAGTCCAGCAGGTTTTAAACTCCCTCCATACATTTCCTGTTGGGTGAGCTACCGGGCGCTTCATCGGTAAATTGATATTCCATGAAGCCCACAGGGCTATCTATTGAACCCTGTGTCGTTTACTGCCATCATAATCGGTTCATTAATGCTCTTTCGGGAAGAAAATCTCCCTCCCTTACCTGGTCTGGCCTACAAGTGATTCCAGATCCACAGTGGTTGACTCTCGATGCTCTCTGAAATGGGGACAGTTAAGGATGGGCAATAAATGCTGGCCCAACCCAGCGAATACATATCCCGTAAATGATTTTAAAAAAAATTCTATATACTGTATGATACATCTATACAATGGTGGCAGGTTGATTCAGCTGGTACCATTCTTACTGCAGAATGAAAGATCATGGGCGAGATTCTCCGCAAATGCGGAGATTCGTAAAGGCTGCCGTGGGACAGGCCGTGACCCACGGCAGCCTTCACGGCCACTTCCGGGGCTGATTCTCCCCCCCCCTGGGCGGGGCTAGGAGCGCGGCCCCGTGCGTCACGGCCTTGACGACGGTCGTCAAGGCCACACGTCAAGCGTCACGGCGGCTGACGCGGCCGATGACATCAGCCACGCATGCGCAGGTTGGACAACGCCAACCCGCGCATGCGCAGTTGGCGTCTTTCTCCTCAGCCGCCCGGCAAGTCGTGGCGGCTTGATCTTGCCGGGCGGCGGAGGGGAGAAAGTGCGTCTGTCTTGGACGCTGGCCCGACAATCGGTGGACACCGATCGAGGGCCTGTCCCCTCCCGAGCACAGTTGTGGTGCTCCCGTGGCAATCGGGCCTCTAGATGCCCCAAACGGGCATCTGTCGCCTGTTTCACGACGGCAGCGAGCAGGTGTGTTTGCTGCCATGTTGAAACGGGCGTGAAGGCCAGGCCACTCGGCCCATCGGCCTCGGAGAATCGCCGCTCGCCGTAAAAAACGGCGAGCGGCGATTCGTGGCGCGGGACGGGCGTGGGGGGGGGGGGTGAGAATCGAGGGAGGGCATGAAAAATGACGGAAGGCCCTCCCGCTATTCTCCCACCCGGCGTGGGGGTCGGAGAATCGCGCCCCATTGTGGGATTTTCCCATAATTTGACAGTGTCAGGCTCTGATTGAAAACCAGTATGTATCTTGTTTGATTGGCTCCTATTGCTCACAACTTGGAAAAGGCATATCCTTATAAAGAGGAAACTTAAACCTTTATTGTGACCAATCGAGGAGGTTGAATAGAGGGGAGCCAGTTCATCCTTTCTCACCTCTTGTGACAGTTTTGTGTCGCAAAGTTTTAGTATTCACCTGAGACAATATTTATTTAGGAGCATTTTCTTTACTTGTTTCTTTCTTGTGTAGTAAAATCTATTTGTTTTAAACTGTGTAATCATATGGTATAATTTATTTCAGTTAATCGTTGGGTGTTTGAGTTTCTCTTTAAACACTAATGATCCCTACAGTAAGGGGAGTTGGAACTTATTCAAATAGATTTTAAAAGACCAATTTTACCAACTTGATATTGGGGACGACTGGGGGAAACAAAAGCTCAGTAGACTCTCAACTGTAACACATAAATCTCAGTATTTTCCATAATTAGATAATTCCACATGACTGCAGGTGAATTAGTCCTTGCATCCATTACAGGATAATTACAGGAGACAATTAAATTCGTTTGTAGGAAGCATGAACATATTTCATTCTGGAAATCATATTTGAGTATAATGCTGCTTATCTCCTGTTCCCTTGAACCCCTGTTCCAGTGACCTAATTCCCACGAAACTGCAGACCACCCAACTTCTCTTTTTGGCACTCTTGCCAGCTGACTCCTCGGGTACTATTTCCCTTCCTTTCAAAACTGCTGTCAAATCCAAATCTTTAAAATGAAAAAAAAAATGCTCTTGACCCCTCCGTCCCTGTAAACTGTCACTACCTATCCGAGCTCCCTTTTCCCTCCAAAGTCTTTTTGAATGTGTTGCTGCCTCCTGAAACCATATCCATCTTTCCTATAACTCCAATCTGAATCTCTCCAATCAGGTTTCTGCCTGTGCCGCGGTACTGAAATGCGTCTAATTAATCGTGGTCAGAAATCACAGCCTCTGTGACTGGGTCCATTGGCATTTTCATCTACTGACCTTGCTGCAGCCTTTGACATGAATGGCCATTCTATTCTCCTCTCCCTCGACTGTCCAGCTGAGTGGCACTGCCCTTGCTTGTTTCCACTCTGAACCAATCCAATAACAGTAAGCCATCTCAAGCAATGCAATGACTTATTTTCCTGTCCCTTCACCTTTTCTTCTGTATGCCCCAAGAATCTTTCTTGCCCGCTCCTCTTCCTTATCACTATGCTGCCCCTTCCCTATACCATCTGAGCACATTAAGTCAGATTTCCTGTGGATGTAATTGGCACAAAGCCCTGCCTTTTCACCAGCTCTCTGGATCCCTCCCCAGCCTCTCTTCGGTCAGACCAATTGTCAGATTGATGATGACATCTGGCAGAGAAAATGACTCCAATATTTACAGGTAATCGGAGAAGGGGGTGCTGTAGTGTACAGTTGTGTTGGGGCCCACCCTGAAAATTCTAGAATGTGGCATTGCTGCTTTAATGGCAGGGCTTCATTATCAATTTATTTACTGTATCTCACTCAACAGCCTCACGAACAACAATTTAAGAAAGTCAATTTAGCATGTAATGGGTTGGATTCTCTGCTGCCCAATGCCAATAGCGAGAGTCGCGATTGTGCAGAGAATATTGGGTGGAGCAAAAATCTGAAGTTTTGCCCAGCCTCAATTCCGCCTCGATGCTCCAGGCCCCCCTGATGGCGGCAGTAAGGCTCACATCCCACAGCGGCACCCCCATGCAAATCTGTCATTTAATTGGATTTGAATGTGATAGGTGGGTTGGACACCCCATGGGCCAGCCCTCTCAGATGGGAGTTACCAGGGAGTGAATTGGTGCAAGTATTTACAACTAGGGCCTGGGCGCCATGGTTGTTGAGGGACAGTGAGAAGGTAAGAAAACTCAAGGCTTGCCAAGCTTGCTGGGAGTGGCTGCTTGGACCATAGGGAGTAATTGGGGAATGACTTGATACCAACCTGTGCACTCAGGGTGTCCCCCTCTTGGCTTGGATAAGACCGCCATTGTTGTGTAATGTTATTTAAATGCCTACCCATCTGATGCAACATAGAGGCCCTTAGCTGTTCATGCTGCTGACTGCTCACAGTAAATACTCAGAGAGCCTCTGGTCATGTGGGAACACACCCTGCCAGCCCCTCTGGAAACCCTCAAACTCCAGCAATATCATCAATGGGATGGGCATGGGCATCCTCAGTGCACTCCTCAGAAGCTCAGCCCCACAGCAGAGGATCCAGGGGAACAGCAGAGCTCACCCCAAACAACTGACACATGCATGGTAGCCTTTGGCACCTCCCGGTACACAGTCCCGCTCACAGTAGAAGCCTCCCCAATGACACTCTCAGGTAGCCCACCCGACAGGACCACGTGATGTCTGCAAGCTCTGCCTGTCCACTGCGACCCTGCTCCCACCCATCCTCCCCCTGGCCAGGAAGCCTGACCAGCTCTCTGTCACAACTTGTGTGTTACACCCAGGCCCTATATTAGACTGCACTAAAGCTCCAAGCAAACACACACTTCCCTCATTCACCTTCATTTGTAGGATCTGCCCTTACATAAGCTCTAAGCATGGAGGTGACTGGCAGTTCACTGTCTCCACCACACAACAAGTTGCCATCCTGCTAGTGGTATAACATGCAGCGCACAAATGAGGACTTTCACTGGGAGAAATAGGACAGGGGGCACAGAGCCTATCACTGACACAAGTTGGGATCTCGCAAATGTCTGCATATCGGTGCATCCATGCTGTAGAGGATGCCCAATGCGCTCGGTCACTGGACTACATCATCTCCAATCTAGACCAGGCCCATTAGGATGCCTGACCTAAGGTGGTCATTCATCTTCTTCTGGCATTGCGTGCCAATCCTCCTGATGATGCAGGCAATACTGACTGCCTCTGCCATCTCCACCCAGGCACTGTCCAGGAGGGCGGGCTTGAGTCTCCGCCTTGTTCTGCGGAATAAAGTGTCCCAATGGCATCAAGCAGACAGTGCACTTCAGACACCTAAATTCAGGGGGTGGTGGGGGGGGGGGGGGGGGGGGGGCAAGTCTTCTCTGAGCCATCTTTGTTGGTGAGTGTGTGGTGAGTGGAGCACATATAAGCAGCTCCAGTTTGTCAGGCTCTTCAATGTGAGCCCCAGCGAATCGGACACCAGCAGGGCTGGGAATTGCTTGTAATTCATGTCGGCAGAGTGTTGCCACAGTTGCAATTCCTGAATCTTGTTCAGACAGTGTTCCCAGTGGGATCGCACATTGCGCACGGGAACACTTTGTCTTCGAAACGGAGAACCCAGCCCACTATGAATCATATGCACCAGCAAGAAATTACATTCACATGCAAGGAGCCCTTCTCTGCAGAAAAACAGAATATGTTCAAGCCTCGCCCTTTTTTTTGTATTGCCCGTGAGCTTGCAGAGTCTATTGTTCCTTGTTGCTTTCCATATGGCAATGACTCAGCCAACCAGATTTGACGTCTCAAACAATCAGCATCCTTTTCTCCAGTAGTATAAATTGTTGGGATCATTTAAAATGTGGCAATCTTGGATTGGTCCTGATGAGTGCATGATGAAAAGCTTCAGTAACATGTCTCTCTTTTAATCAATATTTAAGTACTGTACTATCAAGCCACAATCTTATAAACCTAAAATTTGTAATAAATGCTTAAGCCGGCTCCTGCCTCCATTTTACTGCCTGGGAAACACAGCTGGGCAGCAATAATCCTAAATAATGCTCCCAGCTGCAGTGTTGAAGCTTAACATAAATTTATAATGAGATCATCATCTCTCAAGGGCGGGACAGACAGAGCAGGCAACCTCCTCCATTAAAATGATGGCAGGTGCACGCGTGGTGGGCTGGGGTTGCATCATATGCATTTTTACGAAAGCCCAACTTTCTTTCTTACGCCCTTGCAGCAGAGCGGTTAAAATTCTCCTTGATGAATATTTATTGCCAGTCTATGGACTTTCATACATTTGAAAGAAACACTGGCTTCACAACTAAGCAATCTTTGATTTAAATTTTTTTTAACACAGGCACCAATGCCAATAAAACAGGCTAGCCAAATTGCATTGAAAAATGACAATATGAGCGTGATTCTCCGGCCTCGTTGCGCTCTCGCTCGACTGAAACGGGGCCAGTGAATAGCGGGAGAGGCTGAAAGCGAGAACCACGCCAGACACCAAACAGTTTGCAATGCAACCGGCCCGTTCCCCTAGGCGAAATTGGGATCTCACAGTAGCATGGCGAGAAACCACTGACTTTAGTGGGGAGCCGGAGGTGAGTAGCCAACTTAGCTCACTGGCAAAGAGCAAGGGGGCGCTGGGCTTGACGCCCCAGTGCTCGGCTGAGTGGGGGTGTCGCACTCTCTGGATTATGGGCCGTCATGGGAAGGGGGGGCACTGGGGTCAAGGGGTCACTGTCTGTGCGGAGTCTGCACGTTCTCCCCGTGTCTGTGGGTGTTTCCTCCGGTTTTCTCCCACAGTCCAAAAGATGTGCAGGTTAGGTGGATTGGCCATGATAAATTGCTCTTAGAGTCCAAAATGTTTAGGTGGGGTTACTGGGTTATGGGGACAGGGTGGAAGTTTGGGGTGCTCTTTCCAAGGGCCGGTGCAGAGTCTATGGGCGAAATGGCCTCCTTCTGCACTGTAAATTCTATGATTCCGGTGGACCCCTTGCCCCTGCCCGTCTGTCCCATCGAACATCCAAAACTCCCACCGACTGTCGAGGCCTTTGGCTGTGCGGCTGGAGACTATTGCAAATAGGGAATTGGCAATCGTGATTAATTTACACTTCACACAACCAGTGGATTCCCGTGGGTGGGCGGGCCATGTAGCATTCGGTGCTCATTGCCGAACACCCCAATCACACCTTGATCATGGACACTGTCCTTGAATACTGCGGGAGGTATCACCACACATGCAGCAGCCAACGTCCAAACACCCAGGGGATGGGACACAGCTCAGGGGACATCACCATGGCCTCAGGGTGGGCGAGTGCTATGGAAACGGGAAGATGCCTGGAGAGAAGGGACAAGTGTTCGGAGGTCGGTAGCATTGCGGGAGAAAGTGACAGAGGTGTCATACTGCTTGTGGTTATCGTGTTTTACAATTCCACACCCTCCCGTTTGTGCCAACCCCCCCATCCTCAACCCCAACCTACCCCCCCCCCCACCCTCTCTTCCCCCCTCCCCAGTGCCCTCAGAGATCCTCCATGTGCTTTGCCTTCCGAATTCTACTGCTACGTCTAGGTTTGTTCCCAGGATGCACATCTCAGGTGGAGGCAGCCAGCTACTTACCTCAGCCACTGGGCGCTCTGGAGTCAGAGGGCCCCGGCTCCCTTGTCAATGGCACATACACAGCCGTGCTACCCTGTCCTGTGTGCTGGCTGCAAGACGCAGCCTCATCAGAGGGGTGGAACTTGGGGGAGCTGGTGGCCACCGTTGCCACTCCATGGGATGGGTCCAAGTTGCCACCCTGTGACTCCTCCTCCTGGCCAGTGCCCATTGGACCCGGGGTTCACCTTGGGACAGAGGAGCAGCTAGTTCAACTCCCAGCTTCCCTTGCACCATCTGGCTCTGCCATGCCTGGCAGCTCCCCAATGCATGCATCATTGTGTTGATATCCTCGGCGATGTTCCTCAGTGACTGGAACAAGTTTCACAGCACCTCGGCTATTCCAGTCTGAAAGCGGGACATGTCCGGCAGAACCTCATCAACGTCAGCCTGGTACTGGGTAACATCCCCTCAGCGAGTTGGACATTCTGCCGACCCTCACCTACTGCGTGACGCCTTGGACACCTTCATTAATGGTGCTGCCGGCATGCGCCAGGCTCTCCACTGCGGTTGCCATCCTAGCAGTGTTAGCCTCAGGGCCATGCATTGCCGGTGACATCTCCTGCACCTCTAGCCTCTGGGACTCCTCCAATTGGCTATGGATCTGCTGGAGTGTCACTGGGCAGCATAGTGGTTAGCACAATTGCTTCACTGCTCCAGGGTCCCAGGTTCGATTCCCGGCTTGGGTCACTGTCTGTGTCTGCATGTTCTCCCCGTGTGTGCGTGGGTTTCCTCTGGGTGCTCCGGTTTCCTCCCACAGTCCAAAGATGTGCAGGTTAGGTGGATTGGCCATGATAAATTGCCTTTAGTGCCCAAAATTTCCCTTAGTGTTGGGTGGGGTTACTGGGTGGAGTTGTGGGCTTGGGTAGGGTGCTCTTTCCAAGAGCCGGTGCAGACTCGATGAGCTGAATGGCCTCCTTTTGCACTGTAAATTCTATGAAACTATCTCCCTCTGAATGTACTGACCGCTCCCTATCATCTCCATCAGCTCCAGGAATACCTTTTCCATAGGTTCAGCATCAGGCTGGGACGCAGCTGGGTACTGGGATCCGGTAGACCTCCAACTGCTTGCCTGGAGGTTCCTGCCTCCACCTGGTGTGCATCAGCAGTAGTGAGGTGCTCATCAGATTGTGTCCCAGAAGCCTGACCACTAACATTTCCCACCGAGGTGTGTGTATCATCGCAGGTTGAGGGTGGGGATGACAGCTCTGATGCCTCTATCTTGTCTTCCTCAGAGCTCCCCTCCAAGGGGTCTTCTGGGAAGCTGGAGAGGGGGCTACCCGGGATGGGCTGGCGCTGTCAGCTGGAGGACCTGTGGGGAGAATAGACATGTGGTCAGTGGGAGGGATTGGTTAGTCAGTAAAGCAATAACAACTCATGTTTGACAGGTCTCCTGGATGGAGCCTGGTGGTTCCTGTTCCTTGAAGGAGGAGGATTCTTATGTCCGGCCCCGGCGGCAGGCTGGTCCCTATCCCAGCGATTGTGGGAAAGCTTTTCCTGAGGAGACACAGAGAGGGCATCGTGGTTCACAGTGGTGGGAGGGGGGTGTTAAGGAAGGGTTGGGGGAGTTGAAGGGTGAGGGGGGGGGGGTGAAGGAAGGATTGGGGGTTGCATGGGGAGTTGGGGGTGGATACTCGTGTGGGGGTGGAAAGGTCTCGGGGTGGTGGGGAGGGGGGGGGCGGGGCATTGGTGTCTACTCATTCGTGCTGCCCGCTATAAGTCGTTGACCTTTTTTCGGCACTGGAGCTTACAGCCACCGTCACCTCTTCCCAGACAGCACTGCCTGCCCTGTGGCTGACCCTCTGGAGAACAGGACATCTCTCCTGGCCTCCATTGCATCGAGGAGCTTTGCCTGGTCTGCATCCTCAAATCTTGTGGCCTGTCTCCCGGGCGATATTGTTGTGAACTGGATAGGATTGGATGAGCGAATGCTGCTTAAGTGGTTTGCAGGGGCCTGGCATGTGCAGTGCCAGCGAATTGGCTGGCGAGTCTTCGTTTATGGTGAGAAGCCTGTGGGACCTCGTTAAGTGCACCAATTAACGTTGAATAGCGTTGCCGGCCTCGCCGGGCCGAGCGTCGGGAAGCTCGCAGCAATTCCCACTCACTACCACACTTCAAAATGTTTCCGGACAATCGCGCCCTATATCTCTTCAATTATTCTTATAAACCACTATCCCCAAGTTACAAAGAAAAGGATTTTAAAAAATACTTTGTGAAAACACTTTTTATTATTTTATCCTATGTCTTAAAGTTGTATGAAATATAATGCAGAATCTTCCAATTATACTCCTCACAGCAACAGCAGTTCAGTATTTTTGATTTGTAATCACTTGATTCCACTCTACTAAATTGAATCTTTATCATGTGCATCATATTAAATGCTAGTTTATTAAGAACTCTCTGTTCTTCCTATTCTGCAACTAGCTTCCTGAGGGATGTAGGTTATTTCTTTGACAGGTTTTAATACTAATTTAACTATATTGTCTTTGCAATGGTATTGTTGTTTTAAGTTATTTTTCACTATTCTTCTGAGACGCTGAGGTCCGGTTCCATGAGTGTTTGTAGCCTTTCAGTACTTTACTCAAGTAGTGCATTTTCTGATGATAGCAAAGAGCAAAAAAGATTATGTTGCTGTCTTAGCTCACTGTTCACAAGGGTACATATTCCAAAAAGGATAATTCAATATTGACCAGGAATGGTAAGTCTTGCAAAACTATTTTCTGCTCTGTAGCCTATTTGAAATGAAACTAAGAGGCCATTCTTCATCATCTTATTATTCCATTTTTCCATATTAATAGAATGGTGTATGAGGATGCAGGATCGGCATACCAACGTGAGCGTCCTCTCCCAGGTCAATATCCCCAGGAGCAAGGCACTGGTCACGCTTGACCAGCTGAAATGTCCGCATGCCTGACATAAGACTCCTGAAATAAGTGCTGTACTGTGAGCTCTGCAATGGCAAGCGATCACTAGGAGGACAGAGGAAACTCTACAAGGACACGGAAAACCTCCCTAAATAAATGCAACATCCCCATCGACATGTGGGAATCGCTTGGCTTATAACGCACAAACTGGAGAAGCATCTGGGACCAATCATCTCGAAGATTACAGGGTGAAGCCACGAAGGCCAAGCATAAACAGCAGAAAGAGAGCACAGAATCCAGATTATCCCACCCATCTCATCACCTGCCAAACTTGTGACAGAGTGTCGGTGGATCCAGGATTGGCCTATTCAGCCACTGCTGAAGCCACCTCCCCAGAGTGGGAACAAGTCATCCTCGACCCTGAGTGGCCACCCAAGAAGAAGCCGAGATAAAGACTTGTCTCGGGGTGGGGGGAGGGCGTGCAGTGGTGGAGGGTAGGTACAGAGTACAGGGTTAACATCAGAATCACCTGACTCTGATATAACTATGATGTAATGGCACATGGCTAAGGAACAGAGTTCTGGAGGGAGGAAAAGTCCAAATTTGGGATATTTCAAAGGCGAGATGAAAAAGGAGATGCATGAAGTGATAAGAAGTGTGAAGTGTTACATTTTAGTGTTAACACAAGGAATGATGGATGGTATTTATGAAGCAACCTGCCACGTATTTCACAGTGGTGGGAAGTGGCCTATCATTGGCCAGGGTGGAATCTTCTGGTCCTGCTGTTATCAATGGGGCTTCCTATTGAATATACCCCTCATTGTCAGAAAAGCCTAGGTTGTACTGTCGGCACGACAGGAGTATCCCACAAGTGTGAAGCGCCTGAAAATCTCACTCAATCAATATAAAGGATACAATTCAAAAGGGGTTGCTGGAATTGAGGAACATGGGGTTAGTTGGGGGGGGGGCTTTACAAGTCATTGAAGGTGGCATCAACAGAAAAGTTGAGACCCAGAGAAGACATACTGGATCCTGGCCTTCATAAATAAAGGCATAGAGTCCAAAAGCAAAGAAGTTATGGTAAATATTTATAAAACGCTGCTTCAGCTTTAACTGGACTATTATGTTGAATTCTGGACAGCAGATTTTAGGAAGGATGTGACCAAATTAGGGAGAGTATAGAAACGATTTACAAGAATGATTCTCGGCTTGAAGGACTTACGTTTCTGAGGATAGAACATAGAATTTACAGCGCAGAAGGAGGCCATTCTGCCCATCAAGTCTGCACCGACCCTTGCAAAGACCATCCCACTTGAGCCCACCCTATCCCCGTAACCCTTCCTAACCTTTTTTGGACAATGTGGGCAATTTAGCATGGCTAATCCACCTAATGTGCACATCTTCGGACTGTGGGAGGAAACCAGAGCACCCGGAGGAAACCCACGCAGACACGGGGAGAACGTGAAGACTCCGCACGGACAGTAACCCAAGCTGAGAATCAAACCTGGGACCCGGGAGCTATGAAACGATGGTGCTGACCACTGTGCTACCATGCCACCCGCTATATTAGCAAAGATGGTATTGTTCTTCTGCGAAAAGATAAGTTTGCTGGGAGATTTTATGAAGGTGTTCAAAATCAGGGTCTAGTCAGAGTAGACCAGGAGGACGTGCTCCCATTACCAAAGGGTCAAGAACCAGAGAGGACAAATTTAAGGTGAATAGCAAAAGAGCGAAAGACAACATGAAAGAAACCATTCCATGCAGCATGTGGTTAAGGATCTTGTTACAATGCCCTGAGAGGATCAATACAAGGGTTCTATAAACGATGGCAGCCTTTTCTGGACTTCCTGGCTCAGAGATAGGTAACTTGGTCAATACCAGCAGCAACCCGGGAGGAGAGGGGGGGGGGGGGGGGGGGGGTGCATTATTGTAGTGTTTATTCTGTAACTTTATAGTGTGTTAATTTGCATTGTTGTTAAAATGCTGGGTTGTTCATGGGGATGGGGCGAATGTATATGATTGTTAATATTATTGTTATTTTCGGTATTTTACTAAGGTGCGTCAATGTTGTATAAAATCAAAATTTTTCAATAAAAATTATTTTTAAAAAAAGGATCTTGTTACAATCAGGTGATGTGGAGCAGACTGACTTCACTCTTTTCCCGCTCCTTGACCACAACAGGATTATTTTTTAAAGTATAAGCTTGTCAACTCGGTGAGTGTTTATGTGATGTGACTGTAAAGGACACACACAGACAAATTTCGTTGTAAGATTTTAAAAAGCAGAGAATAATATGTATTGCATTAACACCTGGTCTAAATAAAACTAACAGAAATTATCTGAATTTCAAGCATAAACACATTAAAGGGTTCACATTCACACACAAGTTACAAAATGGGAGGAAAGATTAAGTAGTTTTTAAAGTCCACTAAACGTTAGTGACATACAGTTCTTGCAGATTGATCACTTGGATGGTTTCAAGCTGAGTTCAACGGTCCCTCAAAAGTCAATGTTGAGACAATTTAAAGATGTTGACAAATGATTTATCTGTTCTTCTGGAGCAGCTGTTGGGTTATTCTTAAAATGCTGACCATGGCATGTGGGTGGTCAAATTAACAGACAAGGTTCGAGCTTACAGGATTTATTTCAGGGGTCCTGCTTCTTTAGAATTTTTTCATCTTCTGTCCATTGGCATTGAGAAAAGTAGTTTATTAAACAGGAAGGAAGATTAGTTGACTTGTCACATAATCACCTCTCACTACCTAACCAGTTACCCAGATATGGTCATAGTAAGTTGAATACAGGTTCATGACTTAGATATGATTAGATTATGGCTGGACAAGTTTATTTCTCAGCTGCAGTCTACTATACAAATAAATTATATTCAATGACTTTCCCCCCACCCAATTGTATGCCAAGGTGCTGTGTCTGAATGTTTTGTGAATAGGTCAGGAGATATGATCATTCACAGGAGGGCAGCACAGTAGCATAGTGGTTAGCACAATTGCTTCACAGCCTCCAGGGTCCCAGGTTCGAGTCCAAGCTTGGGTCACTGTCTGTGAGGAGACTGCACGTTCTCCCCGTGTGCGCGTGGGTTTCCTCTGGGTGCTCCGGTTTCCTCCCACAGTCCAAAGATGTGCAGGTTAGGTGGATTGGCCATGCTAAATTATCCTTAGTGTCCATAATCGCCCTTAATGTTGGGTGGGGTTACTGGGTTATGGGGATAGGGTGGAGGTGTGGGCTTGGGTAGGGTGCTCTTTCCAAGAGCTGGTGCAGACCCGATGGACTGAATGGCCTCCTTTGCACTGTAAATTCTATGACATTCCTCGAAGATGATTGTCTTTAATGGATTTAGCCTGAAGGGTGGAGGGGATTGAAGCGGGGCCTGAAGGGGGTGGGGCTTTTGGTGAAACCATGGCAGGATATTGCTCACTTGGGGGTGCCTAGGCAGCGATTGGGGAGGGGCCTTGCCAATGATTGGTGGGTGACTTTGCCAGCAATATGGGGGTGGGGCTTTGTCAGCAATTGGGGCAGATGCAGGGTATTCTGAGATGAGTCCCACAGCGCGAATCACCCCTGGCTTCAAAAATTATTTCTAAGTGTGGTTGGATTGCAATCTGGATTGCTCCCACCCACCTAGTGGGAGCTGCACCTCGTTTCCCACTTTTAGAAAAATTGTGCCCAGAGTATTTGGAGGAAAATAGTTTTTTTCAAAAATAATTTTTATTGAGATTTTCACAAAATATCACAAACAGAAAATATCAACAAGAAAACAGTATTAACAACAGAAACGAAAACAACACAGTAACCCCAAAACCAAACCCCCCCCCCCCCCCCCCAAGTAACTACAAAAAGAAGAAATAGATTAGCACCCGGCATATTCAATAAACACATGCACACATTTCTCCCCTCCTCTGAAACAACCCCCCCCCCCCCCCCCCCCCCGGGCTGCTGCTACTGCCGGCCTATTTTCCTACCGTTCTGCCAGGAAGTCAAGGAAAGGCTGCCACCGCCTAAAAAGCCCCTGTACTGATCCCCTCAGGGCAAATTTTACCCTCTCCAATTTGATGAACCCCGCATTATCGTTGACCCAGGCCTCCACGCTTGGGGGCCTCTCATCCTTCCACTGAAGCAAAATCGTCCTCCAGGCTACTAGGGACGCAAAGGCCAGAACACCGGCCTCTTTCGCCTCCTGCACTCCCGGCTCCACTGCAACCCCAAAAATTGTGAGTCCCCAGCCTCGCTTGACCTTGGATCCTACCACCCTTGACACTGTCCTTGCTACCCCCTTTCAAAATTCCCCCAGTGCTGGGCATGCCCAGAACATATGGATATGGTTCGCTGGGCTCCCCGAGCACCTAGCACACCTGTCTTCGCCCCCGAAGAACCTGCTCATCCTCGTCCCGGTCATGTGAGCCCTATGTAGCACCTTGAACTGTATGAGGCAAGATGAGGAGGAATTCACTCTTTCCAGGGCATCCGCCCAGGTCCCCTCCTCAATCCCCTCACCCAGCTCCTCTTCCCATTTACCCTCAGCTCCTCCACCGAGGCCTCATCTACCTCCTGCATTACGTGGTACACGTCCGAAATGGAGGAAAATAGTTTTAAGTGACAGCATTGCTCCAGACTTAAGCAATAATTCTGCAGACCTACAAGTGAAACATTTTCTAACTTTAGACAAGGCAACTGAGACTGTCTGAGCCACCTGAGCAACACAGAACAATCCTGATGGAAGTGAGTACAACATGGTGTAGACACCAACCCTCAGTCCAGCTTATCAGGTCAAAAAGACACAAGGATGACCGTTGTCAAGGAACGCAGTTCCTGAATTGGCCAGCAGAGCGATCCTGCCAGCACTGTGGTGCGAGCTTCTCTGACAGGAGTCCTGTGAGTACAGCCCAACACCTCCACTGCAACAGAAATGGACACTATGGAAAACTGTGTAAGTCAAAACTCCATCACTGCTAGATAGCCCAAAGGTAATCGTGAGGTTGTGACCGAAAACCCAAAAGACACACAGCCATATGTCTTGGGTGAAGTCAAAGATTATGGTTCTTTATTTTGAAATACTGACCCCCTTGTAAATGGTCAACTAACAAATGTTAATTTAGATTTAGGTGCCAGCGTGGCAATCCTGTCAGAAAAAGAACTATGGGTTAAAAACCTCTGGCTTCGAACAATGGGCACTACATTTTATGGTGCAGGGAAAATCTGAGTCCCAGTCATTGGTATGATCCCGGAACCACTAAGGTATGGTAGCAAACAGATCTTTGAGCTGATGTACGTGATCCGTAACCAGCGTTTCTCTCTACTGAGCAGCGATGCCTGCGTAGCCTTGAATCTCCTCCAGACAGCTGAGGATGTAAAGATTGCCACTGTTGTTATCCAGTTGGAACAGCACGGTCCTGAGTGCTCAAACACTAAAAGTATTCAGACTTTGATTTCAACTTCGATCTCGCTTCTCTTTTTTTCAGGACTTAGAAAGTCCCCAAGGGCCAGACAACCTATTGCCCATGGGATTACCATGATACCTCCAGTGGAAGAGGTACCAGAGAATGATCAGCAGTTTGAGAAGCCTCTACCTCCAACTATGACAATGGTACGGTTGGTCGACACAGCAACCACTGTGCACACACTTCAACTTGGAGCCGGCATGCCACACCACAAGAGATGTTGCAACCGGGTAACAATCACCCAGCATTGACAACAAAGTGCAGAAGTGGACGTACTACTAAATCTTCTTCTCGCTACAGGAATGTTCTTCCTCAGCCTCTGAAGGCCTAGCGATGGCCCACATGGAAAAAGAAGAAAAAGTATTGCCAAGGAGACGGATACCATGTTCAATTGCCCTGCAACAAATTATTGAGAGTAACAGTGACCATGGGTCAACACAACAGCCAAACAAACCAGGATTGGTTCAACATTAAGCAATGGAAGAAAAGAATGAATGCATACCCAAATGCCAGCCCAACCTCTAAGTCAACAGCAAGAACTAGAATCAGCATTGCTGACCACTCCTCCAACAAAACGGTGAATGAGATGTGGAAGGGCTATGAGGCCTCCAGACTGCCTGAACCTCTAACATCAAGGACTTGAGGTGGTGGAGATGGGGTGAGAAGTGAGTGAGAATGTTGTAATAATGTTAATACTATGATAGCAATAATGTTTCACTGGCATTAATGCAGTAACAAAAAGGGAAATGCATAAGATGTATGCAATGTAAGTCATGAAGCAAACTAGTGTAACTATATCTATGGGATAAAGTCTTGTGAGGAGGTGTCGTATAAGGGACTGGCACATATAGGGTTAATGTGGGACTGCGTAATACTACCCACATAGTGACATAAGAAGCACATGACCCAGATCTATGGTAAATGTGGTGTTCAACAGGGTCGTATTGAGACATAGACATGGAGACAGCTCCTTATCTGTACCCTTTGTTGTACATAGTTACAAGGAATTAATAAAGACTTGCTGTTAACAGACAGAATACTACAAAGCCTTATTTAACAGACATGTTCTGTAAACAACATAATCCCAACAGTTCAGGGGGTTAGAAACTAACATTTCACACTGAGACTTAAGCTGAAGTCCAACCTTCACTGATGATGAAGGGTCCTTCCACTGCTGGTTACTAAAATCCTTTCTGTAACACAAGTTTGTATTAAAATTGACCCTATCTCAGAATGAATATAAGAATGGACAATGCTAGAAATATGCAGCACGCAAGGATCATACTACCAATTACCATGGATAAACAAAGAGTCAATTAGCTTTCATCAGATGAAACCTAACTTGCTGATTATTTCCAGAATGTTCTGCTTTTATTTCAGATGTCCAGTGTCCACAGAGTTTTCTTTTGCTAATTCAGCATTACTTGTCAGCTACATGATGGTTGGGGAGGAGATATTTCCACCCTGTTTCCCATTATTATTCCTCCGTCTCATCTTATAAGGGACCAACAGTTATTTTAGCTACTCTCTTTTTATATACTTTTAGAATCTTTTATTGACTATTTTTATGTTTATTGCTAGTTTTCTCTCGTAGTCCAAATTAACCCTCTTTATTTGTTTATCGTCATCCGTTGCTGGTTTGTAAAACTCTCCCAATCTTCTGGGTTACCATTAATCTTTGCTGCATTGTGCACCTTTTCTTTCAATTTGATGCAATATTTAATTTCCTTAGTTAGCTATGGATGATGCATCCTTCTTGTAGTGTCTTTCTTTCTCAATGGAATATAACTTTGTTGAGTTAGGAGGTATCTCCTTAAATGTTGTTGAGAATTATGAGATATCTCCTTAAATGTCTACCACTGTTTCTTAATCATCTTAAATTTTAACTAGTTTTTACCATTCCACTTTCGCCAACCCTCCCTCCTACCCTTGTAATTGCTTTTATTAAAGTTTAAGACACTTGTTTCAGACCGAAATTTGTCACCCTCAAATTGAATGTGAAATTCTGTCATGTTATTACTTTTACTGAGACATTCCTCGTGTAGCCATCTGGGATGGCCACTTCCAGAATACAAAATGGACGCTCGCAAAGAATGTAGGGAACTGTGGACAATGTTAGGAAAACAAGCAGGCACAGAGCCTGTATGCATATTGGAAAGACAGCTTCCAGACGGAATTGAAACTATAGGCCAATTAGCATATTGATGGCCTGATGAGCCATCAATTGAACGCGAGACGAGTTGCTGTACAAAAGTTAGGCTTTAATAAGCTAGAACTTAGCCCTGCGGGCGACTACAATAAATGGACGACCGCCGGGCGTTCTGACTATTTATACCTCGGTATGGAGGCGTGGTTAACTCAGCCTCTCGACCAATCGGAGAGCCGTCACATGACTGGTCTCAACCAATCAGTCGAGAGGCGCATGACCGACCAGGGCCAATGGTAAGCCGGTGTTCTGCACCAATGGCAGACAGCTATGCAAATCATACCACCACAAGGCCCATCTCCTGGAACAAAGGAAAGACACTCAAACAACCGATACTGTTTCTTGGATTTCTCCTTGTAACGATGTACAGCAAAGGGTACAGATAAGGAGCTGTCTCCAGGCTATGTCTCAATACGTCCCTGTTGAACACCACATGCGTTATTCCAGCCTGGGTGACTGCATTGAAATAGATTTGAAATGTGTAAGATATAGTTGAAAATATTCAGTCATCTTAGAAACTGTTGTTTTAAGTCTCTGGAATGTTCTTCCAGTCTTTTAGAACTCAACTGGTGGTTCAACCCAATAATTAAATAAAGTAATTTTCAATTTAAAGCATAGCTTTATAACAATCTGGCAGACAGTGCCTGAAAATTTGATGAGGCAGATTCAGTAATGGCTCTCATAAGGAAAATGGACATTTATCTTCAATGGAATGAGCTGCAGGGCCACAGGGAAAATATATCGGACTGGGACTTTCTGACATGGCAGCTGGTGGAGTTTCAAATCAAATAATAAATCTTGAATTGAAAACTTGCTCATGACAACCATCATCAAATGTTGTAAAAATCCATCTGTTGTCTTTTAGGGAAGGAAATCTGCTATCCTCATCTGGGGTCTTGTCTACATGAGTCTCCAGAACCACAGAAATGTTGTTGATTCTTAATTTCCCACTGAAATGGCCGAGAAAGCCAATCAATTCAAAGGGGAAATAGGATGTGCAACAAATGTTGGCCGTGCCAGCGATAACCACATCCCATGAAAGAATAAAAAAGGTTGCTCTTGAAGAAAGTTGAAACAAATGGTCTGCTTCTGTGTTGTAGCCATTCTTTGAAGGGCTGTGAGGCTGTTGAAGTGGAGGAAGGGATTTTAGGATAGTGCGTGCAATAAATTACTGTAGCCACCTCGGGTGGCCACGTCCCGATTACAAAATGGACACTTGCAGAGAATGAAGGGAAAATTGGACAATGCTAAGAAAGCAAGCAGGTGCAAGGTTTGTCTGTGGATTGAAGTTTGCAGCTCCTAGACAAAACCAATACTGCAAAGCCATTAGCATATTAATGAGCTATCTCCGGGGACAAAAGAGAAATATTTAAGCAAATGATACCAAAGCAGACACCCCGGCGCCAGTGGAGACGAAAACAAAAGCAGGCCAACGGTCACCTAGGGCCCGCCCAGCGATCAGGCAACCACCCCTTTATTGGAGAAAATCAATACCAATGATTAGGATATGGTCCAATTAATTGGGGCCAAGTTCAAGGCCCGCCCAAAAGCGCGCAAAGCCCCTTTGGGGTATAAAGAAAGCCCCCCAAGCAAGAATCGTTCTTCTTGGCCTTGGCTCTCAGCGGCGAGACCTGTCCAGTTTCTTGGCCTTGGCTCTCAGTGACTAGAGACCTGCCCAGCTTCTTGGCCTTGGCTCTCAGCCGCGAGAGACCTGCCTAGCAGCTGCACCAGACAAGTAAGTCCAAAGTCAACGCACGCTACAAGATAGACGCTCCTAGCTACTATTCTATACAAGTTCGATGCCAGCAGCCTCAGAACCGGACAACGGCCATTGTTCCTCTGATTGAGTTGGCACCCGAAGCTAAGTATAGGCTTTTAGTAGTAGTGATAGTTTAGTTAGTAGAGTTTGTGCATGAGTATAATTGACTGTGTGTAAATAAATGAGTATTGATTTTGAACTTACTAACTGGTGTATCGAGTCTTTGATCAGTATTCGGTTTTGAACCTTGTGGCGGTATCGAAAAGATACCTGGCAACTCTTGAGCAAGCATAATTAGAATTAAGGACGGCGACCATATTAACCGCCATAAACAGAGCCAATTAAGGAGAGAGCATAACGAGCAACATTGAGTGTCCAGGTGAACAAGGAAGAAAAGCACAGTGCCCATGCATTACCTTGCCAGTCTTGATTAAACTTTTATTCTGCAGTCCAAGTGTAAGGGATCAGTAGTGAGTACCAATACCGCATCACTCCATGCAGCATACTTTGCATTCCTTAGTGGCTTGGTGACATCCACATGCAGGAGCCTGTGCCTCCTGTCTTTGATTTTCCCAAGAAGGACTTAGGAGATTGGAATTATTTTTCTCTGGTGCCTCAACCCTCTGGGAACTGATGGTTCATAATTCTGTGCAATTGTCATTAAATATTACTCATGAATGTTATGAGGTCCTTAGAGTGAAATGCAAAGGCCAAATACTGTTTCTCTTTTTTACAAATATGCCTATCATTCTGCTACTAAAAAGTGAAGTGTGCAGACTGGGCTGTGATATTGGTTTCACTGAGATCCATTCGTGGTTCAATTCCCATACTGGCTGTGGTTATTCATGAAGGCCCTGCCTTCTCAACCTTGCCCTTTGCCTGAGGTATGGTGAACCTCAGGTTAAATCACCACCTGTCTGCCTTCAAGGGGAGAGCAACCAATGGTTCTCGTGCATAGTGGCGACATTTATATTTTATATGAGCTTTGCCCTAATGATTGCACCAATGGTAAAGCATATGAGCTGGTTCAGGAAAACTGGTGAGGCTCCATGTGGAAACAAATAACGTGTGCCGATATGAAAAATACTACAGGGGCAGGTTTTGAGCTGTAAAAAAAAAACTTTAATAGATCAATCATTGATAAATTTAGCTCTCAATTATTGTCCTGTGTAAATTATATATTGAAATTAACCATCACAACTTTGTTGGTGTGAAATACGCTCCTATGCTTATTTATTACATTTCAGATAAAAAAACTTAAGTCGAAGGCAATCATTGTTTGAAGTGTTTCCATTACATGGCTCCTGTGGAACCTAGTTTGCATGCTCCATTTTGCATTCCAGATGCAAAACAAGGAAACATAAGCATTTAGAACGGAGGAACGAGAAAAGGGCACTGAATCAGTGTGCCCATTCAAGGACTACATCAGTGAATTTCTCTTTGTTTTTCACTCCATTCCCTGTTGAATCAGGAATAGATCCAAAATCAATTTTGAATCCTTCAATACTCACCATGGAGTGGGCTCATTGAGTAGAATGTAAACATGTCGAAGACAAGGCAACAAAATATCAAAGAAATTGTTCACAAACCAACATAAAGTCAGTAATAGGAAGCAGATGTGCTCAAACATGATCCCTTTTGGTTTGTGACCTCTCACTGACTTGAGTTAAACCTCCCAAAATGGAATGACTGGATCACTAAATGTTTTTCATTTTGAGCGAACACAAGGTAATATGGAGGTCATTCATCCGCCTTGTTCTTAGAATTTTCTTGCTTTTTAAGAAATACTTTTTTAAAAGTTGAAGTAAACCACCATTTATAAAGCTGATTTGTAATGTTCATATGTTGAGAAGTGTTGAGAAGGTGAGAAGTTTTTAATTTGCATGGAAATGTGACAGAATTGTAGAATGTGATCCTTACAAAATCAGTAAAATTCTGAAATTCCATGAAATCTAAGGGGGAGCACCATAAGTCCATGACACCGGTCATGGTTAGTGGGTGGTTCATGTAGAACATGTAGGTGGGTCTGGCACATGCAGGATTAATGTGGGACTGAGTGCAGCACCACCCACACAGTGACATAGGGCATATGACCCAGACCTGTGGTGTTGCACAGGGATAAGTTAAGACCGAGACTGGGGGATAGCTCTATGCTGGTGACCGTTGCTGTCTACATAGTTACAAGTAACAATAATAATCTTAATTAATGGCACAAGTAGGCTTACATTAACACTGCAATGAAGTTACTGTGAAAATCCACTAATCGGCACACTCCGGCGGCTGTTCGGGTACACTGAGGGAGAATTCAGAATGTCCAATTCACCTAACAAGCACATCTTTTGGGACATGCGGGAGGAAACCAGAGAACCCAGAGGAAACCCACACAGACACGGGGAAAACATGCAGACTCTGCACAGACAGTGACCCAAGCCAGGAATCGAACTTGGGACCCTGGCGCTGTGAGGCAACAGTGCTAACCACTGTTACCTCACAGCGCCCAAGTAATTAATAAAGATTTGCTGTTAACATACAGAAGACTATGAAGACTTCTTTAGCAGTCATGTTCTGCAACCAACACCATCCCAACATGGTGGCAGTTTGTACTCCAGAGTCAGAAGCTGATTGAATGAAACCCATCACTAAACCCATTCCCTGACATCTGAGCCTCAATGCCTAGTTCAAAAAAGGAAAAATATTATTAATTACATTTCTAAGCCTCTCGAGAACATTGTGACCTTCGATTCATAAAACAGCAAATCTGCATTAAATTTGAATGCTACTTGCAACAGTAAATCACAGAAGCAAATAATTTGGCAAAGAGCCAACTCAAACAGCAATTCTTAAAAAAATTCTTCCAGAAGCAGGCTGCCTCCATTTTGCGGAACTCACCAAAACCAACAAGTGTGGGAACACCTTTGCACGGCAGTGAACAGCGACACCATCTTGAAAGCCTCTAAGCTCTTAAGGCTGTATCCACACTTTAAACATCTTTAGCATCAATCACAATTCCTCATTTTCAACTCCACTTGGACTTACCCAAGGCCAAGACCAGTCTGAAAATTGGGGAGAGCGAGGGGGGGGGGCTCTCTGGGGCTGTTAGCTTTAGCCAGGATTCCCACTGGCCCATTGAATCGGGTGTGAGGCCCAAAATGGGATTCCCACTGGATGTCAAACCTATCAGGAGTCTCCCGGCCCTCTCCCCTGGTGAGATCAGATTCTCATCCAGCAACTGCAAGATCCTGATCAAAACTCATTCGCATCCATTTCAATCTCATTAGTGAGATTGAAGTGGAATGCTGCGGCCTCCCGGGAAGATCCCGCCCACCCAGCTGGAAATCAACCAGGCGTGAATCACTACTGCTCCCTAAAAGCGGGGACCGGTTTCCAGGGACACAAGAAGGGAAACAAGGGGATGAGTAACTTCTCTACACTTACCTCCATGGTGATCAGAAGGGTCCTTCAGGGGAGCTAGAGGTTGGGGGGCCTTAGGCTGTGTTGGAGAGGCCTAGGTCGGGGGCTTTCCGGGATGGGGATCTTGTGGCAAGTCTTTCTTTGTAGCCTTGAAAACCTTGAAGCTCTCAATTTCAAAGATCTGTCAGATTAAGGTAAAAGTCTTTGACGTGTTGGAAACATTTGAAGTGCTTTTTCACATTCAATTTCATTCCCCTTGAACTTTTTCAAGCCTCTTGTCTTGCTGATGAGCGTATAAGAGTTGAACTGCATTGTTTACATTCAATTTCGTGGTCCAGTATCTTTCATAAGCCTCTTGATTGACAGGTATTTTCAAAGGAGGGATTTGTTTTGTTTGTTTTTATAGCTCTTCATGGTTCAACTCTGAAGTGCTTCCATTTTTGAGCAGGTATTGTTTCTAACCATAGTTATTTTCATCGAGGCTGTTTCTTTTTTCTGAAGTGCTTCCTGGAGAGACCAGATGTTCTGTCTGACTCTTTTTTTTCTGCTGGGGTTTCCTCTGTTCTGAAGCCCTTCCTAGAAATAGCAGGCGCTCTGTCTGAGTTCTGCCCCCTGACAGGACTGACCTGGCACTACAAGGTTGCCACTGCCAGGTTGCCAAGGGCTGTGCCACGTTGCCACTGCCAGGGTTGCAGGCAGTATCAGGTTGGTATTGCTTAGGGGTCAAGCCTGAAGGGTGGAGGGGATTGAAGCGGGGCCTGAAGGGGGTGGGGCTTTTGGTGAAACCATGGCAGGATATTGCTCACTTGGGGGTGCCTAGGCAGCGATTGGGGAGGGGCCTTGCCAATGATTGGTGGGTGACTTTGCCAGCAATATGGGGGTGGGGCTTTGTCAGCAATTGGGGCAGATGCAGGGTATTCTGAGGTGAGTCCCACAGCGCGAATCACCCCTGGCTTCAAAAATTATTTCTAAGTGTGGCTGGATTGCAATCTGGGTTGCTCCCACCCACCTAGTGGGAGCTGCACCTCGTTTCCCGCTTTTAGAAAAATTATGCCCAGAGTGTTTGGAGGAAAATAGTTTTTTTTAAAAATAATTTTTATTGAGATTTTCACAAAATATCACAAACAGAAAATATCAACAAGAAAACAGTATTAACAACAGAAACGAAAACAACACAATAACCCCAAAACCAACCCCCCCCCCCCCCCCCAAGTAACTACAAAAAGAAGAAATAGATTAGCACCCGGCATATTCAATAAACACATGCACACATTTCTCCCCTCCTCTGAAACAAACCCAGAGCTGTCTCCAGTCTATGTCTCAATGCGTCCCTGTTGAACACCACATTTACCATAGATCTGGGTCATGTGCTTCTTATGTCACTATATGGGTGGTACTGTACGCAGTCCCACATTAACTCTGTATGTGCCAGACATCCCGGCGCCAGTTCCCCAACCGAAAGCACAAACAAAGCCAGGCCAATGGCCACCTAAGACACGGCCAGCCATCAGGGCACCCACCCCTTTATTGCTCAAGATCAATACCAGTGATCGAGAAGCAGCCCAATTAATTTGGGCCAAGTTTAAGGCCCGCCTAAAAGCGCGTGAAGTCCCTCCAGGTATAAGAAGGAACCCCCACGAGAGAATCGCTCTCTTGGAATTGGCTCTCAAAGCGGAGAGACCCGTCCACCAGCTGCACCAAAAGCAAGTAAGTCCAAGGTAAACGTTCGCTACCAGACGGACGACCTTAGCTGTTCTCCTGTACCTCTTCAAACCCAACAACCTCAGATCCGAACAACGGCCTTTGTTCCTCTGACTAAGTGGGCACCCGAAGTTAAGTATAGGCGTTAGCGTTAGAGACAGTTTAGTTTGTAGTACTGTTGTGCATGAGTAGATATTACTGTGTGTGTAAATAAATAGTATTGACTTTGAACTAACTAACTGGTGTATTGGCTCTTTGATCAGTATTTGGGTTTGAACCTTGTGGCGGTATCGAGAGATACCAGGCGACTCTGAAAGTAAACGTAATTAGGATTAAGGAAGGTGACCATATTGACTGCCATATTTATAACCAAATAAATATAGCAACACTCTACTATGAGGTCATTAATTAATCATGGGGGCTGGTTTAGCACAGGGCTAAATCGCTGGCTTTGAAAGCAGACCAAAGCAGGCCAGCAGCAGGGTTCAATTCCCGTACCAACCTCCCCGGACAGGTGCTGGAATGTGGCGATGAGGGGCTTTTCACAGTAACTTCATTTGAAGCCTACTTCTCTCACTCCACATTACCTTACCTTACCTTCTCAAGGACAACTAGCGATGAGCAACAAATGCTGGCCTTGCCCAATGACATTTGCATCTTTTGAAAGAATAATATAAATGAAGGTGAAGAACTTGGATTTTTAAAGGGCATATAAAGTCGGATAAATTTATTTGAAGAAATACTGGATGATATTGATAAAAGCCCTTAACTTACCCTGAAGGAATGTGCAATGCCGTCCCATCCGGAGTTGGATAGGGCACAGAGAACACTCCGGCAGAAGCCTTGGGCAAATGAGTCATCACGAGCGATTATAGTCAGATTTCACAACTTCCGGAGAACGAGCGGGTCCTGAAGTGGGCCAAGGAGAATTGTGATCTGAGATGGGAAGGAAGCCAGGTTAGAATATACTGGGATGTCAGTGCAGAGCTTGTGAAAAAGCGGGTGGCCTTTAATGATGCCAAAGCCGGTTTGGACAAGAGTGGAGTACCCTGCGAGGCTGTGAGTTACCTTCGAGTCAAGGGAGTATTACTTTGGGATACGCGATCAATAACTACTGAAATGAGGATGTAGTCCGAATTGAAGGCTTTAATCAACAAGATGTTTCCCCAGCAGCTCGAGTACAGAAAGAAGGCCGGCTGCTGGGAAACATGGGTTCTTATATCCCGCCTCACTGGGCGGAGCTACCATACGTTCCGACCAATGAAATGCAAACACTTGGGCCAATGAGCAGTGAGCCTTCTCCACCAATGGTAGCTCGCACTCCCAGGTACCGTAGTACCTCTAGTTATACTACCACATTCACCCCTTGTTGAGAAAGGAACCGGGGGCGGCGGGGGGGGGGGGGGAGACTGCTCGGGCGTCCAGCCATGACTGACAGTCCAGTGCGGGTGGGACAATTTACTGGTAGTATGACTAGTGATATGGGACTATACCTCTCTCGAACGGCGGCTGCCTACTGGCCCGTAACTATGTACAGAGTCAGGAATTGTGTTATCAACATGGCAACTATTTACCGAGACAGGAAAATAATCCATTAAGAGTTCACATCGACTCGATCAGACGATCGGGGGCCTTGGACGTCCTCTGCGACCGACGGAGCTTCGGTGAAGATTTTGATGGAGACGCGGGCATCCATGACTCTGGGAGCGATGATCCGGTCCTTGTGGAGGTTTCAACACCCCTAGGCGGCGTTGGTGAGGGCCGGGCCAGGGGGGGGTGTGTCTAGTCCTCCAGGCGGCGCTGGTGAGGGGGGGGGGGGAGCGCCTGCAGTGTGCAGTTGCAGTTGGGGGGGGTCCTGCCATAGCCGGTGGGGGGTGGGGGGGGGCTGGTGACGAGGGGGATGGCGGGGATCCGGCGGGCGCCAGGTCCCGTAGGGAGACCGTGTCCTGTCGGCCATCGGGGATACTCCGCATACGCATATTGCGGGTTAGCGTGGAGCAGCTGGACCCTCTCGACCAACGGATCTGATTTGAGCGCCCACACGTGCTTCCAGAGCAGGATGGGCCCGGGGACTGCCAGCCAGTTCATGAGCGGGGCCCCCGAGGAAGACTTCCTGGGGAAGACAAGAAGGCGTTCGTGAGGAGTTTGGTTCGTAGAAGTGCAGAATAGAGACTGGATGGAGTGGAGGGCGTCTGGGAGGACCTCCTGCC
Source organism: Scyliorhinus canicula (assembly GCF_902713615.1). Classification (NCBI taxonomy): domain Eukaryota; kingdom Metazoa; phylum Chordata; class Chondrichthyes; order Carcharhiniformes; family Scyliorhinidae; genus Scyliorhinus; species Scyliorhinus canicula. The sequence continues at coordinate 106,790,195 of NC_052151.1, forward strand.
AGCGGGAGACTGGGAGATGTCTGGACCGTAGGGCCAGCAGGACGGTCTTCCAGACCGTGCCGTTCTCCCTCTCGACCTGTCCGTTACCCCGGGGGTTATAACTGGTCGTCCTGCTTGAGTGAATGCCCTTGCTGAGCAGGAATTGACGCAATTCGTCACTCATGAAGGAGGACCCCCTATCGCTATGTATGTAAGCGGGGAATCCGAACAGGTAGAAAATGCTGTGGAGGGCTTTTATGATGGTGGTTGTGGTCATGTCGGGGCAGGGGATGGTGAACGGGAAGCGGGAGTACTCATCAATCATGTTGAGGAAGTATGTGTTGCGGTTGGTAGAGGGGAGGGGACGTTTGAAGTCGATGCTGAGGCGTTCAAAGGGACGGGAAGCCTTTATCAGATGCGCTTTTTCAGGGCGGTAGAAGTGCGGCTTGCACTCTGCGCAGATGTGGTAATTTCTGGTGACTGTCCTGACCCCCTCGATGGAGTAGGGCAGGTTGCGGGTCTTCATGAAATGGAAGAAGCGGGTGACCCCCGGGTGGCAGAGGTCCTCGTGGAGGGCTCGGAGGTGGTCCACTTGAGCGTTGGCACAGGTGCCGCGGGATAGGGCACGGGAGGCTCGTTTAGCTTCCCAGGACGATACAAGATGTCATAGTAGTAGGTGGATAACTTGATCCTCCACCGCAAGATCTTGTCGTATTTTATCTTGCACCGCTGAGCATTGTCGAACATGAAAGCCACCGACCGTTGGTCTGTGAGGAGGGTAAACCTCCCGCCGGCCAGGTAATGCCTCCAATGCCACATAGTTTCTACTATGGCCTGTGCTTCCTTCTCGACCGAGGAGTGGCAGATTTCGGAAGCATGGGGGTGCGTGAGAAGGCCACGGGCCTGCCCGCTTGGTTGAGCGTGGCTGCCAGAGCTACGTCAGATGCGTCCCTCTCGACCTGGAAGGGGAGGGACTCGTCGATAGCGTGTATCGTGGCCTTTGCGATATCCGCTTTGATGCTTTTGACCAAGACCCCGTTTGTGACACCGAAGGGAACCCTTAAGAAGTGGTAGAGCCGGCCGTCCGCCTCGAACTCAGTGTACTTGCGATTGCTCGCGCGGATGGGGAGCTGGTGGTAGGCCGACTTCAGGTCTACCGTGGAGAAGACCTTGTACTGTGCGATCCTGTTGATCAGGTTGGATATGCGGGGGAGAGGGTACGCGTCCAGCTGCGTAAACCTGTTGATGGTCTGGCTGTAGTCTATGACCATCCTATTCTTCTCCCCGGTCTTTACCACCAGAACTCATGCTCGCCAGGGGCTGTTACTAGCTTCGATGACCCCTTCCTTCATAAGCCGTTGGACCTCGGACCTGATGAAGATCCAGTCCTGGGCACTGTATCGTCTGCTCCTGGTGGCGACAGATTTGCAATCTGGGGTGAGGTTTGCAAACAAGGACGGGAGATCGACTTTGAGGGTCGCGAGGCTGCAAACAGTGAGGGGAGGTATAAGGCCGCCGAATTTAAATGTTAGGCTCTGGAGGTTACACTGGAAGTCTAATCCCAGGAGCGCGGCCGTGCAGAGGTGGGGAGGATGTAGAGCCTGTAATTTTTAAACTCCCTCTCCTGGACCGTGAAGTCCGCTATAAAATACCACTTGATCTCAACCGAATGGGAGCCAGAGGCCAGGGAGATTTTTTGCTTTACGGGATGGACGGGAAGAGAACAGCGTCTTGCCGTGGCAGGGTGTATGAAACTCTCCATGCTCCCGGAGTCCAGCAGGCAGGACGTTTCGTGCCCGTTGAGCTAGATCTTCGTCGTCGCCGTAGAGAGGGTGCGGGGTCGAGACTGGTCCAAGGTGACTGATGCGAGTCGTGGCAGAAGATCGGAGTCGTCATCAGGCGGTGCATAGTCACCCGCGTCGGGGTCCTCGGAGCCGATCCAAGATGGCGGCGCCCACTGGTCGCACATGGCGGGGGGTGGACAAAATGGCGGCACCCACCACCCGCACGTGGCGTTGGAAAAACAAGATGGTGTCACCCGGAGGTCGCACGTGGCGTTGGGGGATGTGGACGGAGAAGTTTGCGGGCCGCATGGGGCCCTCGGAGAGAGACGGGGCGGCGTCCCGCAGTCGCTGCTCGGGACCGCAGCAATCGCCTTGGCCTGGCAAACCGACAGAAAATGGCCCTTCTTACCGCAGCCCTTGCACGTTGCCGATCGGGCAGGGCAACGCTGGGGCCCAGCGGGGTTTCCAGGGCGTCTTGCACCGCAGGCCTGAGGTGATTCAGAGTCCGTAGAGGAAGGGGAGGCTAAATTCCACGCTGCCCAGGAGGCTGCCGTGCGGTCGGGGACGTATGAACGGGCGTTTCTGTATGCAACATCCAGAGAGTTCGCGAGGGCCCGTGCCTCCGTGAGGCCCAAAGTTTCCTTCTCTAACAGTCTCTGACGGATTTGTGGGGACTGCACACCCACAACAAAGGTGTCTTGGATTAACAGTTCGGTGTGCTCACTAGCAGAAACTTGCGGGCAGCCGCAGTTCCTCCCCAGTACAAGAAGCGCACGGTAAAAATCGTCTAACGACTCACCAGGGATCTGCTGCCTCGTAGCCAGCAAGTGCCAAGTGTAAACTTGATTCACCGGTCGGATGAAGTGTCCTTTAAGCAGTTCCATTGCGGAGTCGTAGTCGGACGTGTCCTCGATGAGCGAGTAGATGGCGGTGCCGACGCACGAGTGGAGGATGTGCAGCTTCTGCTCCCTCGTTGGTACGTTTTCCGCCGTGCTGAGGTAGATATTAAAACAAGCCAGCCAATGCTTGAATGTAGCTGCTGCGTTAGCTGCGTGGGGGTTGAGTCGTAGACACTCCGGCTTGATGCGGAGATCCATCCTTTAAAATCTTGTTGATTAAATTGATGCGCGATCAATAACTACTGAAACGAGGATGTAGTCCGAATTGAAGGCTTTAATCAACAAGATGTTTCCCCAGCAGCTCGAGTACAGAAAGAAGGCCGGCTGCTGGGAAACACGGGTTCTTATACCCCGCCTCACTGGGCGGAGCTACCTTACTTTCCGACCAACGAAATGCAAACACTTGGGCCAATGTGCAGCGAGCCTTCTCCACCAATAGTAGCTCACACTCCCTGGTACCGTAGTATCTCTAGTCATACTACCATACTTTGATACTTCAGAGGAGTTTGAAGCTTTTGTTACAGAGCATGGATTGAGTTAAATGGGCTGTGTGTGGACATATGGGGCGCGATTCTCCGCTGCCCACGACGGGTCGGAAAATAGCGGGAGGGCGTCCTCGACATTTTTCACGCCCTCCCGCTATTCTCCCCCCCCCCCTCCCCACGGCCGCCCCATGACACGAATCGCTGCTCGCCGTTTTTTATGGCGAACAGCGATTCTCCCCAGGCCGATGGGCCGTGTTCCCAGGCCTTTACGGCTGTTTTTACGGCAGCAAACACACCTGCTTGCTGCTGTCATAAAACGGCCGCAACATGCCCATTCTGGACTTCCAGGGCCCCGATTGGCACGGCCGTACCAAGGTGGGTATGGGCCCATGATCGGTGCCCACCGATCGCGGGCAGTGCGTCCGTAACGGACGCACTCTTTCTCCCTCCGCCGCCCCGCAGGATCAGTCCGTGTGGCGGCCGAGAGAGATGACGGCCCTGCGCATGCGTGGGTTGGAGCCGTCCAACCCGCACATGCGCGGCTGACGTCATCGTGCACGTCAGCCGGCGTGACGCTTGGCGCGCTGACTTAGCGACGGTCGCTAAGCACGCGATGCCGTGCTTCACGAGGCCCTGCTGCTAGCCCCGCCCGGGGGGGAGAATCGGGTCCCGGGAGGGGGTGCGGAGGCTGCCGTGAAACACGGCCAATTTCACGGCAGCCTTTACGACTCGCCGCATTTGCGGAGAATCGCGCCCCTGGTTGTTTATGAGAAAGGTTTTGGGGTATTTTGATTATATTTGCTATCATTTTGGGTGGTTGTTTTGAATAAGATGTATGATCGGGCTGGGAGATTAACTGTTTTGTGGGATGTTGTTTAAGGTGGTATTTTTCTTTTCTTTGGAAAGATAGCCTTGTGGGCTCTTGATCGTGGTAGATGTGCTGAATTTTATTGTATTTTTGTGTCCGGATGGTAGGGGTATTTCTTTCTCTTTTTTTGGTCCTGGGTAGGGGCTCCCTCGCTAGCAGTAATCTTTTAGCTAGCGAATGGGATTGAGGTGAGGGGAGGGGCTGTGGCCTGTTCGACATGTTTTGTATGGTTCAATGAGCCTTGTATGTTTGTTTGTTTGGGGGTTGGGGTTGGTTTAGAGGCGGTTTTGTTCTTTGGAATGTAATCAATATGGATGTTTGGGTGAGGCTGGGTTAAGGGGAAGGGAAGGTTAGTTTTTTGATGGTGACTATGGATTTTGCTTTGTTCAATTTGTTGGGTTGGTTTGGTAGCAATTTTAATCAACAAATGGGTTCATTTTTCGGCAGATGAGGTTGCGGTAGACCCATATGGTAGATGCGTGATGGTTACAGGGTTATTGGCAGGTCCGTTGGTGGTAATAGATAATGTATATGCCCTGAACTGGGACGATAAAGCATTTATTAGGAAGCTGTTGGCTTCCATTCCGGTTTTCAATACACACCAACTGATTTTTGGAGGTAATTTAAATTGCATGCTCGATTCGAAGCTGGACCGTTCTGGACCAAAATCATTGGCGCTGTTGGTGGCGACAAAGACATTGTTAACCTTTATAAAGCTGGTGGGGGAGACAGATCTGTGGTGGTTTATGCACCCAATGAGTAAGGAACTCTCGTTCCTCTCCCCAGTACATATGATGTATTCCAGGATCAACCTTTTTCTGGTGGGTACGTCTCTTTTTCCATGGGTGAGGAAGGCAGAGTACTTGGCCATTGTCATCTCGAATCATGCCCCACATATGGTGGATTTGTTTTAGAATCGGGCCCCGTTCTGTGCCGACCATGGAGTTTAAATTTAGGGTTATTGGACGATTTGGAGTTTTGTGGGCACATAGCCAAGATTATTGGCGAGTATGTAGAAATCAATAGGAATGAGTATGTCTCGCCCTCCACGCTTTGGAAAGCCTTGAAACTGGTGATTAGGGTAGAGATAATATTGTATAAGGTGCATATGGAGAGGGACGCAAGAGTGGAATGGCTGAGGTGAGTGGATGATATCTTAGAGGTGGACTGCAGGTTGTGTGTGACCCTCCCCAGAGCTCTTGGTGAGGAGGAAAAAGATGCAAACACAGTACGATCTGTTGTCTACAGGGGAGGTGGTGAGACAGTTGCAGTATTAAAGGCGGGGGGGGGGGGGGCTCTTTTATGAGGATGGGGAGAATGCCATCTGCTCTCTCATCAGTTTAGGCAACCTCCCAGGAGATTATTCAGGTCAGGGATTCAAGTGGTAGTTTGGTTTCTGCCCCAGATAAAGTTAACGCTTAATTCAAGGCTTTGTGCAGGAATCTTTATAGTTTGGAACCCTCGGTAGGTGGGGTGAACAGGTCAACATTTTTAGATGTGTTGAAGTTTCTAGTGATGGGGGATGAGAGATGGGAAGAGTTGGAAGCCTCGTTCGGCCCTGAGGAGATTTTGATTGGTATTGCAAACGGGTAACGCCCCTCATGGGTTTCCAGTGGAATTCTATAAGAAGCTTGCGGATCAGTTGGTCCTGTGGCTGCAACCTGAGTCACTGTGCCACCCTAGCACCTTCTCAGCATTAGTGAGAATAAAAGCAAATGGATCACCCAGAATTGACCTCGATCCCAGACACAACGACTCACTAAACCCAGTCAACCTTGTGAAGTCCTCCTCACTAATATCAGGAGAAATGTGCCATAAGTATGAGAGCTGTCCAACAGAGGAGCCAAGCAATAGCTTGACTAGATAATACTCACAAATTATGCAACATATCTTTCAGCCTATGTCACAGATTCCTCCAACATTAACCCTGGCTATGGCCTGTCCATCCTGCAGGACTGACCCACCAGAGGGTTAGCATTCCCACAGGATTGAAAAAGGTAAAGGGCAGCATGGTGACACAATGGTTAGCACAGTTTCTTCACAGCTCCAGGGTCCCGAATTTGATTCCCAGCTTGGGTCACGGTCTGTGCGGAGTCTGCATATTCTCCCTGTGTCTGCGTGGGTTTCATCCTGGTGCTCCGGTTTCCTCCCACAGTCCAAAGATGTACAGGTTAGGTGGAGTGGCCATACTAAATTGCCCTTCGTGTCAAAAATTGTTAGGAGGGGTTACTGCGTTATGGGGATGGGGTGGAGGTGTGGGCTTAGTTAGGGTGCTATTTCCAAGGGCTGGTGCAGACCCGATGGGCCAAATGGTCTCCATCTGCGCTGTAAATTCTATGAATGAAATTGACTGTGAAAAAAGCACTTTAAAGGTTTCCAACACATTTCACCTTCATCTGACAGATCTTTGAATTTGACATGCTGGGTGATATCAAAAGGTTTAAGGCTACAGAGGGAAGTCTTTCACCATCATTCTGACATATCTTTGAACTAGACTTGCTGGAAGAGACAGAAAAGGGTTCCAACACAATAGAGGGAAGACGTTTAATGACAACTTGACCTGCTGAGAGTTTATTGATTTTCAAAGCTACAGAGGCAAGACATAGTAACATACGACATAGGAATTAGGAGCAGAAGTAGACAATTCAGCCTTTTGAACCTGCTCCGCTATTCAGTCAGATCATGGCTGATCCCTTCCTGGTCTCAAATCCACCTCCCTACCTGTTCCCCATATCTCTTTAACCCATTTTTTAAAATCAGAAATCAGATGTACCACATGACCCCCATCCCGGGGAAGACCCCCAACCTGAACACCTGCAGCCCAGCCCGGGCTCTCTCCAATCCCATCTCCACTGAAGGACCCCACTTGACACCCTGGAGCACGGTAGCACAGGCAGCACGATAGCACAGGGTCCCAAGTTCGATTCTCGGCTTGGGTCATTGTCTGTGGGGAGTCTGCACGTTCTCCCTGTGTTTGCGTGTGTTTCCTCCGGGTGCTCTGATTTCTTTCCACAAGTCCCGAAAGACGTGCTGTTAGGTAATTTGGACATTCTGAATTCTCCCTCAGTGTACCTGAACAGGCGCCGGAATGTGGCGACTCAGGGATTGCAGTGTTAATGTAAGCCTACTTGTGGCAATAAAGATTATTAAGTGTAAAGAGGATACTCACTCCCTTGCTCCCCCTCGGCGTCCATAGTGCCTGGTCCCTGCTATTAGAACCAGTCATGATTCATGCCCGGATGACTTCCAGCTCCCTTCACACCCACTAATCACATTCAAATAGTAATAATCTTTATTAGTGTTACAAGTAGGCTTCATTAATACTGCAATGAAGTTACTATGAGAATGAATGATAATTAGTTTGGATCTCTGTGCAGGAATCTGTTCTCGCCAGGAGAGCAGGCCTTGAGACTCGCAAAGGGTTCGACACCAGGTTGGATCTTAAGCCGGATTCAATGGGCCATCGGGAATCCCGTCTGAGGTTGGTTCCCCTAAAGAATCGGCCGCAGCGTCTTGTAAACAATGCTTGAGAGTGTGACACTGGGTGCGATCTTCTGGCCTCGTTACACTTGCGCTCAAGCGTAATGAGGCCGGTGAATAGCGAGAGAGGCCAAAATCAGGAACCGGGCCAGGTGCCAAAGTTTGTAAAGCAACCGGCTTGCTCCCATGGGCGAATTCAGAATCTCGCTGTAGCGTGGCGAGAAACCAATTATTACCACTTTAGCACCATTTACATACAATCAACAAAGCCTTCTGTCATCCAACGGCCTCCTGTCGTTTACCGGCCTCCCCACCAAGTATTCACGCTGGCGCCGATTAGTTCTCCTTTTTAAAAACGTGAACCTGACAGAAGGGCTTCTGTGGGGGGCAGAGGAGGTGAGTAGCAATCTTTGCTCATCGGCAAAGAGCCCGAGTGTGCAGGGCTTGCTACCCCAGTGTTCGGCGGAGGGTGGGGGACCCTTTGCAGGGATGGGCCGCATGGAAGGGTGGGGGAGGCACTGGGGGGGGCAACTTTGGGGACAATTGCTCGTGACACCACCATGCCAACCTTTGAATCCCAACCCCATTCTGGGGACAACTCCTGTCCCTGCCCATCTGCCCCAACGACCACCCATAACCCCACCGACCACCGAGGCCTCTGGCTGCACTGCTGAAGGTAATCGCTAATAGGGAATTGGCAGTCATGTTTAATTGAGCAATTGACACATGCCAAGCGGGTTCCCATGGGTGGATGGACCATGTCAGATGAGGGAGTCATTGCCAGCATTCGAATCAAACCTTGATGCCTGGACACTGTGAGGGAGTCAATATCACACACGCCGCAGCCAACATCCAAACATCCAGGGGATGGGCACAGCTCTCGGGACACAAACACGGCCAGAGGGTGGGTGGGTGCCATCGGGAGTGGGGGTTGCCTGGAGAGACAGGCAAAGGTTCGGGGGGTCAGCTCGCATTGCGGACAAAAGTGTTAGAGGCATCATAATGGTTGTGCAAAATGTTGTTTAATGTGGTTTACAATACCTAATTTCCGAGGGTTGCAATCAGTGCCCCCTCCTCCTGGTCGGTGTTCATAGAGCCCTGGGTTCATCTTGGGATGGAAGGGTTGCTGGTTCGGGCCCCGGCTGCCCCTGCATCATCTGGCTCTACCAGCCCTGGTGGTTCAGCATGGTTCGCACCATCATGTCAACACCCTCGGTGATGCTCCTCAGTGACTGGGCCATGCTCTGCAGTGCCTCAGCCATGTCCACCTGTGACTGGGACAAGCTCCACAGCACCTCGACCATTTCCATCTAAAAGCGGGACATGTCCCCCAGAACCCCATCAGAGTGAGGCAGACATACTGCCGAGACCCTCATCCATGGCCGTCACCGACTGCACAATGCATTGGACACCTTCACTCATGGCACAATTGTTTTTCTCTTCAGTGCGTTCCCAACTCCCTTTTGAAGACCTCAACAGTAAATCCTCTGGGCGCGATTCTCCGGAATAATTTCCAATTGCTGTATCGAGCGGGAATTGCCACAGGTTTCTCGGCGCTCGGCCCGCCGGCAACACTATTTACATTAATCGGTCCACTTAACGAGGCCTCATGGGTTTTCCGCCCCGATTGTCAGCTCGCCAGCTGATTCTTCGGGACCATGCTCTCCAGCCCCACCACGAGCAACGTTGAGCAGCACTTAGGCTGCACTTGCTCAGCCAACCCCAGCCATCTCGCAACAATGAGTGCAGCAGGCTCTCCACTGCGGTCGCAATGTTGGTCTTGGTGCCACTCATTGCTGGCGCCATCTCCTGCGCCCGTAGCCTCTAGGACTCCTCCAATTGGCTATGGATCAGCTGGGGTTACGCTGATATCTCCTTCTGAATGGCCCTTGGGGAAAGAGGACATCCCTCCTGGCCTCCACCGCATCCAGGAGCCTCCTGTAGCCACCGGAGTTGGCCATTCCCTAAATATAAAATGGAGGAATGCAAAGCATACAGGTTAAAATGGACAGTGTTTGCAGCGCCAGCAGGCTGCACCAAGCAGGTGTGGATTCTGTCTGCTAAGAGAGCAGACAGCACCAAAACGAACATTCCGCATACTAATGAGGCAATCTCCAGGATAGTTAGCATATTAATGGAACGATTCCAGAGACAAATGGACACAACTGGGGAAGTAACTGCAACATTGTAAAGAATTAGCAGACACTCCCGGCACCAGCGAGGTTCGAAAACAAAGAGCCTGAAAGCCCGCCCAGTAGCTAAGGAACAGCCTCAGTATGGGGGGGATTCAAACATATCGATTGGGAAGAGATCCCAATCGATTCCAAGCAGGTAAGGGAGTCCGCCCAAAGGGGCACGGATCCCTGGGACCTATAAAAGACAGGTCCCACACATGGTTCATTCTTCTTGTCCAGCCCTCCTCTCTCCTTGACCAGCCCTCCCTTGTGGACCAGCACCTTGACCAGCTTTTGCCAAGAAGACCTTGAAGGAGAGAGAGAGAGGTTTGGGACAGCAGCCGCTAGCAAGTAAGTGTCCACAACGATCGCTACAAGAGATAGACACTCCTGACCCCTTTTAACTTATACCAACCTGAAGTCTGCAGACCAGAGCAGAGCAAGAGGCCTTGTTCCCTAATCCGGCAGTTCCTTCAAGATAAGTATTAGTTTATTTAGCGGTAGGAATAGTTTAATCCTTTTAGCGTGTGCATGGGTAGTTATTATAATTGTATTATAATAAACTCAGTTGTTTGAACTTACTAATTGGTGTATGGTTTTATTGCTTTGAACTTCACCTTGAAACTTGTGGCGGTATCTTAACGATACCTGGCGACTCCAGAGCTAAGTAAAGAAACAGAGCCAAATTGAGTGTTAAGCACACTCACCCAGAACGAGCAACATTTAGTGGCGACATCCAGACGGGACTCGATTAGAAGTGGCCCCCCCACTCCGAGAGAACCCAGAAATTTGAATCAGAAATCCAATCGGGAAAAGGAAAACCACAAGTGTTCAAGGAGTTCAAATCAATAGTCATAATTCGGAAGTGTGGTTTTGCATGCGTAACTAACAGGGTTGTAAGGTTAAACCGAGAGATTTTTGTTGTGTCAAACTGTCGGGAGTTTTATAATCGGAACATAGCGAAAGCCGTACCCGTATTTTAAAAGCATTACCTTATTATCCCCTTTCCAAATTAAAGAGAGCATAAGAGAAAATGGCCATGCAGGCAATAGAACGCCTCATGAACCCAGAGCAGTTCGTGGTCGCAGCGACCAACAGTAGCAGAGTAGGCCAGTGTCCCGTATGGGAGCTGGAACTCAGGAAGTACCTCAAAGGAAAAGGATGGCCCCTTTGGAGTGAGTTTTGTTTGAATGAGGAGACAGGCCCCGGGCGTATAGGACATACTTGGTGGGAGAACCTATCTCAAATTTATAAGAAAAGTTTAGGAAAAGCACGCAAGCCGATGGCAATTGTGTCCTACTTGGCACAATTGCGAGGCACAGAGGAGGTCGTTCGGACGCTCCGCAAAGAATTAGAGGAAAGGAATAGGATGAGTCAAGTGGATGTCAGGGACATCGAAAAGGAGAATCTAAGTTTAAGGCAACGACTGGCAGAGAAGGATAGAGAGGTGGATGATGCCAAAAGGGCACATCAGTCTTGTCTAGCCCATCTGAGCAGTTCCCAAGCCCAGTATGAGAAAGCCTATCAGGATGTGCAGCGTGCAGTTCTGATCAGGGAAAATTCAGAGAAGCAGGTAGAGGCACTGCAAAGGCAATGCTCTGACCTAAAGGCAGCTTTAAGAGCACTCCATGCTGCCACCACTGAGCAAAGGCAAAGCACAGTGGATCATGCCAAATGTAGGAAGCAGATTGCGCAGCTGCAATCTCTGCTTTCTGTGCAGAATGGCTTCCAAGAGACATTTGGAACCCAGTTAGATGAGGAAAATGCCCCAGATTGGCAGGATTTGAGCAAAACCGCGCAGCGCTATGTTCAGGGAACATGTGCGCCAGCAGCGCAACAGAAAAGGAAAGCGCACCAACCCCCCACAGATCAGATAGCACCCGCACCTATGAACCCAGTCACCACCCAAAGAAAGGCAACCACAGAAGGCACACCCGACGTCACATACGCCACCCCCTTAACTGTAACACAACTCAGGGACGCGTGTGAGAAAATCACCCCGTTCCTCCCCACTGCAGACCCCCACCAATTTTTCGCAAGAGTGAAACAGCAGGCAACCATGTACGGCCTGGATGAGCGAGAGCAAGTGAAGCTCACAGTGTTGAGTTTAGACTCATCAGTAGTAGCAGCCCTCCCCGACCCACAGAACGTTGGAGGAGGCACACTAGAGGAGATGCATACATCTATTTTAGACGCGATAGGGTACAACAGAGGAGACCCAGTCGAAGGCCTAAATAAGTGTAGGCAGAAGAGGACAGAGCATCCCACAGCATTCGCAGGAAGGCTGTGGATTCATTTCACTGCCGTTTTTGGCGATTTAGACCGAGCACATTTAACCCGCGATAATATGGTTAAATGGACCCGCACCATAATCTCCCACGCCACAGATGCAGGACAGAATGTCTGCAGCAGTTATGACCCCTCAGAAGAGGCCCATAATGAAAAATGGGTTTTGAAAAGATTGTCCCGCGCTTGGGAACAATCTGTCCAAGGCAAAGTAAAGGTAAAGACCCCAGAAGAAGCTCAGGCTGCAGCAGATATACAGGCAGTAAGAGCGCACCAAAACCTCGCATGGGTAAACGAAGGAAAGAACAGCCCCCCACAGAAGTCGCAGGAATGTTACAACTGCGGACAGTTAGGGCATTTTGCTAGGAAATGCAACGGCCCACAGAAATCTCAGAGAGGCCAGCAGACAGGCACTCTGACCAGAAACAAAGCAAAGCCAATCCACAATATAGGGACGCAGTCAGGACAGACCAATGTGGACGGAACGGACTGACGGTGTTCGGGCTCCCCCACTTGGGTCTGTGACACCCTCTGGGATCGATCCGGCAGACCGGTGGTCACAGTAAAGATTAGAGGGAAGCTCATAGAATTACTTTGGGACACAGGAGGGTCCCGCACAACCATTAATTCCTCCACTACAGCACAGGCAGACACGTGGCCCACCACATCCACAATTACACTCAGCGGATTTACAGGTCACTCGCAGCAGGGACACATTACAGCCCCTGTATCAATTCACCTAGGGAACATCTCCACCAGACACCCCATTGTTTTAGTTAATCTGCCCCGCACAACAGAACACATACTGGGTATTGATTTTATGAATGCCCACAGCCTGTCGTTCGATCCAGTAAATCAGTGTGTCTGGAGAATGGCAAAATCTGACAGAGCACCCGCAACTCTCACAGTGGGAGAGTATGCAAACAGGATTAGCGCAGTAGGCGACTATTGTATCGATCCGACCACGCTTAGCACGGACAAACAGGTTAGGGCAGTTTTGAACAGACATAGGACAGCTTTTGCCAGTCACCGGCACGACTGCGGCAGAATGACTGGACAAGTTCAAGTTCCTGGACCTGACCCGAGACCACAGAGACAGTACCAATTTCCGCTAGAAGCAGAGGGAGAAATTGGAAAGGTTATAGAGAGCTTATTAGGACAGGGTGTACTTAGGACAGTAGCCTCAACTAATAATGCACCTATTTGGCCAGTGAGGAAGCCTAACGGATCATGGCGTCTGACCATTGATTATCGGGAACTCAACAAAGTAACCCCAGCAGTAGCCCCCACGGTAGCAACAAGTCCTGAGACCATGCTCAAGCAGGGACTCCACTCCAAATATTTCACTGCATTGGACATTAGCAACGGCTTCTGGTCAATCCCATTGGCAAAAACGTGCCAGTACAAATTTGCCTTCACATTTAAAGGACAGCAGTATACATGGACATGCCTCCCACAAGGATTCCACAATTCACCCTCCATTTTCCACCGACAGCTGGCAAATGGATTAGCAAAATTTTCCCGACCCGAATGTCTGGTAGTATGTGGACGACCTATTACTGCAGACAGACACCTAGGCAGAGCACATCACGCTTCTGTCCGATCTCCTGGAAATTTTACAAGACATTGGATGTAAAGTTAACCCCAGAAAGGCCCAGATATTGGAGAATCAAGTGATGTATTTGGGTACAGTCATCACGCATGGCAAACGCGAGATCGAGTTCAAAAGAATTGACTCGATCGTCAAATTGCCCCTTCCCCAGAACGTTTCAGCCCTCCGGTCGTTTTTAGCACTGGTTGGGTACTGTCGGAACCATATCGATGGTTTTGCGACAAAGCAGCCCCACTTTCAGACCTCCTTAAGAAAGGAGCCCCTTGGGAATGGCTTCCGCAGAATACAGAGGCTGTGGAAGAGTTAAAGAAAGCCCTCAGCGCAGCACCCGCGCTACAAGTTCCAGACCAACTCTCCCGCTACGCAATAGAGGTAGCTAGCACCGATCTGACCCTCTTGGCCGTGCTCCTTCAGGAACGGCACGAGCAGCTACAACCACTGGCTCATGCCTCCAGACTTTTAGACCCCGTAGAACAGGGATTTTCAGCCTGCGAGAGGCACCTACTAGCAGTATTTTGGGCAGTTAAGTACTTCTCGTACATTACCGGACTCAATCCCATCACCATTTTGACCGAGCACACCCCCACACAGTTACTTTTAGACGGTCGACTGAAGGACGGTTCAGTGAGCCAGATAAGAGCAGCTAGGTGGACACTACTGTTACAAGGACGGGACATAACAGTTAAACGGACCAAAACACACACATTTTTAGCGGACAACCTACAGTACCCAGGACAACCCCATGAATGCGATATAGTAGCACCCCTACACAACACAGGACCATTCACTGCAAAAACGCCCCCAGGAAGATAGGGAATTCAAGCCAGAGCCCCCAGCACACAGACACGTGTGCCCCCTTGAAGATATATGTGGATGGTTCAGCCACAGTTTTAGATGGAGAACGCATCACTGGATGCGTGATCTATGTTGAGGATGCGCAGGGACGCGCACTAGAGGAGATAGCGTTAAAGTTACCAGGTCACTTAGGCGCGCAGGCCGCAGAGCTCGCGGCCATTGCATATATAGTGGACCACCCAGATTCGTTCCCCAGCCCACCAGACATATATACAGTTTATATGTCTGTAACAGCCTAACAGATTTTCTACCCCTGTGGAGGTCAAGAGGTTTTGTCTCCGCAGACGGGGAGCCCCTTCCATCAGCCCCATTACTCCGCCATATCCTAGAGAAGGCAAAGGATAGGACGTATGGCATTATCAAAGTTAGAAGCCACCATAGGTCATCCCCCCCTGGAAATGTAAAAGCCGACGCACTGGCAAAAGCAGGTTCCAGGCGAGGTCATTTTTGGACACCCCCAGCTAGCGCACCAGCTAGCGCCCCTGTGAGTGCAGTTCAGGTCTCACAGACAGAGATAGAAGATTTAGTACAGGCACAGAAGCAGGATGAAAATCTCCGGGAGAGATTTAAAGGAAACTTTGTGGCCCAGTACGATAAATTCAAACACGCTTTGACCACACATGAGGGTGTGATCATAAAAGATAAATTGTATGTGGTTCCTGAAAAGGACAGGAATCAAATGATTGCCTTGTTCCATGACGGTCATGGACACCAAGGGATCGACCCTACCACAACACACCTTAGACAACTCTGTTGGTGGCCCAACTTAAGACAGGATGTAACCCACTATATAGAGAATTGTTTAATTTGTGCGCAGAATAACCCGGAGAGGTATTCAAAGAAAGCACAACTCAGCCACACTCGCCCTAATGGCCCCTGGACTAACCTCCAGATTGATTTTATAGGTCCATTGCCCCCTTGCAGGAATGGCTATAAATATGTTCTGGTGGTCATAGATACCTTTACCAAATGGGTAGAGGCATTCCCTTCACGCACCAAAACAGCAAAGACAGCTGCAAACGTCCTGACCCACCACATCTTTACGAGATGGGGTCTCCCCAGAAGTATAGAATCAGATCAGGGATCTCATTTTACAGGACGGGTCATGAAGAACGTCCTGACCATATGCGGAATAAAACAGAATTTTCACATTGCCTATCACCCCCAGTCAAGTGGGATAGTAGAACGCATGAATCGGACTCTAAAATCGACCCTTAGGAAGATGGTACAGGAGAACAATTCGACTTGGGATTCAGTGCTCCCATTCGCACTAATGTTCATAAGAAACACTTTCATCATCTACAGGTTTCACCCCACACACACTCATGACCGGACACCCTATGAGAAGATCAGAATTCCTTTTAGGACTCAACATGACCAGCCCAGAAGTGACGGCCCTCACACACGAGAAAGCAGTTAAACGATTAGTTGAGACTGTGAGGTCTGCACAGTTAGCAGTCGCAGTAAAATTGGGTAAAAGACGGAAACAGAGCACGGCCTGTTTCAACAAAATGTCCACCCCACAGAGTTTTAGGTTGGGCAACAGGTTATGTTATCTGTTTATAACCCCAGCACGTTTTTGGCTCCAAACTTTTCCAGCCCGTACTCAATTTCGGGCGAAATCAGCCCCTCGGTATATAGGATAAAGTACCCCCAACGGTAAGACTGCGTGGTTCCACATTAACCAGCTAAAGGCTTATGGAACACAGTCAAACCACTCACACCATGTCCTGCTAGATGCAGCAGAACACCTTGCCCCGCCCAGAGACACCTTTCCACCGTCCCCCTCACAGACCAGTTCCTCATCGGACTCGACCTCGACTCCGCCCACCGACTTTAGGACACGCCCTGGAACGCCCACAAGCTGCCACAGCAGAGACAGTAACAGTGATTGTGAGACTGAGGACAGCCACAGCACTCCACCCTACAGCCCCCACTTCAGCGACTTCGACCCCGACTCCAGTGACCCCATGGAGATCACCTACATTAAAAATCTAGACCCACACCCAAACCCACCACCCAACACTGACGACCCCGACAACGCTCCTTCAATTTTAGACCCCACAATTTGGCACAGGGACAATTCTTGGAGACTTGTCCGCAATGACGAGAGCGACCCCCGGTCACACAATGCGAAAATTGCATGCCTGATCCATACAAGTGTATGGGATCCGGGAGAAGAGGATGACTTAATGTCTGACTCCCGACACGGCAACCCCTTTGCGACCCTGTTCGCAGAGAATGAAGAGAAGTGAGGTGTCCAGATGATGTAAAAAGAGGAACCGCTTGAGAGAAGCGCTGTCCTTTCTGATGGAACCTGCACGTATGTTTGTTTGTATGTTTGTTAAATGTTTGATATGGAGGTTGGCCACTTACTTTTCAGCTGAAAAGCTTGTGACCACCTCACATGCACGTTAGTTTGTCCGCAGATATTTCTGAGAACTTGACTCGGCTGAAATGTCTGGAGCCCAGCTCAACGTTTCACTAGGAGCATCTTGGCTCCTCCTTTTTTTTTTAGGTGCCCCTCTATTCTGGGAATAGAGGCTGCAATTCCACAATGACTACATTCTTGCCTGTTTGTTTCAGGTTGCTCAGGCAGTGGAGAAACGGCATTGAGGACCCGCCCTGTCTGAAGACCACCCCTTTGGTCAGCTAAGCTCGGGTACAGCACAGCACGCCCTACCCGGGGATCCCATACAACTCTTACCAGTCGCGGCCCATACGCAACTCATTCGACCTTTCGTTTCTAAAGCTTGGTTTCATTTTTGTTTAAGGTAGCCCTTCGGCCACCACTCCATATGCTATTTACATCCAAGAACATTTTGGGATGGTAAATTTCAACACTCTGCGAGACGGCTCGCACTGGTTTAGTAGATAAGTATATGTCTGGTCCTAAATCCGTTTTTTGAAAAAAAAATGAGGGAGTCACATGGAGGTGACCATCATAAAGGGAAAATTGGAACAAGAGGACAGATATACTTACAGTCAAGATATTAAGCTGAACACTAACAGATAATATGCTTGATCCCTTAGCTTTCGGACGTTCGGGAAAGGAACCGAAGCAACAGCACAGCAAGATCCCAGAAGAGAAGAGAAGAGACAGAGAAGATGAAGAGCACTCAAATTGCTATGTTTTTAGCTATTGTGGCATCTGTGTGGTTGCGCATGGACGCGGACCCCCTTTCCCAGTTTGCTAACTTCTCCCAAACCCAGACCACCCCCAGCCCATTCAATGGTAACAATACCCCGACCTGGTGTACCAAATTTCTGACATGGTACTCCTTGTCATATGTAATAGAATCACTCTTGGTGATTGCAGTATCATAGTCCAGACCCTCAGGATGAGGAAATGGAGAAGGAGAGCCCACCGCTCGCGGGTCTCAACAGTGCATAGAGTACAATTCCCCATTTTCGGATTCTACCAATCCCCCCAACCCCTTGATGTATAATAAAGGATTTAATTTTGATACGATCTGTAAATAAAGATTATTGCGGATGTATTATAATGTTCTGCGCTCGACTGCCGAGTCAGAAAATGAAATGTAAAGATGCTGTTGTGTGAATGAGTAAGGGTTTAGAATGTTGTAGAATGTTTAAATATGAGATGAGAGTAGTTTATTGAGATAGTTAGAGGTTCCCGATTCCAATTGGTAATGCATATCCCCTTTGACATAGCGCCAATCAGAAATTGTTAGTTAAAATTTTTTTGCCATAGTTGAGGAAAGAATAGAAGTCATGGAACTCGCTGAGGTCAGGGGACCCAAGACACCGTACTAGGGTGATCCTTCATGATTTCTCATGAGGATCACCGGAGTTGGCCATTCCCTAAATACAAAATGGAGGAACGCAAAGCATACAGGTTAAAATGGACAATGTTTGCAGCGCCAGCAGGCTGCACCAAGCAGGTGTGGATTCTGTCTGCTAAGAGAGCAGACAGCACCGAAACGAACATTCCGCATACTAATGAGCCAATCTCCGGGATAGTTAGCATATTACTGGAACGATTCCAGAGACAATGGACACAAATGGGGAAGTGATTGCAACATTGTAAAGAATAGCAGACACCCCGGCACCAGCTAGGTTCGAAAACAAAGAGCCTGAAAGCCCGCCCAGTAGCTAAGGAACAGCCTCAGTATGGGGGGGCATTCAAACATATCGATTGGGAAGAGACCCAATCGATTCAGAGCAGGCAAGGGAGTCCGCCCAAAGGGGCATGGATCCCTGGGACCTATAAAAGACAGGTCCCACACATGGTTCATTCTTTTTGTCCAGCCCTCCTCTCTCCTTGACCTCCCTCCTCTGTAGACCAGCACCTCGACCAGCTTTTGCCAAGAAGACCTTGAAGGAGAGAGAGAGAGAGAGGTTTGGGACAGCTGCCGCCAGCAAGTAAGTGTCTCACAGCGATCGCTACAAGAGATAGACACTCCTGACCCCTTTTAACTTATACCAACCTGGAGTCTGCAGACCAGAGCAGAGCAAGAGGCCTTGTTCCCTGACCCGGCAGTTCCTTCAAGATAAGTATTAGTTTATTTAGCGGTAGGAATCGTTTAATCCTTTTAGCGTGTGCATGGGTAGTTATTATAATTGTATTATAATAAACTCAGTTGTTTGAACTTACTAATTGGTGTATGGTTTTATTGCTTTGAACTTCACCTTGAAACTTGTGGCGGTATCTTAACGATACCTGGCGACTCCAGAGCTAAGTAAAGAAACAGCCAAATTGAGTGTTACGCACACTCACCCAGAACAAGCAACACTCCCCAGGTCAGCATCCCGAATCTTTGGGTCAGTCTCCTCTGCGCCATTGTTGCGAGATGGCTGTGGTTGGCTGAGCAAGTGCAGTCTAAGTGCTGCTCAACGTTGCTCGTGGTGGGGCTGGCGAGCGCGGTCCCGAAGAATCAGCTGGTGAGCTGGCAATCGGGGCGGAAAACCCATGAGGCTTTGTTAAGTGGCCAATTAATGGTAAATAGTGTTGCCGGCGGGCCGAGCGCCGGGAAACCTGTGGCAATTCCCGCTCGCTACAGCACTTGGAAATTTTTCCGGAGAATCGGGCCCAGAGTATTCACTGTTGAGGCTTTCAAAAGGGAGTTGGAAACGCACTGAAAAGAAAAACAATTGCAGAACTGTGAGGAAAAGCAGAGAGTAGGATTGGCAGAGTTGTTCTTGCAGACAACCAGCACAGATGTGATGGGACGAATGGTCTTTTGCACTGAAACCATTCTCTGATTCCAAGTGCTTAGGAACATTCGAAGTCGAGAAAGGTGTCATGGGGCTTTCTTTTTACTTTCAGGGTGCGCAGAATTATGACTGTAATTGCAAGATCCCAGGATTAACTAGTGGGGGGGGGGGGGGTAATGACTGAAATCGCTCACATTATTACCTGTGAGACGGTTTAAAACTAGAAAAACACGTGTGCCAGGTGTGGATATGGGACTGTGCTCACTGCCGAGCAACAAGAGCGTTTCAAAAGCAGCCTGGCCCACGGGTGACTGGAGGACGGCATGGGCAATTTGCAGCAGGCAGGTGCGAGCGGGGGCACCGGAGCCCGGGAATCGCGTTCGAACGTGACAGAGCGCGACAGCGCGTGAGCCCCTCGCGAGCCGCCGTAGCCGGGCAGCGCGAGCCGGGAACCCCCCTCCCAATTGGAAGGCGAACCCGGGCCCCGCGCGGCTCACCCCGCGCCTCGGACAGAAAGCCTGCAGCAAAGGAGCAGCCAGCACCCAATGCTCGGCTGGAGCCGCTCCAGCTCCCTATCAGCCTGCCTGCTTGGAAAATGCTGGAGGGCAGATCCGGGTGCCACCAGGACACCGAGGAGCTTTTGCAACTCGCCGTTGCCGCTCTCACCGGGAACTGGGAGAAAGTGGCCCGCCCCTCACTGCTGCTCGAGTTTGGACCCGGCTGCCGGCGGTTGTGCAATCGATGTGCCAGATCTTGGATGTGAAAGGTCAATACACTTTAAACTTGCAGCTCGGAGATCTTGCGTTCCTCCTGTGGAGCAATGGGGCTTTCAACCTTTCCCTGAAAAGCTTGCCTTATTGCAATGTCTTAAAAGAACGGAATCCCCCAATAAATCCAAGTATTTCAAAGCAACCGACTATTTAAAAAATGAATCTATATGTTATCCTTTAAACTTCTTTTTACGCCATTATTCCGCTTTATTTCTAAGAGAACTTCCAGCACCTGTCTTTAAATTGGGTGAAACAGACACCAGGTCCTCTGCAGGAGATTCCTGCCATTCCCTCTCTGTGAGGGACATGGAGGCAGTAACTTCAAAGACACTGGAAGACGGTAATATTGCGATGCCTATGGATTGTGATCAGCAAAGCAGTGAAGAACTCCAGCGAGTGTCAACACCTGAGTCTGATGCAGCTTCTGTCAGGGATTCGCCTGCTCACACAGACTGCTTACTATCACATTCAAATGCTAAAGACTTTCTGCAGAATGGTGAGAATCGCACAGAATGTATTGCAATCATAAGTGCTTTTTGTTCCGAATTTCGGAAGCTTTATTATAACGTGTATCAATAATTTATGATCACTACCAGGTACCAGTAATAGCACTAAAATTGATTATACCGTACCACAGTCAGCTTCACGAGCTATTGTGCAAGATTCCATACACCTGTCGACACAATTTACACCTTATCCAATATTTGTCTATTTTATAAAATTACCATTTGTAGCATTAGTTGCAATAAAGTTATCCTATGTAACATGCAGCCGATAAGTTGTCAGGCCCACTCATTTTCAGTGATGCTTTTTGTCAGGGATTGTTGTTAGTATTTTGAGAAATGAAATCTACAATTGTTCATATTTGTGAATTAGTGGTCTGGATCATTTGATCATTTGAAGGAATAACCATGAATATAGTTGTTTATATATCAATATATTAAAGATATTACGCATGCTCTTTCACTCCAAAACCCTTAAAATTAAGCCACTTTTTCAGTGAATATTTAAAGTTGAAAATTCCAATGTAAATATCTGGAATGGTATCCCCACATCATGTATCCATGTTACTGTTTTATTTGTTGATAAACTATTTCGGTCAAACCAAAGAAAGTCAAACTGAGAAAAGAAAGCAATTTTAACTCCAACTGAAATTTCTAATTTTGAAGATACGATTTATAAAATAAGTTTCAGTACTAATTTACTAATTGAATTCTGCTTATTGTTACTTTTAAGACCCTAAAGGTTTTACTTATATAGCCAGCATCTTCCAAAGCCTTGAGATGAAGCTCAATATTTTGAGTACTGATGCTATCAGCTAAAGGCATTCTTCTGTCTGATTGTATGCAACGTGGCCAGTTTCGTCAGCTTTATCAGGAGCATGTCAGATGGCCAAATCCTAGAATAATCCTGTCTCAAAACATCTACAACATTTTGAACATTATGTAAAGAAAATCCAGTGAACACATCTACACGGTTTTAGGAAATGGAAATCCTGTCGACAAGTTTATTAAAGGTAACTAGAAGGGGTGGCGGGTCAGTGGTTAGCACTGCGACCTCACTGCACCAGTGACCCAGGCTCGATTCCATCATTGGGTGACTGTCTGTGTGGAGTTTGTATGTTCTCCCTGTGTCGGCATGGGTTTCCTCTGGGTGCTCCCAAAGTCCAAAGATGTGCAGGTTAGGTGGATTGCCTCTCGGGCGAGGTTGCAGGAATAGTGCAGGGAAGTGGGCCTAGGTAGGGTGGTCTTTCAAAGTGCAGACTTGATGGGCCGAATGGCCTACTTCTGCACTGTAGGGATTCAATGATAAAGGGGAACCAGTAGATGTGGTATGTTAGGTTTTCCAAAAGCAATTTGATAAAGTGCCGCACAAAACTTGTGGCACAAAAGATAAAGGCTCATGGAGTTGGGGATAATTTATCAGCATGGTTAGATGATTCGTTAACATACATGAAGCAGAGAATTTTCAGCTTGGCAGGCTGTGACTAGTGGTGTGCTACAAGGGCATCAGCTGCTAAACATTTTTAGTTTAAAATTTTTATTAATGACTGAGACAACGAGACTGAGAGTAATGCATCTAAGTTTATTGATGACGATTCAAAACAAAGTGGAAATATAAGCTGGGAGGAGGACAGAAAGAGGATGCAAAGGGTTAAATGAATGGCAACAATGAGTGGCAGATGCAATACAATATGGAGAAGTGTAAGCTTGTTCATTTTGGTCTAAGTTTTTACAAAAGGCATTAAATTTGTAAATGTCAATATTCAGATGAACTTTTTGTGCTTGTGCAGGAAACATATATTTAGTGTGCAGTTAATAAGCTCAGTTAGCTGGTTCATGATCTGGAACAACGCCAACAGCACTTGTTCAATTTCTGTACCTACTGAGGTTTTCATGAAGGCCCTGCCTTCTCAACCTTGCCCCTCACTTGAGGTGTGGAAACCCTCAGATTAAGTCATCACCAGTCAGCTGTCAAAGGGGGGAGCAGCCTATGGTCCTCTGGGACTGTGGAGATATTTACAGCAAGCAATTATGAAGGTAGTGCATTTATTGCAAGAGGATTGGAGTACAAGAGTAAGGAAATCTTGCTAGAATTGCATAGGTCTTTGCTGAGACCACACCTGGGGTAATGTGTACAGTTTTGGTCTCCATATTTAAGGAAGTACATACTTGCATTTGAGGAGGTGCAGTGAAGTTTCACTAAATTGACACTTGGAGTAAGAGATGATCGACTAAGTATATTGGGCCTTTACCTTCTGGAAGTGAGAAGAATAAGAGGTGATCTCATTGAAACATAACGGGAATCTGAAGGAGCTCAATAGGTGAGACAAACTTTGTTTTCCCTGGCTGAAGAATCTAAAACAAGAAGGACACTGTCACTGGATAAGGGGCCAACTAATTAGGACTGAAATTAGAAGAAATTTCTCCACTGAGGGTTGTGAATCTTTGGAATTCACCATCCCATTGGATTGTGGATGCCTCGTCATTGACTATTTAGGGGGGGAGATGGATATTTTTTGGAGTCGGAGAACTGAGGGATATGTGGAGCAGGACAGTAAATGGAGTTGCTTCTCGTGATCTAATTGAATGGTTGAGCAAGCTTGAGGGGCTGCATTGCCTACTCTTGTTCCTATTTCTTTTTTCCTTTGGGCAAATGTTGAAGCATTTCTAAAATATGAGGCTGAGTCAGACAGGGGAAAACAAATATCTGCTTAAAACCTGTAAAAGCCTTCAGTGATTGACCGTTGTCTTGCGCACTTCAGGATGCTTCTAAAAGTTCAAAGGGGAAGGGAGCATTAGACAGTGATGTGCATTTCCAGGGTCGTGTCTTTCCTATTTGAGTGGGGCTTGGAGATGAAAAATTGTATTTTAAAACAAACCAAGCTGTAATTATAATCTGTGTTTTGGTAGTTAAAATATGAGAACCTTGTTGCCGAGCGAGCAGGAAACTCTGTTTTAAAGTTAGATCTTGAAAGTGTATCAATGTTTGTAAAGATCGCTTAGGAAGTTTTACATGATAGCTGTTCGTCCCGGCTGACTTCAATCCAGACCTCCAATCTATCTGCTTCAGATGCTCTCTGTCCCTCACTGCTGAGAAACGCAAGGCGTCAATCAATGTCCTAAACCACATATTCTACCCTCCTATCAGTGACGACCTTAATCAGAGTCAGAAATAGGTCCCAGGTTCGATCACGGCTCTGGGTCACTGTCCGTGTGGAGTTTGCACATTCTCCCCGTGTTTGCGTGGGTTTCGCCCCCACAACCCAAAAGATGTGCAGGCTAGGTGGATTGGCCACGCTAAATTGCCCCTTAATTTGAAAAAATGAATTGGGTACTCTAAATTTATTTAAAAAAAAAATCAGAGTCAGAAATGATATTTCCTTTGACTGTGGTGTGTATTTACCCTCGAAATAGGTGTTGACGTTAATTCCACTGCCTTTCTTCTTTTGTCCAGCTTGGTGGCTATCACTCTTGCCTATCTCAACAAGGCAGGAGAAATTCCAGGCATGGTTTTAGAGTGCTGCCCCAGCCCCGAACACAGTGATCTACTTTTTGACTCCTCTTTGCCATATTCCTTGATAGCACCAAGTGCAGACATGGGGAAAGTTTCCAGATATATGCTGATACTGATACACCCAGCTCTTCCTGGCAACATATCTCTGTACCACCTCTGTCTTGTCAGGCAGCTTATTTGACATCCGAGATGGCTTCCATTTTCTGACACTGAACCATTGTCTTTGGACCAGGTCTGAACTCTACTCTGGCTGTCAAATCTTCATCCTCCAAGCCATAATTCAGGTTGAGCCTGACTATTTATAATTTTGGCATTTTATTCGGCCCAGACAGAACTTCTGATTCCATGGCTCCTGAATCCCAAAGATTTGTTACTTCCAGCTACGGAATGTTGCCTACCTCCACTTCCACCTCAGACCATCTCATTAATCTTCATGTCACCTCTTGCCTGAACTATGCCAATGTTCCCCAGTGTGCATTCTCTCCTTAAATTTTAACTCCTTCAAAATTCTGCTGCCGGTATTTTTGCTGACTGGGCAATAATCACTGGTATCTGACGACTCAAGTTTATAGTTCTCATCTGCAAGAGAAGAACACACTTGTATTATTAGCACGTCAGTGGGAGCCAAATAAGCTCTTCCAGGACACAATTACTTCAGCTATGCAGCAGTCAAGTGAATGCAGTAAGGAGTAAAGCTTCCAGCTATTGTTGCTGGACTAAGTTGGCTTAATGATGCGGTTTGTCTGAAGGGCTCTTATCGTGCCATGTGGCAAAAACGACATGCAGGAAAGGTTGGGTGTAGTGGAAGCATAGTCTTTCTGGCAGCTTCATGTGTTTCATGGAGTGCTTGAACCAGAATATTTTTTCGGCTGTTTGTCTAAATAAAAGACCATGTTCGCAATTCTTCCGATTGGAGTCCAAATACTGTCACTTAGGGGAAAACAGTAATGATCCCTGTTGGCCTCAGGAGTGATCCCGACATTCCGTTCTACTTCAAATTCTTTTTCACATGGTCTGGCTTTTTGTGCCATTCCATGGCACACAGTAAATTTATTAAAGAGAATATGGGTTGTTGCTGGATGGGGCCTAATTTTTTTGACCGGTCCCAATGTCAGAATGCTGACCCCCCCCCCGGGTCGCCAGATGGGCAGCTCCCCCAATCCCTGTCCCTGGGCAGTGCCAACCTGGCATCATTCATTCCAGGGGGTGAGCACCCTCCCTGAATTTAATCCAGGGTGCTGAGGGGGTCCTTCCTGGGAGTCAGGGGTACATGGGCTGGGCTGGAGGGGCTCAAGTCAGGAATCGTTCCTGGGGTGGGGTTTGTTTGGCTGGTCTTCCCAACTGCAGCCTTTAAACATTTTAAACAGTCTGTCAGCATGCCAAGTTCAAAGATCTGTGAGACAAAGGAAAAAGTATTCCCTTTAATGTAGTGGAAATCTTTTAAGTATCTTTTCACAGTCAAATTCATTGCCTGTCACTTTTTATAGCCTGTTTCTATGCCTGGAAGGCTAAAAGCTTTGAGCTGCATTGTTCACATTTAATTTCACAGGCAAGTACCTGGTCTTTCTAGACAGCTCTTCAGAACAAAGAGACAGGCACTTTATAAAAAAAAAAAATACATTTTTGTTAGAAAAATCGCTGGCCTCAAGATGAACCCCTGTAGAGCTATATAAATAGAGTGGACTCCAGTGGTGGCATGTAGGCAGAAGTTGCACGTTGGGTAGCACCTGCTAGAGGTATCTGTATTTGGAGTTTAATGCCCGGTTTTGGGGGGAGATTTTGAACAAGCTGGTGCTGGAAGGTGGGGAATATCTGGGACACAGAAAGATAACGTAGGGAAGAAGAGAGCGAGAGAAAGTTCGCCGTCGAGTGAACAGGTCAACCCGGTAGCAGAGACTGGGTTGCTGGGTAGGGCTGAGCCGCTCAGAGTGGAAAGTCCGACCGAGGTGATGCCAGAGAATTCGAGAGGCAGTTCACCAAGCACATGGAGGTGCTGCGAAAGGAGACGTTGACTGCAATGAATGAGTAGGTAGGTGAAGGGGGCGACTCCCCCGGTGAAGGCAGCGGTGTCAAAGACATTGGCCGAGGTATGGGAGCAAGGAGAGAAGTTGAATGGAATGGAGGAAGTTCTTTGTCGCAGCTCAGTGACCAGTTCACCTCAATGGGCGAGGAGCTGCGGAGGGTGGTGGAGGCCAATAAAGGACTCCGGGCCTCAGAACTCAGGTGGAGGACTTGGAGAATAGGTCGAGGTGGCAGAATCTATGCAGTGTGGGCTTGCCTGAGAGGGTGGAGGGCCCGAGGCCGACTTAGGTACTTCACAAAGATGCTGGTGGAATTGTTCGGGGAGGTGGAAGAACCTCCCTATATGAGCTGGACAGGGTTCTTCGGTCGCTCAGGCCCAAGCTGAAGACACATGGGCTACCAAGGGTGGTTATAATTTGCCTTCGCAAGTTTCATGTCAAGGAGAAGGTCCTGAGTTGGGCGAAGCAAAGGCGTGAGGTCGGACGTGGTTGGTATTCGAATATACCAGGCCTTCATGGTGGAGCTTGCGAGGAGGTGGGCAGCCTTCGGAGGGGAGAAGGTAGCACTCTACAGTACTTGTGAGAGGTTTGGCGTGGTCTACCCGGTGAAGCTGAGGGTGACCTACAACTTGAGAGACTCCTACTTTGCGATGGTGGAGGCAGCGGAGGGCTTTGTGAAGTCCGAAGGACAGGATTGAAATGAGAGATGGGACTGGGATTTAGACTTGGACTGAGGGGAGGGTGGTGCTGCTCAGCCTTTATTTCTTGTTTTGGGTTGTTATTTGATTTGTATTTGTGGGGGGAACAGTTGAGTTTTCGGGTTGGTTGATGGGAATGGGCAGATTACCTTTGCTATAGGTCATTGGGTATAAATATATTGGGGTTTGGCAGTTTCCTGGATTTTCTTTTTGCACTGGAGGGGATTAAGAGGGGGGTCTGTGGGCAGGAGCCTCCACCCTATCAAGCGACATTTGGCTAGTGAACGCGGGTGTGGTAGGGGGAGCGGCTGCAGTCGTTGGAACCTGGTCGAACACGTTTTGATGGGCCTGGGAGGTGTGAAATGTGGGGGACTGGGATTGATACTGGGAGAGGTGTTTTCAAGAGGAAGTGGATGGGGGGGATTCTGGGAGGGGGGCAGGGGTTTCGACGGCAACAAAGAGATGGGGCTGGCCAAGCCCAGAGGGCAGGACCCGGGTTATGATGGTGCATAGGAGGGGTGGGGGAGGGATGGGGGAGTGAGAGCCCCCAATCGGGATGGTAATGTGGAATGTGAGGAGGCTCGGGGGGCCGGTGAAGTGGTCGAGGTTTTTTGCACATTTCAAGAGCTTAAAGGCTGACGTGGTGATGCTGCAGGAGACCTATCTGAGGATGAAAGATCAGGTGATGCTTAGTAAGGGTTGGGTGAGTTAGGTTTTCCATTTGGTGTTCGATAGTCTGGTTCGGGGGGGGGTAGCGGTATTGGTGGGCAGGAGGGTGAGGTTTCAGATGGAGAAGGTGGCGGCGGACCAAGGGGGCAGGTACAATCATAGTGGCGTTTGAGAGGAGTCTGGTGGTACTGGCAAATGTGTATGCTCCCAACTGGGATGAAGCAGGGTTTGTGAAGAGGCTGCTGGGTGCCATTCCAGATTCCAATACCCACAATTTGGGGGTGGGGGTATTGGAATATGCTGCGGGAGTCGTAGATGAATAGGTCTCAGCTGTGCTCGCTGGCCCAGTCAGCGCAGGCAGTGGCACGAGCTGGGCTCATGAGAGAGATGGAAGGAGTGCACCTGTGGAAGTTCCTGCATCAGAATGAAAGGAAGTATCTGTTTTTCTCCCCAGTCCATAGTGTACTCAAAGATAGACTTTTTGATGGTGGGGAAGGCGCTATTAGCTGGGGTTAGGAGGTCAGAGTATTCAGCAATAGTGATTTTGGACCATCTGCATTGGGTGGATGTGGTTTTGGAGAATAGGATGGCCCAGAGGCCGGGTTGAGAATGGATATGAAGTTGTTAGTGGATCGGATTTTTTGTAATAAGATCGGGAAGATGATCAGGGAATATGTAGGGTTTAATTGCACGGGGGAAGTCTCGCGGTCGGTCCTTTTTGGGAGGCTCTGAAGGCAGTAGTGAGGGGGGAGGTGATTTTGTTCAAGGCTAAGGTGGGCAAGGAGGAGAGAGGAGCACCAAAAATTGATAAGAGGAGATTCTGGAGGTCAATAGGAGGTACACGGGAGACCCAGACCCGGCTGTCTTGGCCAAGGGGAAGGAGCTTCGGACAAGGTTCGACCAGTTGTCCAAAGGGAAAGCGGTGCGACAGTGTGGGGGGGAGGAGGGGGGGGGGGGCAGCATGGGGGCAGCATGGGGAGAAGGCAGGTCATACTCTGTCCAGCCAGCTCCGGAGCAAGGCGGCGGCGAGAGAGATAGTTCGTGTGCGGGATGGAGAAGTTGGTAGTGCCCCTGGAGCAGATCAATAAAGTATTTGAAGAGCTATATAGATTGGAGCATCCTGGGAAGGAGCGAGGGAGTTCCTGGGCAGGTTGGAGTATCCAAGATTGGATGAAGAGGATATAACAGGCTTGGAGGGGCCAGTGGGGGAGCAGGAGGTGAAGGAGACGATTGGGAGGATGGAGGCAGGGAAGGCGGCGGGACCTGACAGGTTCCCAGTTGAATTTTGCAGGAAATTTATGGATACATTAATAAAATGTGAATAATCTTTATTATTCTCACAAGTAGGCTTACATTAACACTGCAATGAAGTTACTGTGAAAATCCCCTCATCGCCACATTCCGGAGCCTGTTCAGGTCACAGAGGGAGAATTCAGAATGTCCAATTCACCTAACAGCACATCTTTCGGGACTTGTGGGAGGAAACCAGAGCACCCGGAGGAAACCCACACAGACACGGGGAAAACGTGCAGACTCTGAGCAGACAGTGACTCAAGCAGGAATCGAACTTGGGACCCTGGCTCTGTGAAACAACAGTGCTAACCACTGTCCTACCGCACCACCCATATGTTGGCGCTGCTGATGGTGGGAATGTTCAAGAATGCAAAAGGCAGGGGTGTCTTGCCACAGACAAAGGGGCAGGCTTTGATTTTGTTGCTGCTAAAGAAGGATAAGGAACCAGTGGAGTGTGGGTTGTATAGGCCCATATCCTTACTGAATGTAGATGCCAAGATATTGGCAAGGGTTCTGACTGAAAGGCTGGATAGATGTCTCCCGAAGGTGAGGGGGAGGATCAGACTGGGTAGGTGAAGGGAAGGCAGTTGTTCTCGAATGTGAGGAGGTTGCTGAATGTGATCCTGTCTCCGGCAGAGGGAAAGGAGACTGAGGTGGTGGTGGCACTGCACACACAGAAGACGTTAGATCGGGTATAGTGGGGTTACTTGATGGTGGTATTGGAGACATTTGGAATTGGGCTGGGTTCATGCCATAGGTACGGCTGTGGTACAAGGAGCCGATGGCAAGTGTTTGCAACTAACTGTATGAACTTTGGATACTTTGGACTGCACTGGAGTACGAGGCAGGGGTGCCCTATGTCCCCCTTGTTTGCACTGGCTATAGAGCCCTTGACCATTGCACTAAGGAGCTTGGAGCTAAGGAAAGTGGGGTGGAACATAGGGTGTCCTGATCCACATTATGCATCGTGGAACAGAGCCTGCCAGTGGTGAGTATAATGGAATTGCTTAAAAAATTTGGGACATTCTCTGGGTATAAATTGAACTTGGGCAAGAGGGAGTATTTTGTGGTCTCCCAGTTGGGAGTAGAGGTGGGGGTGGGGGGCTGCCATTTCATCTGGCGGCAACCCACTTTAGGTACTTAGGGGTGCAGGTGGCCCGGGATTGGGGTGGGCTCTGAAAATATAATTTTACTCGTCCGGTGGGGAAGGTGATGGCCGATTTGGCAAGGAGGGACAACCTCCCTCTGTCGTTGGCAGGCCAGGTGTTGGGTGTTACTGTGATTTTTGTTCTTATTCCAGTGCCTACCGCTCTTTTTACCGAAATCCTTCGTGGACAAATTGACCCGATGGGTTAAGATGGAGGAGGGCTTGTGTAGTGGGTTGGTATTGCAGGCGCTGGAAACTGCGCTGCCCCCGATGGCTCCAGGAACGTCCGGTGGTGGCGGCCACTTTTGAAGATCTGGAGACAGTTTAGGCAACATTTTAAGCTGGGGGCCGGGTCAGGGATGTGCTGATTAGGGAGAAAAATGAGTCTGAGCCGGGAGGATGGATTGAGGTTTCGGAGTTAGGAAGTGTAGCAATCCACGGGAGGCAGGAGTTCCGTCACCACACCAATATTTATTTACAATAACGATATTACAGGAGCAGCTACAAACAGTGCTGCTAGCAGTCCAGTCAACTAAAGACTGGCTCACAAAGCCTACACAGGTGCTTATATGGGCCCCCTCAATGAGCTATCATACTCCAATTGGCCAACCAATAAAGCCAATTGGAGTTCATTACAGGAAGAGAGGGAGAATCAAGGAAATGAAGGAATTATTTCTTGGACAATTCGTGAGTCTGGAGGAGTTGGGAGAGAAGTGTGGATTGGCGCAGGGGGAAGGGCTTCGGTAGCTGCAGACTCGGGATTTCACAAGGAAGGTGTTCCCGACCTTCCTGATAACATCAGCCTCCTCGTTGCTGGAGGCGGTGTTGTCAATGGGAGGGCTGGAGAGGGGAGTTGGTTTGGAGATCTATGGGAGGATCCTGGAGGAGGACAGGGTGTCTATTGAGGGGATTAAGGCAAAGTGGGAGGAGGAGTTTGGGGGGGGGCGATGGAAGAGGGATTGTGCCGTGAGGTGGTTTGGAGGGTAATTGCCTCAATTTTGTGTGCGAAGCTGCGGCTGATACAGCTGAAAGTCGTGCATAGGGTGCACCTCAGAATCAAGGATGAGCCAGATGTTT
Organism: Scyliorhinus canicula; assembly: GCF_902713615.1. NCBI lineage: Eukaryota > Metazoa > Chordata > Chondrichthyes > Carcharhiniformes > Scyliorhinidae > Scyliorhinus > Scyliorhinus canicula. The sequence goes on from NC_052151.1 coordinate 106,821,487, forward strand.
GAGGGGTTGGAGGATGTAATTGAGCGATTTGGGAGGGCACCTGCAAACCAAATTCATATGCTTTGGTTCTGCCCAAAGCTGAAAAGGTTTGGAGGGCGGTATTTAGCCTGATATCATTTTTGGTGGACCAGCCCAAGTTGCAGGCATGTGTGGGGGCAGAAGTTTTTGCCAACGCCTCGCTGACCGCTTTCCGGCGGGTCCTGCTGGTGTGGAGGTCAGTCTGTCCAGCCTGCACCTCGGTGTGGCGTGGGGGGAACCTGCTGGAGCTTTTGACCCTGGAGAAGGTGAAGTTTGAGCTGAGGGGGGCAAATCAGGGGTTCTGCAATTCTTGAGGATTATTTATTATGCTCTTTCGGGAGTTGGGTGCTGTTGATGGGAGGAGGGAGGATATGGGTTTGTGGGTGACTTTTCTTTGTTATATTTTTGGGGTTTTGTTTCTGTTTCTCTTTAGTGTGGTGAAAATGATGAAAATATGGCGAATAAAATACTTTTTAAAGGCTATGTAAATAATCCATCCCTGGAAACTGCATGGACCAGTCAATCAAAAAGCAATGGTCTGTGAAATTGAATGTAAACCATGCAGTTCAAAGCTTTTGAGCTTGTAAGCTTGACCAGAGGCTTCAAAAGTTAAAGGGCAATGAAAGTGACGGTGAAAAAGGAAACTTCAAAAGTTTCCATCACATTAAAGGGAAGACTTTTAATTTAATCTCAGACCTTCGAATTTAGCATGCTGACTGTCAAAAGGGTTTAAGGCTGCAGATGGGAAGACTTCCACTTTATTGTCAGAGAACTTTAATTTTGAGATACTGACAGTTTAATGGATTTGAAGCCATCCCAGGAAAGACCACCAACCTGAGCACCTTCCAGCTCAGGCCTCCTGAACCCCTCCTCCCATGATGAACCCCCCCCATGGCATCCTGGAGGCAATTGTAGAGAGGGAGGATACTAACCCCTTTGCCCCCCCCCCCCCCCCCCCCTGGACTGCAAGCCGCCAGGTTCCTGTTTTTCAGGACTTGCACCAATTCACGTTAGTGGGACCCCTGGATGGGGGCTGGAACCTCACAGGACGCAGGTGAACCGAGCACCCTTCCCACTTTGCATGTCCTCGCCGGCTCGGGACGGGAACCTCGTTGGGGCAGTCTGGAACCTCATCGGTCTGGGCTTTGATTGCAAAACTTGTGTTTTTTTACTCGGCACCCAATTCACCTGGCCGTTGGAATTCCCGCCTCCGGCTGGCGGCCCTGGAGAATCCTGGAAGTTTTTAGTAGTCAGAGCTAGAAGAGCATGTGGTGAACATCCATTTCTAACTGGACACTAAACATGGGGAGAAGTTGTACAAGATATATTTTTATGTATGTATATTTTTTATACATATAAATTTGCTGTTATTTCTGTTTAATCTTAATAAACTTGACTTGTCTAGCCTAGAGTGTTGGCCGTTGACATGTTATTTCTCAGTCAGTTGTAGAGATTAAGAGTTTATGCCGCTAACCTTTTACCCTTGTGCATCCTTAATTATGTTTATTTTGTGACCTGATATCCCATGTTACTCGTACACTCTCATGATATGCAAACATGCAGCTAATGAACACATAGAATAGGACACGACCAATGAGCAGTCAGGACACTCAGGGGTGGTATCTCACTATAAAAGCGATGAGACACTCACACCCTGCCCCTTTCCACAGACCAATATCTACAGAGTGGAGACAGGGTGTATCCCCAGCATCACACCCTAGCATGTGGCTTAGAGCAAGGCTGGTTCAGTTAGACTGAGTTACTACAGTTAGATTAGCAGAGAGTCGAACTCATTGAGAACTGTGCTAATAGTTCAATAAAACACATTGAACTCACTTCAAAGTCTGGAGCATCTTTTACTCAAAACTGCATCAAGTGGCAGCTTGTGTTATTCCAAATTTCATAATACAACATACACCAGATAATGTTTTGGATCACTAAGAAAGGGTTTCTGCTTGTAATAGTCAATATTTTTTGTTGAGAAGAGGTATCTGGAGGAATAAATTGTAACCAAGTCTAAGATTTTGCAGTTGGGTATGTGTGGCAATTTGGATTTCTCTCGGGGGTGGCACGTTGGCACAGTGGTTAGCACTGCTGCCTCAGGGTGCCGAGGTCCCAGATTCAATCCCGGCCCCGGGTCACTGTCCGTGTGGAGTTTGCACATTCTCCCCGTGTCTGCTTGGGTCTCACCCCCACAACCAAAGATGTGCAGAGTAGGTGGATTGGCCATGGAAAAAAAAATTGGGTACTCTAAATTTGTTTAAAACATTTTTTCGATAGCTCTCTGTAGTGTGATAACTTCTAATCCGACAGATTGGAATTGTATATGAACATTTTAGCCATGAGAATTATATATGAACATTTAGCCATGAGAATTGTATATGAACATTTAGCCATGAGAATTGTACATGAACATTTAGCCATGAGAATTGTATATGAATATTTAGCCATGAGAATTGTATATGAACATTTAGCCATGAGAATTGTATATGAACATTTAGCCATGAGAAAGGCTTTCGGGCGAAATGGTGACAGGCAGATGGAAAGCCAAAGATTGTCTGAAACTGTTTTTAAGCGATGCAGGTGTCATGTTGCAGAAACAGTATCAGGTTCTGAGCTGATATGCAGAAGTGTGATGATTTAAACAGGTGTTGGGTCATTATTATATTGCTGTTTACAAGTGCCTGCAGTGTGCGTGTTTCCTAGTTACAACAGCAGTTGTGCTTCAAAAGTACTTCATTGGTTGTAACCTGCTTTGGCACGTTATAAGGTCGTGAATAGCACTATAAAATAGAAGTATTTTCTTTCTGTCGTCTATTAGGCTGAGAGGTTTTAAGCGAATTTATGATGTAATCTCTCTGACGTATGCAATCCTCAGTGCCGCACCATCTTTGGGTCAGTTGTAGCTGCTGGTCATGCATAATTTGCAGATCTGTTCCCCATGTGCTTCTCGGTAGAGCTCTGATTCTATACTTTTATTAAACTACACTTCAGTTCAAGCTGCTGGAGTAGTGCGCAATAAAACTGATGCAAGTTTGTGCACATTTAATATCCGCAGCTGACCTAGCAAATGAAAAGACCAAAGGGTTCCAAACTAATGCTCCGAGGTATAATCTGGTTAAGTGGATTATTAGTAAACAGTCCCATCTGGACATCTGTCACATTTTATCAGTCATAGTTGCTAATGTAACAAAGCGATGAAGAGATGAGTCTTATTGTGCAAAGCCTGAGCTAGTCAAGATAAGGGGAAATTAAATGAACACACATTATGTTTTCCTGCATGATCACTGGGCAGTTTAAAGTAATCTTTTGATGAGAACGATTTTGCACAGTACAGAAAAACTATCAATGTGTGTGCCCATCTTTTGAGTTATTGTATTTGAAAATATATTGCAGTTTTTAAAAGTATCATTTGAAATCTAAGGGAAGCTGTTGCACACCTGTAGTAGATTGGAATTGAAGGGATTGGTGGATTCTGATCATGGGCATTGCAACAATCGTGTGAATACCAGAATTATGATTTTTAACTTTTTCTGCTGTCTTGTCACTTGGTGCAAAAGTTTTTATTTGCAAAAGTGCTGCAACCAGTGGTCAAGTTGTAAATAATAGCGCCAAGTGCTGTAGTGCTCAAATTGCTCTCTAAAATACAACAACGGGGAGGTGGAGGATTTTCTGGGGCTGTTAGGCAGTGGTGGAAATCTCAATGGCCCGGTAAATCAGATATGAGATTAAAGCGGGATTGACGCTCTAGTCTCCTGGCCGGCCCCAACGAGCCTCCCGCCCAGATCTGGCGGGAACATGCAAACACTTCAATGAAGCAAACTTTAATATCATTTGACTTGATTTGATTTATTGTCACATGTACTGAAGTCCAGTGAAAAGTATTTTTCTGCGGCCGAGGGAATGTACACAGTACGTACATAGTAGACAAAAAAGTAATCACAGAGAACATTGACAAATGGTACATCGACAAACAGTGATTGGTTACAGTGCGGAACAAGGGACCAAACAAAGCAAATACATGAGCAAGAGCAGCATAGGGTGTTGTGAATAGTATTCTTACAGGGAACAGATCAGTCCCAGGGGGAATCGTTGAGGAGTCTTGTAACTGTTCCTATGTCTGGATGTGCGGGTCTTCAAACTTCTGAACCTTCTGCCTGACAGAAGGGTCTGGAAGAAGGCAATGCCTGGGTGGGAGGGGTCTCTGATAATGCTGTCTGCCTTCCTGAGGCAGCGGGAGGTGTATTCAGAATCAATGTGGGGGTGGCAAGCTTGTGTGATTCCTTGGTCTGAGTTCACCACACTCTGCAGTTTCTTGCGATCTTGGACTGAGCGGCTGCCATACTAGGCTGTGATGCAGCCTGATAAGATGCTCTCTATCGCACATCTGTAGACGTTTGTGAGAGTCAATGCAGACATGCCAAATTTCTTTAGCTTCCATAGGAAGTAGAGACTTTGTTGGGCTTTCTTGACTATTGCATCATGGTAAGTGGATCTGGTCAGACTGTTGGTGATGGTGACCCCCAGGAACTTAAAGCTATCGACCATCTTCGCTTCGACATATTGATGCATAAGCCCCCCGCCCCAGCCGAGAGTCCTGAAAAACAGGGACCTGATAACTTGGACTCCCGAAGCGTGGCAAAGGGGTGAGGACACTCCCCACGTTTTCCTCCAGGGTGCCGAGGGATTCCTTCAGGGGAAGTTGGGGGTGAAAGGAGGGGGGAGCCATGGGCTCGGCTGATGGGTCTCAGATCGGGCGGTTTTCCTGGGATTATGGTCGTTTGACGGGTCTTCCCACCGGTATCCTTTAAAACATTTAGACTCTCAGCATGTCAAGATCTGAGTGAAGAAAGTAAAAGTCTTCTCTCTCTAGCCTTAAACCCTTAAACTCTCCCCCAGCATGTCAATACGAAAGATCTGTGAGGTGAAGGTAAAAGTCTTGTCTTTACCGTGGTGGAAACCTTTGAAGCCAGTTTCATTGCCCTTTAATGTTATGAATCCTCTGTGCAAAACTTTGAACTGCATTGTTTAAATTCAATTTCATTGACCATTGCCTTTTCAAAGCCTCTTGATTGACCGGTCTAGACAACTACAAAGGAAGGCGTAACATTGTTTATTTTTAAATTCTTCAGGAGTCCGTTAACTCTTGAGTGCTTCTTCTTTTGAGTAGCTGTACTTTCGGACCACAGAGGTTTTTTAAAAAGAAGTTTTCTCTTTGTTCTGAAGAGCATCCTGGAAAGACCAGGTGCAGGGGCACCACTCCGACAGAGCACCTGGTTTCTCCACAGTTCAAGCGGTCACTTTTTTTTAACACATTATTTTACTAATACATGTTGCATTTTACTAAACTGTAGTGAAAACCAGCTACAATGCAGCTCTGAAAATGTTATACTTTCTCCCAAGCAAATTGGGGGCTACCGATATATAACAGAAGACAGTTCTTTATTTCTATCGATACTTCACTTGTGTTCTTTGAAAACCGCCCCAGTTTCAACACCAGAATTCTGAATAGTAACTGAGATTGGTGTGCTGAAAAGTTCAGTTCTGTACAACAGGTTTTTTTGATATAGTTCATGCTATGTGACTAGCACATTCTAGGCTGCTGTTTGGGCTAATGGATTTTCAGGAGTAAAACAACTCCAGAATGTTTTAATTGTACTCTTTCTCAATATTGCAAGAAACAAATCCATTATTTTGACCCAGTAGCATTTTATGGTTCAGTACCGAATACAAAGCCAAATAAAATGCCCATTTTATACAGTTAGTGAAATAAAGAACTTGCATTTCTAGAATCTCTTTAATATCCTCAGCAGATCCCAAAGTGCTTGACAAAACTTGATGTACTTTTGAAATGTAGTCAATTGTCGACAGACAAATACGTCAGCCGGTTTTGTGCAGGGCAAGGTCCCGCAAATAGCTATGAGATAAATGACCTAATTGCTTCTGTAGTGATTCTGATTGAGGACACAGGCAGAACTCTCCGTTCACCTGTGCTCTTATTCTGACAGTACCGTGGGATTTTCTAACCCAACCTGAGTGGGGAGGGAAATGGAACCTCAACATTGAAACGTTTTCCAACAATAAAAACAGAAATGTGAATAACATTAATCCCAATGTTGTATTATAAAACCTTTACAAGTTACACCACAGAAAATATCTATGTATTGTGTAATGTCTGAAAAGTTACTTTATATATACTTTTGAATATGACTAAAGAAATTCACAATTTAAAACTCATCCCCTAATGAATATAATGAATATTTCTACATTGTTTTCATTGAACTGAATGCAGTATCGTCTGGGAATGCTCTGGTTTACAGAGTAATCACTGCGTCGATCGACCATAAAATAAACTGCCCTGGTTGCCACCTACAAAAACCTGTACGTTATGTAAATCACTGTCATAATTTCTCATTTGTAATCTAGATGGCCAAGGATTAGTGGTTCCTTTGGCCTTGTTCTTCTTTCAATCAGATTGATTTTATACAAATATTCTTATTAAATGTTATGATATTCTTATGGTGTGCACTTCTTATTAATGGCTTTTACTTTTGCATAGATGTTCCTGAAGGAACACATAAAACAGTGGGAACGGAAAAAAAAAGGCTGAAGCCAAGACAAAGGAAGAAAAATGCATTCGCTACAAAGAATGAAATCAATAGTCTACTGGCAGAACTTCCGTTTCCACAAGCAGAAATCAGGGCAGAGTATGGATGTAAGTTTTGTATTTAATGGTACAGTTTAAGGGGCATAGTTTTAAGGTGAGAGGAGCAAAGTTTAGAGGAGATGTTCGAGGCAAGTTTTTTTTACACAGAGGGTGGCGAGTGCCTGAAACTTACTGCCGGGGAGGTGGAGGAAGCAGATACAATAGCGACGTTTAGGAGGCATCTTGGTAAATACATCAATAGGGTGATACAGACCTCGGAAGTGCAGAAAGTTTTAGTTTAGACAGGCAACATGATAGGTGCAGGCTTGGAGTGTCAAAGGGCCTGTTCCTGTGCTGTACTCTTCTTTGTTTCTTTTTTTGCATGCTAATCGTGGTCTAGGGAACAACGGCCTGGGTTTTGCCGTAAGAATAATGGTGAATCTATCGGTGGTCACCAATTCTTTGGAGTAAACTGGACAGAATCCTTTGGCATCTGCACATACACAGTAAAATGTGCCAATCTGGAAGTTAGCCCTGCTGCTCGATATTGAACCACGCAAGGCTGTGAAGTTGTGCTCCTTGCTCACTGGTTACTCACTAAACGCATCAGCCAAAGTTGACACTTGCTCATTCAACTGCAAGTGAATTTTAAAATATTTACTGACAAACAACTTCCCTGGCACTGACAATTAACTTTTACAAATGTAGAATCTCATTCCATCATATTTTAATAATTACTAGAGATTTGATAAAGTAGAATTTTAATCTTTTTCTTCTCTCACCTCTCCTTCAAAATTCCATCTATCTTTCTTTCTCCTCACTTTCCTTTCTGACAATGATTTTACAACAAATTTAAAAATTTTTGCTTCCTGGTTCAGACTTTGCATGTCTCAACAAGGACGCTTCATTCCATTCGGATTGATTGAAGAGCCACTCTGGGCTGGATTCTCCACTGGCGGGATGCTCCATTTTGCCGGCAGCCCGGGGGTTTCCCGACAGCGTGGGGCTGCCCCACAATGGGAAACCCCATTGACCAGCCGGTGTGCTGAAACAGACATGTGGCGGGGCGGAGAATCTAGCCCCTTGTGTTCACATGGGTCTCTGACCCCAGCAAAGTGGGTAGCATTGTTTCAGGCAGCCAGAAAATCCCACAAAGATATCTATAGGGAGCATGATAAAAGGCAAACACCATTCTTTTCCTCCTGATGGCAAAATCCAGGCTATTATTGTACAAATTGTTTCCAGATAAGCTGTCAGGTCTCGATGACAATAGATGTGATCATGTGAATTATAATTGAGTACTTTAATTTAAGGGAGAGTATGACTGACAATTTTGCATCAGCCCAATTATATAATTGAATTTAGAGGACTCATTAAAAATTGCTGTACATAGACATGGGTAATATGGGTTCTGTTCTGTTTAAAAAAAAAATAAAAAAATTTAGAGTACACAATTCTTTTTTTCAATTAAGGATCAATTTGGCGTGGCCAATCTACCTACCAGGCACATCTTTAGGTTATGGGGTGAAACCCATACAGACATGAGGAGAATGTGGAAACTCCACATCAACAGTGACCCAGGCCTAGAATGGAACCTGTGCTAACCACTGTGTCACTGTGCTGCCTATTGGTTCTGTTTTGTTGATTGCAGTTACAAATTATACTCTCCATTTTCAATGGAGAAAAGCAAGGAAAAGCTTGAGATTAGCCATCATATACATTATAAACTTTTTTAAAAAACTCACATTTTCACTGCTATGGAGCTGATCTCCTTGATGCCTATCCTTTCAGCTAATCTGTCCACTCATGCTTATTTTTTTTTGTTGCTTCAAGGGGTTTGTGCAATAAAGTGCCCTCTGGGGACTTATTCTGAAATTTGTATTGCAGGGTGGATTCAGAGCACTAATGTTGAGGAACAATACTAAACTGTTTATATACAATTGTTCAAAGCAACATCCATAACGGTAGTTTTTTTAAATAGCTGTGGTCATTTCTGATTCCAGAAAAAGACGATACAGGTCACAAATGTAAAATCTAATTGACCAGTACAGATGGTCTTAGTATTCAGTCCACTAGCTGAAAAGTGAAAAAAGAAGTAGTCTCTTTGCATGTATAGAACATAGAACATACAGTGCAGAAGGAGGCCATTCGGCCCATCGAGTATGCACCGACCCACTTAAGCTCTCACTTCCACCTTATCCCCATAACCCAATAACTCCTTCTAACCTTTTTGGACACTAAGGGAAATTTAGCATGGCCAATCCACCTAACCTGCATATCTTTGGACTGTGGGAGGAAACCGGAGCACCCGGAGGAAACCCACGCAGACACGGGGAGAATGTACAGACTCCGCGCAGACAGTGACCCAAGCCGGGAATCGAACCTGGGACCCTGGCGCTGTGAAGCCACAGTGCTATCCACTTGTGCTACAGTGCTAATTCTATACTAAATTGGCTGTGAGGTGCTTTTGAAAGATACAAAGTAAATGCAGGTGCTTTATCCTTTCTTATTTGCCAGGGTATTCAACACCAACAGTGACCATTGTTTCTATTAGCTGCTGGTGATCATTTTGCCTCCAGACTGTAAGGTTATCTTTCATGAGTTATAATATGAATTTGGAATAGGCTCAGGGGAAACCCTTTCATGGCAGTTGAGTAGCAAATAAATCAACAGAAAAGCAGCAGGCTGACCTGAGAATGAACACTCTCATTGTTTAGTTTAAGTGTAAAGTGTTCATATAAGAGAGGTAGGAATTAATAATTAAGATAGTAAAAATGTGCATTTGTTTTGTGCCTATTGCACCCTCGGTGCATCCCAAATTGATAGACCTGCGAACCTGAAGCAAAAGTAGCATCCAGACTTTTAAAGTGAAGTCCAACAAAAGACCCAGAAATCTGTTTCAGTGAAGTTTTTTGAAGGATGGATGTTGGTCAGGACACAGGAAGAACTCTTCATTAGTACCATGGGATTTTTTTTTAACGTCCCATTTGAGAGGCATACAAGCCTTGGATTCATGTCTAATTTGACAAGACACCATCACTGACAAGAGTGGCAGTCACTCAATACTGTCATGAACTGTCAACTGAGATAGTATTCTCATGCCAGAGTCTGTGGAACTCATTACCACAGAAAATAGTTGCGGCCAAAACATTGTGTCATTTCAAGAAGGAATTAGATAAAGCTCTTGGGTTAAAGGGATCAAGGGAAATGGGGGAAGGCAGGATCAGGGGGTGGTGCATTTGACACTGGTTAAAATGTTTTTTTTTGTATTTTTCCCTTAACTTTTTCCTTTACAATTCTTCCTTTAAATTATGCCTGAGCAGCCAAAGTTAAGAACCTATACATTGTAAATTTGCATTTGAATCTTTTAAAAAAAAAAGTATGGTAAAATAAAGATGAATAAATACAGTATCACTGTACACTGACAGAGTTTCCAGTCAGTTTGGCTTGATATCATCTTTTGCACATGTACAAATTGACAAAAGTATTTTTAATACATGTTAGCTTATGAGAAAATATTAGGCCCAAACGGGCAAAGGGAAAGCAATGGAGTTCAGCAATATTGAACGTTTAAAATATATCCTTGTTTCAGCATCCAGTGAAGTGGTTTGTGTTGACTTGTGGGTTATCCCCAATGTCAACGTTTTTATCTGCAGAAATTTAGCTCGGACTAGAGTACAGTTTCAGACATTCTGCCATTTGTAATTGTTTTTGTTTTTTTGCAGTCACTACAGCCTCTGAAAAGATTTCAAAGAAAAAGAGAAAGCGTACTTCAGGTGGTGAGAACGAAGAAGATATAGGTCGAAAAAAAAAAGAAAAAGGCTCATCCCAATTACTTTGTATCTATCCCAATAACAAACCCAAAGGTAAACCATTTTCTGTTTGTATTCCAGACCTAACTTGTTACAAAAGATATGTAAATTTAAACACATTAACTAATCAGAACTATTCCATTCTCTCCAACAGTGTGTCTTTGGAAGCAAGCTCTTATCACTTAAATTGCATTATTTCACAAAGAGTTCAATGCTTAAATTTAGAAGGGAACAGCTGATAGCGATCATATCATCTTGTATAGCTGGATTGCGATAGTTTAGTTCATCGCATTTTCTGAACTTTGGGATTGGCCACGTAACCCATAATGGTCTGTTCCAGTCATGCACATTCCTTGATTCTGAGGAATTCATTCATGTCCAGTCTTATCACCAGACCACTATTACTTAGTGAATTCTTCATATTTGTTTCTCGTTTCTTCAGTGTTCCCCTCATGGATATGAATGTTAACAATCACATTAAAATTTTACCACTAATTGATGTTTGCAATTAATAGCAGATGTCCATAAGTTGTTGATTTTACAACATTTTGAATGTCAAACCTTTAAAAGAGGTTTAACCAATTTCTAAGCTATTTTAGTGCAGTAAACATATTACAGAGGAAAAAAACCCTTTCAGGCCTGTTACACACGGCATTTTGACTTACTCGTGCAGCTCACAGGTGGAGTAGATCAAAAGAGGAAAATGGCCGTACTCTGATTTTGAACATGGTTTATTTTCTGCAGTAAGTTTGAGCATGCACTTACATTCATCTTGAACAAGACAGTGAATTTTGCAGTGAGTGAAAAAGCAACAGTACTTGCTGCTGATTTTGAAGAGAGCTCCCAGCAAAGATCCAGCAATTTCTGTGGTTCAGACGTCCCTTTCCCGATGTCAGCTTGTTTCTGGCGTCAAGTCGAGGGAATCTCCAACATCTATCAACAGGGATGTCATCAAGTGGGTTAGCAGCCAGTCACAGTGTGTTCTCACAGGCAGCAAACCAGAAAGTTTTTAAAAAAGCACGGCATCCCTTCACTGTTATTTTAAAAAAATTATAGGTAGTGAAATAAGTGATTGGTATTTACAGATAAGATTAAGTTTAAAATATAATTTTTAAAATTTGGTATTTTAAAAGTATGTGGAATTTCTTCACAGTGGGATATTCTAACATTCAACAAATATATAAAATTAATTTTTCTGTGCCAGTGAGGCTATTTATCAGTAATTATGAAGTTAGTAAGACGTTTAAAATCTAGTTATACTGAAGTCACAAGATTGCTACCTTGTCGTGGTGGAGAGACTTGAGCATTCCAGTGATCCTGAGAGCGATGACATTGGGAGTCTTAATCTCTTGGCAGGGTCAAGTGGAGAGGAGGAACCAAACAAAACATAATCCAAAGCAAGTCCTCAATGGCAGATCAGGCAGAAGATACTCGTATGATTCATTGGCTGCGATGGGTGGCATTCCCACGTTAAAAGATGTCCCACACAAGTTGTCTATCTCTAGGAAACTAGCACACTCCCTACACAAACAAGTCCTGTGGTGATTGGAGAGAGGTGATGGGGACAAGACGGTGAGATCTGGAAGTCACTAGCTTCAGATCAGCACATGGGGGCTGGTTTAGCATAGTGGGCTAAATAGCTGGCTTGTAAAGCAGACCAAGGCCAGCAGCACGGGTTCAATTCCCGTACCAGCCTCCCCGAACAGGTGCCGGAATGTGGCGACTAGGGGCTTTTCACAGTAACTTCATTTGAAGCCTACTCGTGACAATAAGCGATTTTCATTCATTAGGCCCTGGAGTTGGATTCAGTCGTGCTCTTGAACAAAGAACAGTACAGCACAGGAACAGGCCCTTAGGCCCTCCAAGCCTGTACCGACCATGGTATCTGCCCAAACTAAAACCGTCAGCACTTAGCGTCCGTATCCTTCCATTCCCACCCTATTCATATATTTGTCTAGATGTCCCTTAAATGCCACTATCGTACCTGCTCCCACCATTTCCCCAGGCAGCTCGTTCCATATATTTACCACATGGAATGTGAACAGGAGAGTGTTTCGCCAGCTTTATTCACGACTGGGCAGCTCTCTTCAGGATCCACTTTGCTCATCCTGCATGGGGAAAGGGCTAGAAGAGGTACCCTAAATATAGTCTGTTCCATCTCAAACCTAGCTGGCATACAGCAGGCTCATCTACCTGTGCTCAGAAATGAAACTCCATTTCGGAACCTGAAATGCACAAACCTTCATGGATAACAAGCAAAACAATTGATCGGAACGGAGAACTCTGCTTGTTGCTCGTGAACTCAGGCACTTTGACATTGAAGTTGCTGCCTTGCAAGAGACCTGATGAACGGGCAAAGGGAATCTGAGGGAAGAAGGTGGTGATTGCATCTCCTGGACAGGAAAACCCGAGGATCAGCCCAGGAGGCATGGAGTGGGTTTGCCACCAAAACAAACTCATCAACCAACTCTCTGAACTCCCTGACAGCATCAGCGACCGCCTCATGATTCTCCGTCTGCAACTTGCCGAGAACCAGTAGGCAGCAGTCATGGATTGTTATGCCCTATTCCTCCTGCATTCCGAAAGAAGATAAGATCATCCTCCTTGGGACTTCAATGCTGGAGTTGAAAAAGACTGCCAACACCGGAAAGGAAGGAATTGGAATTGCAACTTCAATGGAGTTCTCCTGCTCGCCAAATATGGAACACCAGCTTGGCCATCACTGATGTACCAAAAAGACACATTGGCACATTATCATCGTCCAGTTTCAAGACCAAAAGGATGCCATCATCACCAAAGCAATGACCAGTGCAGATGACTGCTGGACAGACCACTGGCTCATCTACTCCTCTCTGTCCATCAAGCTCCACCAGAAGCAACGGATGATGAAGAAATAGCTCAGAAAAAAAGATCCCATTAAAGCATGATTGTCTGTCTACCTTCCTTTCCTTCTCAATTATGGCCTCAGATGTGCTGTAGCATCTCATACCATGCCCCATTTGTTAGATTTTTTTTCCCCCCTTCACCCTTCAGTTTGAAAAAAGTTGCACCACCTTTAGTTGGAAGTGTAAGCTAGTAATGATATCTGGAAGCTTGGTAAAAAAGAGACAAAAGGTTAGACAACAAAGCAACAGGGGAGAAGGATACAGTGTGACTGAGTCAAGTTAGGTACAGGAAGAGAGCGGAAGAAATAATAGACTAAGATGGAGGTAGAAGAAAAAATCTAATTTGACCAATGCTTATGGTTTGTAACCTGCAGAATTGGGAGTCTACTGTTTCATGTGATTCCTTTTTGGACCTTTTGAGTGGCATTCCTGAAACATAAACTTGGCACTAAAAGGGAGTTTCCATCAATAAATAACAACCTAACTTTATGGCAGGATAAATTTGTATTTATAGGGCAAATCCAGCAACTTCTTTAATCCCGGGAGAGTGACTGCGTTGTTAACGATAGTGTAGCAGTGTAAATCATCGATGATTTGTGATGACTGAAAACTGAGGGTTCACGTCTTTCTTTCCACAAATTGCTGTTCTTTTGCATGATTATCTCTTTGGGCTGAATCTTCCATGGAGAGGCAATCACGGTTGGATTGTTGCTCCACTGTTATTTACTTACCTCCGACTGGAACTCCATATTTCCTTCCCAGACTTTGGAACCAAGTTTCCTGGGAACTGTGGTGCGTCCCTTCCCGTGGTGTCCTTCCCTTTGATTGTAGGGACTCTGGGTGGGTGTGGGGGGGAGCCAATTCATGGGCGCTTTTTACAGCACCACCTGCTTTATATTGGTCAGTTTAAATGTCCCAGAACCATTTTGACAAGCTGCTGTGTTAAGCAGTAATGGAGCAGGTGGAGCGGGTGACCATGGGGTGAAGTCGAGTTGTTGTGGGGGAGGGGTGGTTCGTTAGATTTGGGGTGGTGGGCTGGGGGGATAGTTGATTCATTGATTGGGTAGTCAGGGTATGAGGGATAGATGCGAAGGATAGGGTAGTTGGGGTAAGAAGGTAGTCCGGGGGGGGGGGGGGGGGGGGGGGGGGTGTGGAAGGGTAGTTGGGGGATGGGTCGGGTGGGTCAGGGGATAATTGGTGGGAGAGGGGCAGCGAGTCACAGTCAGGTGGGTATCTGGGTAGTCGAGGGTGGCGGATTAGTCTGAGATTTGGGCGGGCAGTTAGGACCTGGGGTGGGTAGTCCGGTGGTAAGCAGGGTAGTTGCTTGGTTGGTGGGAAGATAAGCTGGAGGTGGCAGTGGGGAGAGAGTTTGGGGAGTCAGTGGTATAGCTCCCTGGAGTTAGATCTAGTTTTGATCCTTCCAACGTTTCCTGGGTAACTGTTCTGGGAAGTGAGGGATCCAGACTCCTTGTAATTACCCAATGGAAGATTAAACTTCTTGACAATTTCCGCAGAGTCCTTGCCTCAGAGGGCTAACCACTCAGGTAGCATAGTGGTTAGCACATTTGCTTCACAGCGCCAGGGTCCCAGGTTTGCTTCCTGGCTTGGCTCACTGTCTGTGCGGAGTCTGCACGTTCTCCCCGTGTCTGCATGGGTTCCTCCGGGTGCTCCGGATTTCTCCCACAGTCCAAAGATGTGTGGGTTAAGTGGATTGGTCATGCTAAATTGTCCTTGGTGACCAAAAAGGTTAAGTGGGGTTACTGGGATTGGGTGGAGGTGTGAGCTTGGGTAGGGTGAAGACTCGATGGGCCAAATGGCCTCCTTCTGCACTGACCTTAAACCTATGCCCCCCCCATCCTGGGAAAGAGTGCCTGCCCATCCACTCTATCCATGCCCATCATAATCTTGCAGACCTCTATCAGGTCGCCCTTTAACTTCCGTTGTTCTAATGAAAACAATCCAAGTCTATTCAGCCTCTCCACATGGCTAACACCCTCCAGACCAGACAACATCCTGTTAAAACTCCTCTGAACCCTCTCCAAAGCCTCCACATCCTTCTGGTAGTGTGGCAACCAGAGTTGTGCGCAATATTCAACTGTAGCCATACCAAGGTTCTATACATCTGTAGCATGACTTGCCAGTTCTTATACTCTATGCCCCTCTGGTTCATGACTATTCTTTTCCAAATGCTTCTATAGCTTTAAGTGTCTTTTTTTCTATTGTCCCTGTGTGCTGTAGGGAGATGCTCTTGCTGAGAGCTGTAAGAGACACAACAGGCCAAATGGCCTCATTCTGTTCCGTAACCATTCTCCGTTTCACTGGCTAATCTAAAAATGGGGAAACATTTCAGTGATTTATTGCAAAGTTATGTTGGAAAAGCACCACCCATTTGAAATATTGAGTCTATTGTTCATGACCTGGGTTGTTTCGGGCCTCCAAGAAAGGAATGACCTGGAACAGCATTGAGGTTTTGACACTATGGAGAATAAATATGAAGCTGGAATTTGTGTGATCTTTGGGAGTTCTATATGCACTATAGGACATGGGTTTGTACCTGTGACCCTCTGCAGTTTGAGTTCAATTTTGCTGTGAGGAGCCCTACCTGATAAGCAGGCTTTGTTTTTTTCATCCACTGCTAGCAGGTTGAAAAATGTTATTGACAAGAAATCTAGAAGCAGATTGGCCGATATCGTAGGTGGTGATTAAAAAGAGTGGATTTTAAAGGGATAAAGCAATGGCTCAGACTTCGCAGTCAACAATGGTGCTTGCCACTGACTTTGAAGAAAGCAGCCCACAAAGATCTCGAGCTCTCTGGCATGCATTTCCCTCCTTCCAAGACATTAGTTTCAGTCTGGTGCCAAGCCAAGGGGACTTCCAGGTGTCCAACAACACTGATGTCCTTAAGCAACCAATCACATTGAAATACTCTCAAGACAGCAAAGGAGGCAGTAAAATGCACTAATTATGGAACCGTAGAAATGTTACGGCACAAAAAGAGGCCATTCATCCCATCTTGTGTGTGCCAGTCGAAAAAGAAACATTGGTGCCCGCTATAATATCACCTTCCAGCACCTGGTCCGTGGACTTGCCGGTTTCAGTACTTGAAGTACTTTAGGTATTTAGACATTCAACACATTAACAAAGTAAGGATATTTCTAGCGAATTTGTCAAGAGACTTATTCCTGGTCCACAGTTCCAAACAATAATAATAATCTTTATTAGTGTCACAAGTAGGCTTACATTAACACTGCAGTGAAGTTACTGTGGAAATCCCCTAGTTGCTACACTCCGGTGCCTGTTTGGGTACGCAGAGAGAGAATTCAGAATGTCCAATTCACCTAACGAGCACGTCTTTCGGGACTTGTGGGAGGAAACCAGTGTACCTGGAGGAAACCCACGCAGACATGGGAGAACGTGCAGACTCCGCACAAGCCTGGAATGGAACCTGGGTCCTGGCGCTGTGAAGCAATAAAGCTAACCACTGTGCTCCCGTGCTGCCCATAATGCAAACGTACTTGAGGTTATATCATGGGAATTTTAAAGTGCGTATACTTCCAAACACTACCTCTCCCCAATTCATTTTGGTGTGCTTTGAGAGACTTTACTTTAAAAATGGTGAATCACTTAATTACTTCACAATTCATTGATTTTTTGATCTAAAAATTTATAGGTGGAATAAATGTCACTATTTCCTCAAAAACTACCTCCACTGTCTTTCTCCCGAGATTCCATCCTCACTTCACTACAACATTGTTTGCCCCTCCAAAGAGAAACTTTACCTCCGTCTAATTAAGTCTGTTGACGTGAAGAAATTACTGAGCTGCTTTTCTCACTATTCATGGATGTTTCACATTAAAAAAAACACTCAATAAAGCGGGGAAAAAAATTGCTTTCCTACATTTTTTTATCAATTTAAAAGGCTCTTTTTATTCCGAGTTTGTCAAATTGAAACAAAAGGTTCTTGTCTTGTGCTATCGCTATCAATTCAATTTTTATCCTGTCAAATGACTAAAATGCAAGCTGCAAAATAAAAACTAACAAATACCTCTGTCATGTACACTACCATATTGAACATAACTTGCAGGTCTCCATGGTAAATTTAAAATTGAATTGGGTAGATCTAGTAACTTGCTGACTGGCATGTTATGGTGTCAGTGACATGGGGATGGTATTCTTCCTTTTTTTTCATACCTACAGTAACCTTTTCACATTACCTTGATATTGGTGCACACAACAAAACTTATTCCGTCCGTGTATGGAAAATATTAGACCGAACATTGGCTGGAACTGAAGATAATGGCCTGAGATGGTTAACCACTTGTTATCTTGGAAGGCTTTTACAGCATTTGATTCGGATCCACAGCATTCTATAATAATCTGCATAATGCTTTGAAATAATGAAAAAAGAATGCCTGTTAAACTCTGTGGAATGTTGCCTCTGTAACCAATTATGAAGCTCAGGCCAAATCACGCTGACCTTAGAACCCATAGTCTAGTCTAGCATTTTAATTTTGTTTTTTCATAATTTAGTCATATTTTCAATTTGAAGCAGCATAGATTCACTTATCCTGTTTGGCTGCACATCTGTTCATATTGTAAGATTATTGTATGCAGTGTTTGTATAATTATTTAATGGTTTCTTAAGAATAATCATTAAACTAATAAATTCACTAAGCTTGTACATTCTGTGAATACTAGTCACAAGTTCCGGTACATTCATTCCAACTGAAAAACAAGATCATTAATGATGCTTATAATGGCTATTCAGAGTCTCCAGCTGAGCATACAATAAGTAATTGTTAGCTAGCTCCCTCTGCAGGCAAACTCATGTACATATCCAAATGGTTTTTGTCCTCAAAGAATACTTTGCTCTGCAAAACATTTGATACATATAAAGGCGGAAAAAAAAATACCCCATCGCCTCCTTTCGGGAATGTTGCAATCTCTTCAAATGAAAAATTGACTCTTTACTTTGATTGTTTTGGAGAGGGAACAGAATGAAAATGTATCAAAATATGCTCTGTCTTGATAACCCAAGATGCTTGGAGAAAAACTGCCTTATGTGCTTTGGTAAATGTATAATTGCTCAAGTTAAGTTAAAACATTGTAAAAGATGTGGTGCAGTGGTTAGCACTGCTGCCTCACGGCACTGAGGACCCGGTTTGATTCCGACTCCCGGTCACTGACCGTGTGGAGTATGCATATTCTGGCTGTGTTTGCGTGAGTCCCACCCCCACACCCCAAAGATGTGTAGGATTGGCCACGCTAAATTGCCCCTGAATTGGAAAAAATAATTGGGTACTTTAAATTTACATTTTAAAAAGTTAAAACATTGTAAAAGGTGCGGCACAGTGATTAGCACTGCTGCCTCTCAGCCCCAGGGACCTGGGTTCGATTCCAGCCTTGAGTGACTGGCTGTGTGATGTTTGCACATTCTCCCCGTGTCTACGTGGGTTTCCTCTGGGTGCTCCGATATCCTCCACCAGTCCAAAGATGTGCAGGTTGGGTGGATTGGTCATAATCAGTATGTGGGATTACGGGGATGGTGTGTGTGTGTGTAGGTGTGTGGAGGTGTGTAGGTGTGTGGAGGTGTGTAGGTGTGTGGAGGTGTGTAGGTGTGTGGAGGTGTGTGTGTGTGGAGGTGTGTGTGTGGAGGTGTATGGCCCTAGGTAGAGTGCTCTTTCGGATAGTCATTGAAGACCCGATGGGCTATATTGCCAATTGCCTCCATTTCTGAGGCAGCTAGAATGTTCCGTGACACTGATGAGACAAGAAACCCTCTTAGCATTATTTGAGATTCCCGATAATTGTTTTTCCTCTACAATCATTCACTTGCATGTTAGCTGTTAGTCGAACTTGAATGAAAACTAAAGTTTCTCAGTCGGTAATTTATTACTATGTGCAGCTTATTTTTATTGTACATTGCTGTAAATTTATTTTTACTGGATAATGTTTTCAAAAACAAATTCCGTAAATACTTAAGATTGTAGATGGCATCAAGGCTGTGCAAGACATTGCGGTCCAGACGGATGAGAGACTCTCCAAGGCCATGATACCCTTACCCTGTCTTCATGTCACCATTCTTGTGATGTACCTTGCAAATGAAATGGAAGTGAACAGGTGAGTAATTTCTTGCAAGAACTCCTTGCAATGAATGCTAAAGTAGGCAATAAAATTTAGTTGTGATGCATTTTTTGGAATTAGTTGTACTAATGGGCAAATGGCCCCCTTCTGTGCTGTAATGACCCTTGGAGTCTTCTAAAATGGCTATTCAGTACTGTACTTTTCCATTTAATTGTTTCCTTCCTTTTCCAAGCTGCACACTATTCCTGGGAAAATTGCTTGACTACGTATCCCACTCTTGGGGGCGGGGAGGCGGGGGAGAATGGAAGTCGTTGAAATTATTTGCTCCATCTCTGAGTTTCTGAACACAACACAAGAAATTGAAGCAGGAGTAGACCACCAGGCCCTTCAAGCCTGCCCCTCCATTCAATAGGATCATGGCTGATCTATGCCCGCCTCATAAAATCTGAAATGAAAGAGAAAATGCTGGCAAATCTCAGCAGGTCTGGCAGCGTCTATAGGGAGAGAAAAGAGCTAACATTTCGAGTCCAGATGACCCTTTGTCAAAGCTAAAAGACAGAGAAAGTGGGAAATATTTATATTGTGGAGTGAGAATGAAAGATGAGTCACAGCTACAGAAACCCAGGGAAACGGGGTGCTGATAGCCATGGAAACCGAGGGGAAAGCGTGCTAATAGCAGTCCCCAGAGAGAACAAAAGGGGCAGGCCTTTACCCCTTCCATGCTTAACATCCCAGGCCCAGAACGCTCATTCCAGGTTAAGCAGCATTTCACTTGTACCTCTTTCAATCTGGTCTATTGCATTATTTGCTCCAATGTGGTCTCCCCTACATTGGAGAGACCAAATGCAGACTGGATGATCGCTTTGCTGAGCACCTTCGGTCTGCATATTCAGGACCCTGACCTTCCCATTGCTTGCTATTTTAACAAAAGACCCTGTTCCCATGCCCACATAGAACATAGAACATAGAACAGTACAGCACAGAACAGGCCCTTCGGCCCTCGATGTTGTGCCGAGCAATGATCACCCTACTTAAACCCACGTAACCCGTATCCCAACAAACCCCCCATTAACCTTACACTATGGGCAATTTAGCATGGCCAATCCACCTAACCCGCACATCTTTGGACTGTGGGAGGAAACCGGAGCACCCGGAGGAAACCCACGCACACACTGGGAGGACGTGCAGACTCCACACAGACAGTGACCCAGCCGGGAATCGAACCTGGGACCCTGGAGCTGTGAAGCATTGATGCTAACCACCATGCTACCGTGAGGCCTGCTGCAATGTTCCAGTGAAGCTCAACGCAAACTGGAGGAACAACGTCTCATCTTCCGGTTTGGGACGTTACAGCCTTCTGGTCTCAACGTCGTATTCAACAACTTCAGATGATTAGCTCTACCCCACCTCGACCCATTTGTTTTCATCCTATTTCATTGTAACTGTTATTTACCATTTCTTTCTTTCTTGGGTTTCTTAATATATATTTAAACTCCCCCATCCCCCGCCCCTATCCATCTTATCCACCTTCCTTACCCTTTCTCCTCTTTGCTTCCCCCTTCCCCTCCCCCACATCTACATATGTCACAGTTTACCCTCTGATGTTAGTTTCTCTGCTTTTGGCCGTTCACACCTTTTGTTCTCTGTGGGGATTGCAATTAGCACTATTTCCCCTTGGTTTCTGTGGCTATTAGCACCCTAAAACCCCAAACAGATCTGTTTCCCCAAGCTGAGCAGGTTTCAGTACCATCCAATTACACTTAACTCGAGGATCTCTCCACATTAAACCACATTTTCATGAAAGCCATGAAGCAGTAATTTTCAAACCTTTTTAAAAGAACATCCTCATTGAAGCTTGGACTATATACTTTCTGATGTTTTTAATATATTTTATAGCATAGGGTGAGATGATTATGTTGTTGGACTGGTAATCCAAAGGCCCAAGCTAATACTCTGGTGACATAGGCTTAAATCCCAACATGACAGCTTGAAATAGTAATTGATTGCCTTAAAAACCCAAGCGGTTCCCTGATGTCCTTTACTGGAACATACAAGTGCAGGAGGAGGCCATTCGGCACATTGGGTCTGCACCAGCCCACTTTAAGCCCTCACTTCCACCCTATCCCCATAACCCAATAACCCCATCTAACTTTTTTTGGACACTAAGGGTAATTTAGTATGTCCAATCCACCTAACCTGCACATCTTAGGACTGTGGGAGGAACCCGGAGGAAACCCACGCAGACACTGGGAGAATGTGCAGACTCCGCACAGTGACCCAAGGCTGGAATCGAACCTGGGACCCTGGTGCCACTGTGTTGCCCCAAGGAAATGGGATGTGTTGTCAGGTGGGTGTGCGGGGATGGGGCTGGGGAGTGGGCCTAGGTGAAGTGCTCTTTTGAAGGGTCAATGCAGACTCAATGGGCCAAATGACCTTCTCCTGCACTTTTGTGATTCTATGGGAAATCTGCCATCTTTACCTGGTCTGGTCTACACATGATGACAGACCCACAGCAACTGTGTTCAGAAATGGCATTGTAAGCCAATCAAGTTCAAGGGCATTAGGGATGGACAGTTAATGATGGCCTTACCAACTCTGCCAAATCCCACGAAGGAATAGATAAAAATAAGTTACATTAGACACAGAATTTTTAAGAACTTTTATTTAATGTGATGTGTTAAATGAATTGCAGTAGGGAAGACATCAAGTTGAACATCCAGATTATGCCGACACAGGAGTTTCTCAACCTAGTTATTTGTTTCCATCACGGATTTTGATTTTCCAATTCTTATTTCACCCATTTCTGCAGTATCCATCTCTTAGAAACTTGTACACAATGCACATTTTGACGTATAACTAAGAGAAATAAAGTCTCCCAACTTTATGCACCTTTGTAGATCTATAAAATAGAAACACAGTTATTATTTATGCTTTTCATTGCCAAAAAGCTGTATTGATTGATTGATTTATTGTCACATGTACCGAAGTAGAGTGAAAAGTATTTTTCTGCGGCCAAGGGAATGTACATAGTAGACAAAAATGAATAATCGACAAAGTAGATTGACAAATGGTTCATTGACAAATAGTGATTGGTTATAGTGTGGAAAAAGGGCCAAACAAAGTAAATACATGAGCAAAAACAGCATAGGGTGTCGTGAATAGTGTTCTTACAGGGAACAGATCAGTCCGAAGGGGAGTCGTTAAGGAGTCTAGTAGCTGTGGGGAAGAAGCTGTTCCTATGTCTGGATGTACAGGTCTTCAGACTTCTGTATCTTCTGCCTGATGGAAGCGTCTAGAAGAGGGCAAAGCCTGGGTGTGAGGGATCTCTGACAATGCTGTCTGCCTTCCTGAGGCAGCGGGAGATGCAGACCGAGTCAATGGGAGGGTGGCAAGCTTGTGTGATGCGTTGGGCTGATTTCACCACCCTCTGCAGTTTCTTGCGACCTTAGGCCGAGCAGTTGCCATACCAGGCTGTGATGCAGCCGGGTAGGATGCTCTCTATGGCACAGCTGTAGAGGTTTTAAGGTTGTACCAATTGTTCTTCGGTGTTATTTTCTATTTTGACAGTACTGTTTGCTCACTTAGAATTTATCCAGTATATTGTGTTAGGATTTTAGTAGCAGACGAAGGCTATATTTTAAATATTCCCAGACCAGCCTCCCCGAACAGGTGCTGGAATGTGGAGACTCGGGGCTTTTCACAGTAACTTCACTGAAGTCTACTCGTGACAATAAGCGACTATTATTAAATAACTTCCAGAAGTTTTTTTTAAACCTTTAAGAATTGGTAATTTGCCATTGCCAGAGTTTTTGCTTTAGTGGGACAGGGTGATAAGAATTCAAACCCTTTTCTTTGTTTATGCAAGCTGTATGATTTTCTTTCCTGATAGAGCAGTGAATGCTGTTGAAGAATGCAAGGAGATGGTGCAGAAAATCCTACAAGGAACTTCGCTGGCCCTGCGATTTCAGGGAATTGCAGATTTTAGAGGTGAAGTGGTATTTGCACAGCTGGTGCAAAATGAACACCTGACAACACTAGCACATATTGCAGGTAAGTGGTTTGGTTTGAATTTGCTTCCAAATGCGTTATATATTATTAAATATTATTTAAGATTTAAGTCCCAGGTTGAAGAGGTTTTGACCGTCTTAGTGACCCAGCAAAGGTTAGAATGATTTAAACCACCTCCTAACTTGAAGGCATTGCTGGAACGGATCAAGGCAAAGTGGGAGGAAGAGTTGTGAGAGGGTATGGAGGAGGAGTTCTGGTGTTAGGAGATCCGGAGGGTGAACGCCTCCACCTCGTGTGAGAGGTAGGGGCTGATACAGCCGAAAGTGGTATATAGAGCACACCTTTCAAGGTGAGGATGAGCCAGCTCTTTGAGGGGTACACGTTAAGGAGGTAGAAGTTGTGTGTGAACATTGCGGGGGGGGTGGGTGGGTGGGGCGGGGGCACGCAAACCACGTTCATATGTTTTCGTCCTCTCCAAAGCTGGAGGATTACTGGAAGGAGGTTTTTGGGGTAATCTCTAAAGTTGTGTATGTGAAACTGGACCCAGGCCCTCGGGAGGCCATATTCGGGGTGTCAGACCAGCTGGGGTTGGAAACGGGTGCGGAGGCAGATGTTGTAGCCTTCGCCTCGTTGATCGCCCGAAGGTGGATCCTGTTGTGGTGGAGATCAACCTCTCCACCCTGTGCCCTGGCGTGGTGGGGGACCTGCTGGAATTCTTGACGGTTCAAAAGGTCAAATTTGAACTGAGGGGAAGGATGGAGGCGCTCTACAATTCATGGGCGTTATTCATTATGCACTTTCAAGAATTGGATCACATCGAACATTAGGGGGAGGGGGGCCTGGGAGGGTTGGGGGGAGGGGGACTGCATGTGTTCATGGTGACTATGGGTGATTCCTGATTCCTTTTTGTCATTTGATACACTTGACACTTTCTTCCTGACTTCAAAATGGATGGGTCGGCATTTGCAGAGTTGTCGGGGGAGTTTGTTTGTGCACATTTCTGTCTACAACAACAATTTGCATTCATTTACCACCTTATAATGCAGAAACAAGTCCTAAACTCTGTCAGAGTTGGAATCCAAAAAAGGCGGCATCATCTCAAAGGGGATATTAGGAGGTGTGACAGAATTATTTTTAGGGTAATCTTAAAGGAGGGGAGCAGGGGTCCGGTGTGAAAATCCAGAGGATGTACCCTCGGCTTAAGGCATGGCCTCCAATGATCAAGTGATGGGTGGGTGTTGCACAAGAAACCAAAGCAGGAACAGAGCAAATGGGTTGCTGCAGGACTGGTAAAGACCACAGGAATAAAGAGTGCTA
The DNA here is from genome assembly GCF_902713615.1 of Scyliorhinus canicula. Taxonomy (NCBI): domain Eukaryota; kingdom Metazoa; phylum Chordata; class Chondrichthyes; order Carcharhiniformes; family Scyliorhinidae; genus Scyliorhinus; species Scyliorhinus canicula. Next base: position 106,846,257 of record NC_052151.1, read on the forward strand.
GGTATTGATGGGATTTAAACATTGGAATGAGAATTTTAAATTTGAGTCAATGAGGGACCTAGAGCCAATGTAGGTGGGAAAGGGTGATGGGTGAACGGAACCTCTTGCGAGATTGGGTACAAGCAGCAGAGGTTTGGATGAGCTGTGCGCTGGACATTGGAAGATGCAGGCTTCCCAAGAGAACACTGAAATAATTGAGTCTGGAGATGATAAAGGCCTGAGCAAGACTTTCAAGGCCAGATGGGGGGTGCTTTAGAACAGAATTCAGTGGACCACTAAAAATTTTGCAGTCGGAGTATTCTGGTAATGTGGGTCAATGGAGGTGACTCAGTTTATGGACATTTATTCATTTCCTAGTTGCTTTCCTCCTGCTTAGGGGAAGTGGCCTCTGTGAATTGCTCAGTCTCCAAATTATGTTTGAATTGAGTACAAGCTGTCAAAGATTCCACTGTGCAATGACTCAGGCAGGTATTCGGTCTCAACATTTGCAGATTAACTAATGAAATCAAAAATTGGCACTTTGTGGCCAGTAGGGTGGTCATTGCTCGGCACAACATCGAGGGCCGAAGGGCCTGTTCTGTGCTGTACTGTTCTATCTATTCTATTCTATATATAAGTGTCATGGATGCCAAACCCGTTATCACTTGGAAACTGACTGTACCGAAGTTCTGGATGTCGAGGAATCATCTGTTTAATTATGTATTATTAACTGTCTTGGCTTTAGCAAGAACGTACATCTTTATAAAGCTTCCTGATGTACAAATGCAGCGAAATAGTCTGTTTCTCTGGCAGGAAGAGGTCTTGGATTGGTATATTTGCATTGCCTTCATTATGCATCTTTTCTTCACTTGAGGCTGTGATTTATGTTGTAAAATGCTTCAGTGGGGACAGTTTTCTGCCCAAGTAAGTAGCCATCTTTAATTGGTAAGCCTAGACATTGGCTGTCGGTGGAGAGCCTTCACATCTATCTTTTACACTTGTTCTTGGGATTTAGGCAGCATTAGCCAGGTGGCATTCCATTGCTATCCCTTAGTTGCTTTGAGGACATTGAGTCAATCATGTCCTTATCTGACACCTACTACATTTCTAGGAGAGATAATTTGAGATTGAGGACCCTGTCTGAGTTTTGTTTCTATCCCCTGTGTAAATTGTTAAGATCATTGTCTTGCGTTCCAAACAGTGTAAAATCTCTTACAGATCTTTTTCATTGAATCATAGAATTTCTAGAAGGGGGCCTTTCTGCCCAGCGCAAAAGGAGGCCATTCTGCCCATTGAGACTGCACCAACCCACTGTAAAAGCACCACACCTAGGCCCATTCCCCCCGCCCTAGCGCCACCTAACCTGCACATCCCTGAATACTTGAGGGGCAATTTAGCAGGGCCAATCCACCTAAACTGCACATCTTTAGATGTGGCAGGAAAACAGAGCAACTGGAGGAAACCCACACAGACACTGGGAAAATGTGTAAACTCTACACAGTCACCAAGGCCAGAATTGAATCCGGGTCCCTGGTGCTGTGAGGCAGCAGTGCTAACCACTATACCATCGTCCTGCCCCTTTGAAAGTTGTTAAAGGAAACCTGAATGGGTTACTGTGTACACATGTTTTTTTTTCTGATAGGGTACAATCTGAACTACATTACATATGTAAGATTAGTGTCCCACAGTTGAAGCACTAACTCTGAAGTGTTTAGCCTGTAGAATATTACTGATATGCGCTTGCATTTTGCTCTGGTTAGGGAAGAGTTTGTGGTGCAGGAAAATGCATACTCAGTGATTCACTGACAAGTTGGCTGGTTAAAGATCTGCAACTTATTAAGGGCTCTCCCAAAGCTCGTGGGTAGCTCCTAAATGAAGTCGATTATTAAGCTATTTTGAGGGCTGGGCGTGACGTTCACAGCATTGACTATAGTTCGCCATGGAGGTTCAACAAAAGCAAAGTGCTTTATTTAGAAGATGTTAACACCACAGGCTGCGATGTTACACTGCCCAGTTACCCACGCAAACAGCTGATGACTTCAAGCAAGCATTCTCTTAAAGTGCCCTTTTTCAGCTGCGAGGCTGCTGGTAGGGAATCACTGAAAATACTATAAATGCACAACATTTCCTCCCCCTTTAAATCAAACGTTCCCAACACCGTATTAAACCGTAATACACGAACGATCAACAATCGAATAATAACAGCCAATACATCAGACGTTGTTCTCTGAATGGCTGTTAGCAAATACCAGGCGTCTGCTTTTTAGTACTTCTTGCAACTTCTGGTGTCTTTGTTTTGGTGTGAACGCCATCAGTAGTTGTTTTAACCGGACTCGACATTATGACCTGAGGTTGACCCAGTGTTTTATTGGCAATTGAGGTGCAGTTTTCCCCAATTGATTCTGGTGATGTCAGGTTTTCGGGGAGCCCAGATCGTGTCTCGGCACAACTAGATTTGGACTCTGGCAGATTGGCTTTTCTGGCCAAAAAGTTGATCTGCATGCTTCCTCCAGATTACATCATCTCGGGGTTGGACGGTGTAAGAAACTGCTGTGATGGTGGTAGGAATCTAGTTTTCACCTCTAGTATGGTTTCTTGCAGAATTTCTTGTCCCTGGTGTCATGTGAGAGTACCTTTAAGAAATGAGTGGTTAAGAAATGTACCGTTTAAGAAACTAGTGTTTATCAGTGATGTCAAAGCATGGGTAGAGCTGGGCTGTCTGTCAGCTTTTTACTTTTGTTTTAGGCTGTTTGCTGCAGGGTGTGTTTTAGTTTCGTTTTCAGAGCTGGATAGCTGCAGTCACAGCCAGAAGGGGTATTAGTCTCTCTCTCTCTGTAATCTAAAAACTGTAAATCGATCTTTTGGTGATTTTAAAACTAATAACTGCTCTCAGTGCTCCTGTTAAAAGTTTTTTTTAAAGTCTTATGGATGTTAAAAGGAAAGTTTAAAGGATTACTTAGTGTTGTAGTCTTTGGGGTTGTATTTGAATTAATGGTTGCTAAGATGTTCACTATGTTTTAAAAAGGTTAACTTGAGTTCATAGACTAAACATTGTTTTGCTTTAAAAAATACTTTTCCATTTCTGCTGTACCACACCTGTAGAGTGGGCCGTGTGCTCCGCATACCACAATCTATTAAAAGTTGTGGGTCAGGTGAAGTCCATGATACACTCTGGGGTTCTCTAAACACTGGCAAAAAATAAGTTTTGCTTTGTTTTCCTGCCGCTTGACCTGATCCTGTTGCTTTTTCTGAACATCTTTACTCTTTAGTGATTTTAATCAGTCAAATGCTGTATGCAATTTACACTTAATCATTATGAATGATTTGGATGAAAATGTACAAGGCATGATCAGTAAGTTTGCAGATGACACTAAAATAGGTGGTAGACCGTGAGGAAGGTTCTCAAAAATTGCAGCAGGATCTTGATCAGCTGGGGAAGTGGGCCAAGAAATGGCAAATGGTGTTCAATACAGGTAAATATGAGGTGTTGCATTTTGGAAAGTCAAATCAAGGTAGGACTTTCACGGTGAATGGTAGTACCTTAGGCAGTATTGTGGAACAGCGGGACCTTGGAGTTCAGGTGCACAGTTCTCTAAAGGTGCAGTCACATTAGATAAGGCAGTGATGAAGGCTTTTGGCGTGCTGGCCTTCATCTGTCAGGGCACTGAGTATAGAAGTCTTACAACACCTGAGGAAGGAGTAGTGCTCCGAAAGCTAGTGTTTGAAACAAACATGTTGGACTTTAACCTGGTGTTGTAAGACTTCTTACTGTGCTCACCCCAGTCCAACGCCAGCATCTCCACATCATCACTGAGTATAGAAGTTAGGAAGTTATGTTGTAGTTGTACAGGACGTTGGTGAGGCCGCACCTGGAGTATTGTGTTCAGTTTTGGTCACTTTGCTATAAGATAGATGTTATTAAACTGGAGAGAGTGCAGAGAGATTTACAAGGATGTTGCCAGGACTCGAGGGACTGAATTATAGGGAGAGATTGGACAGGCTAGGACATTTTCCTTTGGAGCGCAGGAGACTGAGGGGTGGTCTTATGGAGGTGTACATGATCATGAGAGACATGGATAGGGTGCACTCAGTCTTTTTCCCAGGGTTGGGGAATCAAGAACTAGATGGCATAGGTTTAAGTTAAGAGAGGAAAGAATTAATGGGAACCTAAGGAGCAACTTTTTTACACAGAGGGTGGTACATATGTGGAATGAGCTGCCGGAGGAAGTGGTTGAAGCAGGGACATTGACAACATTTAAAAGGCATTTGGGCAGATACATGGATAGGAAGGATTTAGAGGGATATGGGTCAAATGCAGGCAAATGGGGTTAGCTTCGATGGGCTTTTTGGTTGGTGTGGACCAGTTTGGGCCGAAGGGCCTGTCTCCGTGCCGTAGATTCTATGAACGTGGGAGAAACTTGGGTTTTTGAGTGAGCGGTATTCCTGTACATGAGCAGATATAAACTCAAGCGTTTGGTCAATGAACCGTTATCTCTAATGTTTGCCTCACCCTTTGCACAAAACGTCTGCTATCCAGTTGTTGCAGGATGGTATGGTGTGGACCTGATGTCTTGTATTCCGTTCTCCTTCAAGAAATTGTCAAACTCTTGAGGTATGAACTGTGGTCCATTATCACTCAGCAATTTCATGGGCGGCATGGCTGTGCAGTGGTTAGCACTGCTGCCTCATGGTGCTGAGGGTTCAATCCTGGTCCTGGGTCACTGTGTGGAGTTTGTACATTCTCACTGTGTTTGCATAGGCCTCACCCTCACAACCCAGGGTAGGTGGATTGTCCAGGCTAAACTGCATCTTAATTGGAAAATAAAAGAATTGGGTACTTGAAATTTAGAGCAGCACAGTGGGAGGGCGCTGCTGCTCACAGTTCCAGGGACCCAGGTTCAATTCCTGCTTCGGGTGAATGTCTGTGTGGAGTTTGCACTTTCTCTCTGTGTCTGCGTGGGTTTCCTCCGGGTGCTCCGGTTTCCTTGACAGTCCAAAGATGTGCACATTAAGTGGATTGGCCACGCTAAAAATTGCTCTTAGTGTCCAAAGGTTGGTGGGGTTACTGAGTTAAGGGGATAGGCTTTAGGTGCTCCACCCTACTGAGATAGGGTGCTCTTTCAAGTGCCAGTGTAGACTCGATGGGCCTAATGGCCTCCTTCTGCACTGTAATTTCTATGATTAATTGTTCAGAGTAACTGAATCTACTGACGATTTCTCCCAATGTCTCAATTTTCGTCTCCAATGGCGTGATTTCATGACGGAAACGTCTGGCCATTTTGAATTGGCTTCGACTAGAGTTAGAAACATGCGCCCCTCAAAACGACCCTGCGTAATCAGTGTATATCCCTTGCCAAGCGCCACTTCTGGCCATTCCCACAGATTCAGTGGTGTAAATGGCTGCAGGTTTTACATTTTCGTTCAAGACGAACACATTCCTGCCTTGTCCTTTATTTCGTCATCTAAACCAGGCCATCAGAAATCACTCTTCACTATCTCCTTCATTCTCAAAATGGCCTCTGTGTAATTGGTTCAATTCACGTTTTCTTAATAGTGGGTGAAAGATGACTCATTCTCCAGAACAGACATCCTGCCTGTATGGATAACTTGCGTCTTCGGGTGAATACAGCTTTCAATCAGGGTTTACTCCAGAGGTCTTGTCTCAAAGCAACCTGTCCATTACCTCGAAAATCACTTCAGCTGTGCATCACTTATGCGGTTACAGGAGTATTATTTACCTGCTCGAAGTAGAAAATGTTTCCACACGAACTACTGATCGACGTAATATCTGGTAAGTGTAGTCTGGAAAACCCATCTGATTACCAAGAAGACTCTGCTGACGATACTTGATAGTACACGTGTGCTGACAACCCCCAGCAATGCCCATCTCTGCATTCTACTCGCCGCCGGTAATGGAATCTTGATATGTAGTCCAAAAATTGCCATTAATGAACGATGGTCCGCCAATATTGTGAATTTCTTCTCGTACGAGAAATGATAGAATTGTTTTATCCCAGATAAATCCTAGAGCTTCTTTCTGTATCTGAGCATAATTGCTTTTGGCATTATTCAATGTTGTGGACGTAAAGGCCTGTGAGCATAATGTGGGAAACCACTGACCCAACACCATGGGGTGATGCATCACACACCAACTTCAGGGATAGGCTCAGATCAGAATGTGTCAGGACTTCTGACTTGAGCAGCGCCTCCTTGGCTTGCACAAACACTCTCTCACATTGATCTTGACACAGTAGATTATGCAAGGGTTTAAGAATAGTCACCTGATTGGGGACAAACCTGTGGTAAGTTAGTAAGCCTAAGAAAGACCAAAGTTGGTTAACAGTCTGAGGTGCCAGTAATAACTTGGACACTCGAAGGCTGCCCCTTGGCGTTGATTACATGTCCCAGGTATTAGGTTGAAGATTGAAAAAATGGGCGGCATGTGGCGCAGCGGTTAGCATTGGGACTACGGCGTTGAGGACCCGGATTTGAATCCCACCCCTGGGTGACTGTCCGTGTGGAGTTTGCACATTTTCCCTGTGTCTGTGTGGGTTTCACCCCCACAACCCATTTGACCCGCTTAAAATTTGGCTCATAGTCAATCTTGATTCACGTTCATTTGTAGATATGCTTGACTGAGGTCGATAGCCAACCCTGCGAACGGGTCATCAATCAGGGATAGAGGGTATTGTTCTGCATGGATTACAGGATTAATATTTACTTTGAAATCACCTGTAAATCAGTACAGATTCATCTTTTTTCGTTACTGAAGCGATCCGTGTGGCCTATTCACTCACTTTAACAAGTTTTAGGGCTCCTGTCTTGACCAGTCACTCTAATTCTCCCTCTACGTTAGAACTGATTACTAAAGGCACCAACCTAGCCTTTAAACGTTTCACCTGACTCTCTTCTTTGATCCTCAACCTTACTGAGGTAGCCTCCATACTTCCCACATCACCGTTAAAAACAATAGTGTATTTTTTCTGAATGTTGACAAGGCCTCATTCTGAATCTGTCCTGAGGTTACCGTGGCCCAATTTAACCTGATCTTTTCCAACCCAAGTTCTTCCCCTTAGTGCCAGATAAGTTCCTTCGACTATGTGCAAGGACAAATCTGCTGTCTGTCCATTCAGTTGTACTGTTACATTAATACAGCCCCTCAATGGCACCACTCCTCCAGTACATTTTTAACACTATCTTTGAGAGTTTCAGTGGGGTATGTCAGAGCTTTTCTTTACAAACCATTTCTGGCTCCAGTGAGACTGCTGCCATTCTTTGTCGGTTGTCGTAATGGAGTGACCCAGTACCGATTTGAAGGAAACAGCAATAGCTAGTACATTTAATGACGGTTCTTCTGCGGACTATGAATCGGGTCTGTCCTCGCGACCCTTTTTCCTTTATTCTGTTTGCCATTTGTTTTATTCTTTTTTTGCTGTTTACAACTTTTACCTGAGCTTGTTTGTTTTTCCACCATGTGGATTCAGTGTGACCAATTTTACCACAATTTCTGTACATTATGTCTTTGCGCAACAATCTGCTGCGGAGTGTCCGATTTTAGCACACTTGTAGCAAGTGCGAGTCTGTTTACGTTCGGTTTTATGCCAACATCTTGTTAATTCTTGTGTTTGGACTCCACTATTGAGCTGCTTTGGCTGCTAAATGCATTGATACAGAAACTTCCAAGGCTTTTCTTGAAGTCAGACTGCTTTCAGTTGAAAATGAAATGAAATGGAAATCGCTTATTGTCACAAGTAGACTTCAAATGAAGTTACTGTGAAAAGCCCCTAGTCGCCACATTCCGACGCTAATCACGTTCATATGTTTTGGTCCTGTCCAAAGCTAGAGGATTACTGGAAGGAGGATTTTAGGGTAATTTCTAAAGTGGTGCACGTGAAACTGGACCCGGGCCCCAGGAAGCCATATTTGGGGTGCCGGACCAGCCAGGGTTGGAAACGGGTGCGGAGGCAGATGTAGTAGCCTTCACCTTGTTGATCGCCCGAAGGCGGATCCTGATAGGTTGGAGATCAACCTCTCCACCCTGTGCCCTGGCGTGGTGGGGGGACCTGTTGGAATTCTTGACTCTTTGAGAAGATTAAGTTCGAATTGAGGGGAAGGATGGAGGGGTTACACAATTCATGGGCATTATTCATTGTGCACTTTCAAGAACTGGATAACATCGAACATTGGTTGGGATGTGTGGGTGGGAGGGTTGGGGGGAGGGGGGCTGTGTGTGTTAATGGTGTCGATGGGTGATCCCTAATTCCTTTTTGGCATTTCTTTGTGTGAACATGCGGGCTAATGTTTGGTGGGGGGATGGGATCGTTATTATTGATATGGGGATTGACATATTTGTTACTGATTATTGTTTATTGTTGGTGGGTGCAAATTTGGGAGAAAATGTGAAAAAGGAGAATAAAACTTTTTTAAAAAAAAGGCTGTGATGTTACCCGCGCAATCAATGATATTACACAAGGCCTTTTAGCTTTGACGAAAGGTCATCTGCACTCGAAACGTTAGCTCGTTTCTCTCCTTACAGAAGCTGCGAGACCTGCTGAGATTTTCCAGCATTTTCTCTTTTGGTTTCAGATTCCAGCATCCGCAGTAATTTGCTTTTATCTTGTGCTTACTTTCGCAAGGGGAGGGGAGAAAATTGTGGTGGGCATAACAAAGTGGGAACTGGATGAAAAATAGTTCTCACCATTTTAGGACTGCTACTATTTCAGCCAGTCTCGGCCTTATTGAAATATTCCCTTCTCCAGTTTTGCAATGGAACCTGAACAGTTTATTCTTTCAGAACCAAACCTCTGTCTGCAAATATTTTTGTTTATTAATGATGCTGACAGTCTTTTTTCCATACTTACGTGGAAGGCTGTACAATGTGATTTCCTGAATAATTGCAGGATTTCAGAGATATTTAAAGGATGTTTGGTTGAACCCCAGATGTGTTGAATTTTATTTGTAATTTCTATGTGAATTCACCTTTTTACATCTGGTTGTGATATCATTCGATGGGAAGTCTTGCCCTTGCCTATATGTAGTCCTAACCTGTTGTCCACTTTAATGATGTTATTAGTTTGTATTGATGATTTATGCCAGTGGAATAAACCTGCTATTAACTATCTTGTGGTCAGATTATAAGATAAAGTAATTGTTACACAAATTTAAAATGCACTTTTTTGTCAATTCTAAAAGTAATGTCTTGAATTTATTAGAACAGAAATAGGAGCATGGGTTAACCCACTTGGTTTAGTAATGTCCTTTAGGGAAGGAAATCTGCCATCCTTGCCTGATGCAGCCTATATACGACTCCAGACCCTCAAAATCTGGTTCACTTTTAAATGCCCTCTGAAATGGTCTAGCAAACCAGTCAGTTCAAGGGGAGTTTGGGATGGGCAATAAATTCTGGCCTAGCCAGCATCCCCCACAACCTGTCATGATATGCACTCATGCACATAATGAGATACAGACAGGCAGTGACAGACACCCAGTACAGCCAATGAACACACAGAACAGAACACAACCAATCACCAGGCAGAACACTAGAAGGTGGTTTCCCACTATAAAACACACGAGGCATCAACACTCTGCCTCTTTCCACCGGTAACAACTGTAGTGACAGGGTGTATATATCAGTTAGCACCTTCTACAAGTGGCTCAGAGCTAGTCTGGTCAAGTTAGTTATAGTAAGCACGCTTAGATTAGTAGTGTGTCAAACCCACAATGAACTGTGTGCACTGCTTAACAAGTTCAATAAAGCGTATTGAGTTAACATCACAGTTTGGAGTTTACTTTCAAGTACAACTGCATCAAGTTGCAGACCGTGTTACCCCAGGGTGATTAACACGACACCCCCCCCATATATGCATTGAAAAAAAAACGTCAACCATAATTGATCTTTGGCCTCAACACTTTCCCACTTAGAACATAAGAACATAAGAACTAGGAGCAGAAGTAGGCCATCTGGCCCCTTGAGCCTGCTCCGCCATTCAATTAGATCATGGCTGATCTTTTGTGGACTCAGCTCCACTTTCCGGCCCGAACACCATAACCCTTAATCCCTTTATTCTTCAAAAAACTATCTATCTTTACCTTAAAAACATGTAATGAAGGAGCCTCAACTGCTTCACTGGGCAAGGAATTCCATAGATTCACAACCCTTTGGGTGAAGAAGTTCCTCCTAAACTCAGTCCTAAATCTACTTCCCCTTATTTTGAGGCTATGCCCCCTAGTTCTGCTGTCACCCGCCAGTGGAAACAACCTGCCCGCATCTATCCTATCTATTCCCTTCATAATTTTAAATGTTTCTATAAGATCCCCCCTCATCCTTCTAAATTCCAACGAGTACAGTCCCAGTCTACTCAACCTCTCCTCATAATCTAACCCCTTCAGCTCTGGGATTAACCTAGTGAATCTCCTCTGCACACCCTCCAGTGCCAGTACGTCCTTTCTCAAGTAAGGAGACCAAAACTGAACACAATACTCCAGGTGTGGCCGCACTAACACCTTATACAGTTGCAACATAACCTCCCTAGTCTTAAACTCCATCCCTCTAGCAATGAAGGACAAAATTCCATTTGCCTTCTTAATCACCTGTTGCACTTGTAAACCAACCTTCTGTGACTCATGCACTAGCACACCCAAGTCTCTCTGAACAGCGGCATGCTTTAATATTTTATCGTTTAAATAATAATCCCGTTTGCTGTTATTCCTACCAAAATGGATAACCTCACATTTGTCAACATTGTATTCCATCTGCCAGACCCGAGCCCATTCACTTAACCTATCCAAATCCCTCTGCAGACTTCCAGTATCCTCTGCACTTTTTGCTTTACCACTCATCTTAGTGTCATCTGCAAACTTGGACACATTGCCCTTGGTCCCCAACTCCAAATCATCAATGTAAATTGTGAACAATTGTGGGCCCAACACGGATCCCTGAGGGACACCACTAGCTGCTGATTGCCAACCAGAGAAACACCCATTTATCCCAACTCTTTGCTTTCTATTAATTAACCAATCCTCTATCCATGCTACTACTTTACCCTTAATGCCATGCATCTTTATCTTATGCAGCAACCTTTTGTGTGGCACCTTGTCAAAGGCTTTCTGGAAATCCAGATATACCACATCCATCGGCTCCCCGTTATCTACTGCACTGGTAATGTCCTCAAAAAATTCCACTAAATTAGTTAGGCATGACCTGCCTTTAACGAACCCATGCTGCGTCTGCCCAATGGGACAATTTCTATCCAGATGCCTCGCAATTTCTTCCTTGATGATAGATTCCAGCATCTTCCCTATTACCGAAGTTAAACTCACTGGCCTATAATTTCCTGCTTTCTGCCTACCTCCTTTTTTAAACAGTGGCGTCACGTTTGCTAATTTCCAATCCACCGGGACCACCCCAGAGTCTAGTGAATTTCGGTAAATTATCACTAGTGCATCTGCAATTTCCCTAGCCATCTCTTTTAGCACTCTGGGATGCATTCCATCAGGGCCAGGAGACCTGTCTACCTTTAGCCCCATTAGCTTGCCCATCACTCCCTCCTTAGTGATAACAATCCTCTCAAGGTCCTCACCTGTCATAGCCTCATTTCTATCAGTCATAGCCTCATTTCTATCAGAGTTTACTTGCTCCCCATATCCTCCATTCCCTGAGAGACTGAGGATCTGCCAATCTCAACCTTGAATATACTCCTGAGGAAGGAGCTGTGCTCCGAAAGCTCGTGTTTGAAACAAACCTGTTGGACTTTAACCTGGTGTTGTAAGACTTCTTACTGTGCCCACCCCGTCCAACACTGGCATCTCCGCATCTTGAATATACTCAACAGTGGGACATTCACAACCTTCTGCAATAGAGAATTCCAAAGATTTTCAACTCTTGAATGTTGGCATTTTGCTTCAACCCAGTCCTAAATGATGGACCCCTTATCCTGAGGTACTTCCTTCATGTTCTAGTTTTCTCCACCAGGGAAAACAATCTACCATGCCAGTCCCCTTCAGAATATTGTATGCTTTAATGAAATCACCTCTCGTGCTTCTAAACTCGAGAATGCGAGCCCAATTTTCTCAGTATCTCATCCTAACCCTAACCTTTTATCCCACACAACAATATGGTGAACCTTCACCATACAACTTTCAGGGTATCTCTATCCTTCCATAGAAATGGAGAACAAAACCGCAAGTAGTACTCTAGTTGTAGCTTCACCAATGCCCTGTAGAATTGTAGCAAGATTTCTTTAATGTACTCCAAGGCATTTAAAAACTGACAAAGTATAAAGAAAGGGAAAGAGTTTCTGAAATTAATGTAAATGATGAGATGAGGGAATTAATAATAGGAAGCAAGGAAATGACAGAGGCTGTGAACAAGTATGTTGTAACTGTCTTCACAGTAGAAGGCACAAAAAGCATCCCAAGCTTAGTAGAAAATCAAGAGGCAAAAGGAAGGGACCAACTTAAAACAATAACACCATTAAAAAAATACTGGGGAAAAATAATGGGACTAAAGGCTGGTATTCCCTGGGCCTGATGGCTTGCATCCTAGGGTCTTAAGAGTAACTGCTGCAGTTAAAGTAAATGCATTAATTGTAGTCTTCCAAAATTCTTAAGATTCTGGAAAGACCCAGTGGGTTGAAAAACAGCAGCTGTATCACCGCTATTCATGAAAGGGTGGTGAGGGGGAGATAATAAGCAAGGAACAGCAGGCCAGATATTCTAACATCTGCCCATCGGGAAAATGCTGGAATTCCTTAGAAAGTAGGAGTAGGGCATTTAGAAAATATGCACAGTCATTATGATTTTATGGAAGTAAAACCGTATTGGGAAAACATTATTCAAGTTTTGAGGATGTAGTAAGCAGGGTGGTAAAGGGATACCAGTGTTATGGCACTGCAGATGGCAAGCGCCAGGCTTCCAAAATTCCAATGGAAAACTTGAAACGGCTGCCAGATCGATGCTGCAATTTGTGTATTATGAGGAGATTTTCTGAAGTTCACAACTAACTCTCAGCAATTATGCAAATGTTATATTAAAGTTAACCATTTATTAAAATAAATAAATAAAAATTATACTGAACACATAAACACCTTAAATAGTTAGCAGTACTTTTTAAACCATTATTCAAGATCCTGCCTTAAATAAACTCTTGAGCTGAAGCCACCCTTTTGATGGTGACAGTCCTTAGAGATTTTCTAATCCGTAATGTTCCAGTAACTTTACCACACAATGCCCTGCTGCGCTAGGGTGTTCTTGGAGGGTGACAATAAACTAGTTTTCACAGGTCTGGCTTCATCCACACCAGCCACCACACACGCACACATCACACAAACGTTCATCATTACATTAAACCACTTGTCTTCACACCCTCCTTCTTGATGTTTGACCTTCACAGTCCATCTGTCTCTAATTCAGTTAAACCCCCCCACACGCTTGTTTTCTATTGCATGACAGTGGTTTTGAAAAAATTATAAATATTAAAACTCTTGTTTTCCTGACACTAGGAGATGTGGTATATTTGGATTTCTGAAAGACATTCAATACGGTGCCACACTAAACGTTTTCTGTATTATAGCCAAATTTGCCGACGATTCAAAAATAGGTCGGAAAGTATGTTGTGAAGAGGACACAAATAATCTACAAAAAGATTGTAGATGGGTTAAGTGAATAGGAAAACATTTGGCAGATGGAGTATAATGTGGTAAATGAGAGGTTGTCATTTTGGCAGGAAGAAAATCAGAGTATTATTTAAATGGAGAGTGATCGCAGAATGCTGCCGTACAGAGAGATCTGGATGACCTGGTACATGAATCACACACATGTAGTGCAAGAGATACAACAAGTGATTAGGAAGGTAAATAGAATGTTGGTCTTTATTGCAAAGGAAGGGAGTATAAAACTAGTGGTGTCTTGCTAGAGATGGGCAGGTAGGTAGTGTGACCACATCTTGACTATTGCATATAGTAACAGTCCTTATTTAGGGAGAGCTATATTTTCCCTGGAGGCAGTTCAGAGGCAGTACTCTAGGTTGTTTCCTGGAGTGAAGACATTGTATTGTATAAGGAAAAATTGGCTGATACTCAATGGAGTTTCGGAGAATGAGAGATGGTCTTGTTAAAATAATATTCTGAGGAAGTTTGACAGGGTACATGCTCAGTGGATGTTTCCCTCCCGGGGGAAATCTCGAGCGAGGTGGCACAGTTGCACATAAGAGGTCTCCCATTTAAGATGGTGGTGAGGAGGAATTTATTCTCTGCGAGTCATTAATCTTTGGAATTTTTGGAGCAGTGGAGGCTAAGCCATTGAATTTATTCAAGGATAAATCAGTTAACAGATCTTTAACCCACAAGGGAGTCGAGAATTGTAGGAAAGTGAATTTATGGCCACAATCAAATTAGCCATGATCATGTTGAATGGAGAAGCAGGCTCATCAAATAGCCTATTCTTGCATTATTTTACCACAAATAAGTGTACTGATCTTTTATCTGAAATAAAGTACATTTTACATTTTTCTGTGCCTAATTTCAGATGTCATTGTTCTACTCACTTGCAAATTTGACCCAATTTCTTTTTTTTTAATATAATTTTTATTGGAATTTTTTACAGAAAATATAAAACATAACGACAAACAATGAAATGCAACAAAATAACCCATAATTGACCCAATTTCTTGTGTGTCAGTCAGATATGTTTGTTGTGGGGTATAAATATTGATGGTCCTTTTAAAAAATGTTTGGTTCCACCTCAGGTCTGTTCTAATGCACAAGTTCACATTGTCAAAACTGATGCACACAATTTGGCAAGTCAGACTGATGGGACTTCAATGATAAAATCATTTAATTTCACAGGGCATCGCAAATTTTCTTCCAATTTGACTGTTTCATTTCAAGTAACTTTACATGCACACAAAATACAAGAAAAAGTAACAAAATATTGGTTGAACAATTTTGCACTGGATTCAAATGTGCATCACCCAGAACAACAAACCCTTAAATTTATGATGTGCAAGATCTCCTGAGGATGTGTTGGCAGTGCTACAGCCATGCTGCTAATTCTTAGAATGATGTGCAGCAAGATGGGTGCATGTGTTGTTTATCATGAACTTTACTTCAGTGTCTCAGAAATGGTTTTACCTACATGATCATAAATGCAACCTCTTGTAATTGTAATAATTAATGCAGTAGAGTGCAGAATCAATTGTAGTCGTTAACTTCCCAAAGTTGCTTATAAAACATAATGATATAACTATCACCTCAAAAAATGTGAAATAAAGCTGCTATTTCATTTCTGAAGTTCAGGGCAAATGGTGACAAAAGGGAAGGAAACAGCTCATACAATTTATATCAACTGCCTTAAAATAGAACTGAGCAATTAAACATTTATTTTAACACAATATCGCAAACATCTGGAAGACGGCCATAATGTAAAGATTCACCGGGAATCTGTAGAGGGCAGGTAAATCCAAGTGAAAATTGTATTGGGTATGTGGAAAAAAGTAGTACTGTAGCATGATTATCATTACGAATAGAATTATCCCGAGCACTGCTATTTCCTGAAAGCTAAATTGTACCTTGAAATTAATCATTCAAACATTGGATTATTTTAACTGGTGAAGATTACATGGAGATAACAAGAACTTATATTTGGTACGTTTACCATTCTTTAAAAAAAAAGGATTAATTCAAATGTGTGTTACTGCCTTTTATCATGGAGCAGTTTTCCATTTGAAATGACCGGAGGGAAGTGCATTATGAAACACATTCTTTCAGCTTCAGATGAAATACGAGATTGGTACTAAATAAGTGATCATCTTGCATTGTGTTGAGTAACTCACACTGCAACATCCTGCGATTTGTGTCCGTTAGAGGTTGTCATCTGAACAGAATTTTTTCAATTGATTGGAAGTATGAACGTGTAACTACTGACCTGCATGGCTACCTGGCGAGGATTGCCCCTCTCACCGAGCATTTGTTAATATGACATTTTCTGGGGGCTGACAGTGTACCCAGTGTCAATCATCTATTCAACCCCTTCTGATGAATGGATAAAGGACATATACCAAAATGCCAGGGTAATCATCTCCTCAGCTGTTTGTTACCCTGGCCTGGGGTCAGCTTTTTAGTTTACTTGAAGTCCATGGATGGGAGCAGGTTCGTGTGATGGACTGGGCGGTATTCACGACTCTCTGAAGTTCCTTGTGCTCCTGGGCCGAGCAGTTGCCATACCAGGCTGTGATGCAGCCCGATAGGATGCTTTCTATAGTGCATCTGTAAAAGTTGGTAAGGGTTAATGTGGACATGTCGAATTTCCTTAGTTTCCTGAGGACGTATAGGCGCTGTTGTGCTTTCTTGGTGAGAGCGTCGACGTGAGTGGACCAGGACAGATTTTTGGTGATGTGCACCCCTAGGAATTTGAAACTGCTAACCATCTCCACCTCGGCTCTGTTGATGCTGATAGGGGTGTGTACAGTACTTTGCTTCCTGAAGTCGATGACCAGGTCTTTAGTTTTGCTGGCATTGAGGGAGAGATTGTTGTCGTTACACCACTCCACTAGGTTCTTTTATCTCCCTCCTGTATTCGGACTCGTCGTTATTCGAGATCCGGCCCACTATGGTCGTATCGTCAGCAAACTTGTAGATGGAGTTGGAACCAAGTTTTGCCACACAGTCGTGTGTGTACAGCGAGTAGAGTAGGGGGCTAAGTACGCAGCCTTGCGGGGCCCTCGTATTGAGGACTATTGTGGAGGAGGTTTTGGTGTTCATTCTTACTGACTGCATGGCTACCTGGCGAGGATTGCCCCTCTCACCGAGCATTTGTTAATATGACATTTTCTGGGGGCTGACAGTGTACCCAGTGTCAATCATCTATTCAACCCCTTCTGATGAATGGATAAAGGACATATACCAAAATGCCAGGGTAATCATCTCCTCAGCTGTTTGTTACCCTGGCCTGGGGTCAGCTTTTTAGTTTACTTCATACTGAGAGTAATTTCCTGCACTTTTTGAAACACTTGCAAAGGTAAAGGGGTCCACAACTTAGGAATGTCAACATGGAAACCTGAACTAAGTGACCCTGATGTTTCCAGGCATTGTTTAGAAATTGCCTTTCCATGTTTAGCTAATCTCATAAGAGTTCATACAATGCAGAAAATGCCAGTTTATTAAAGGTTTAATTTCTTATAACTCTACCCTTTTGATAAGGGTTATTGACTCGCACCATTAAATTTTAGCTCACATAGTTATTTCTAAATACTTGCGGTTTTCTTAATTTCTTGATTACATATCATGGATAACATACCTAAGATACAAGAATTATCTCATTACCATTGAAAGGTTGCGGTGCACAAAGAGGTCATTCAGCCAATCATGCCTGCACCAGCTGAAAAGAGAAAAAAATAAACTAGCCAGTCCTTTTAATTCTGCTTTCCAGCACTGGCCAGGGGTTATACAATCATAGAATTTACAGTGCAGAAGGAGGCTATTTGGCCCATCGAGTCTGCACCAGCCCTTGGAAAGAGCACCCCATCCAAGCCCACACCTCCACCCTATCCCCATAACCCCACCTAATCTTTTATGGACACTAAGGGCAATTTGGACATAGAATTTACAGTATAGAAGGAGGCCATTCGGCCCATCGAGTCTGCACCGGCTCTTGGAAAGAGCACCCCACCCAAGGTCAACACCTCCACACTATCCCCATAACCCAGTAACCCCACCCAACACTAAGGGCAATTTTGGACACTAAGGGCAATTTAGCATGGCCAATCCACCTAACCTGCACATCTTTGGACTGTGTGAGGAAACCGGAGCACCCGGAGGAAACCCACGCACACACGGGGAGGATGTGCAGACTCCGCACAGACAGTGACCCAAGCTGGAATCGAACCTGGGACCCTGGAGCTGTGAAGCAATTGGGCTATCCACAATGCTACCATGCTGCCCCGATCGATGGGTAATTTAGCATTACCCATCGACCTAACCCACACATCTTTAGCTGTGGGAGGAAACCGGAGCACCCAGAGGAAACCCACGCAGACACGGGGAGAACGTGCAGACTCTGCACAGACAGTCACCCAAGCCGGGAATTGAACCTGGGACCCTGGAGCTGTGAAGCAACTGTGCTAACCACTGTGCTGCCGTGCTGCCCTACTGTGCTACTGTGTTGGAGATTACAGCAATTCAGGTGGTTAGTACGTTTTAAATGAATTGAGCATTTCACCTTCAACCACCAATTAGGAGGTGAAGTTCAGATGCCTGCCACCCTTTGTGTGAAAATGTTTTTTCAAATGTTCCTTCTAATGCTTCTACAATCACCTTGAATCAATGCCTCTTGGTAGTTGACCCCTCGGCCAGAGGAAACAAGTACTTCCTGTCTACTCTATCTAAGCCCCTCATATTTTTGTACACCTCAATTAGATCACCCCTCAACCTCTTCTGTTCTAAGTGAAACAACCCGAGAATATAGAATCTTACTTCATAGCTGCAAATTTCAAGCCCTGGCAACATTCTTGTGACTCCCCTCTGCACTCTTTCCAAAGCAATTATGTATTTCCTGTAATGTGATGACCAGAACTATACTCAAAATTCCAACTG
Source organism: Scyliorhinus canicula (assembly GCF_902713615.1). Classification (NCBI taxonomy): domain Eukaryota; kingdom Metazoa; phylum Chordata; class Chondrichthyes; order Carcharhiniformes; family Scyliorhinidae; genus Scyliorhinus; species Scyliorhinus canicula. The sequence goes on from NC_052151.1 coordinate 106,864,823, forward strand.
TACCCGAACCAGTGTTTTATACAGTTCCAGCAGTACCTCCCTGCTTTTGTATTCAGTACCATGCCCAATAAACAAAAGCATTCCATATGTTTTCTTTATCATCTTTATCCATCTGTCCTACCACCTTCAGGGACCTGTGGACGTGCACTCCAAGGTCTCTCACTTCATCAAGTAATTTATTGCGAATTCCCTTGCCTTGATTGCCTACCCAAAATGCATGACCTCACCTTTTCTAGATTGAATTCCACTTGCCACTTATCCGTCCACTCAACCAAACCATTGATATTATTCTGAAGACAACAGCTATCCTCTTTCATGATCAACTACACAACCTATTTTTCATCTGAAAAATTGCCAATCATGCTTCCCACATTTAAATCTAAATCATTAATATATACAACAAACAGCAAGGAACCCAACACTGAGCCCTCTGGAACTCCACTGGAAACAGCTTTTCATTTGCAAAACTATCCATCGACCATTACTCTTTGTTTCCTGTTGCTGAGTCAATTTTGGATCCAATTCGCCACGTTCCCCTATATCTCATGAGCATTTACTTTTCTGACCAGTCTGCTATGTGGCTCCTTGTCAAATGCCTTACTAAAGTCCATGTAGACAACATTCACGACACTATCCTCATCAACCCTCCTTGTTACTTCCACAAAAAATTGATTAAGGTAGTAAGACATGATCTTCCCTGAACAAAACCATTCTGACGAGCCCTGATCATTCCTTTCTAAGTGGCAGTTTATTCTACGTCTCAGAATTGATTCCAATAATTTTCCCACCACCAAAGTCAAACTGACTGGCCTATAATTTCCTGGCCCATCCCTCTCACCCTTTTAAAATAATGGTACAATGTCCTTGGACCACCAATCTTCTGGTACCTCAACCTGTATCCATTGAGAATTGGAAAATGATTCTTCGAGCATCTTCTATTTCCTCCATGGCTTCCTTTAACAGCCTGGGATCCAATCCATCTGGCCCTGGTGACTTATCCACCTTCAAGTGTGTCAGTCCCTCCAGCATTTTTTTTTCTTTAAAATTTTAGAGTACCCAATTCATTTTTTCCAATTAAGGGGCAATTTTAGCGTGGCCAATCCATCTACCCTGCACATCTTTGGGTTGTGGGGGCGAAACCCACGCAAACACGGGGAGAATGTGCAAACTCCACACGGACAGTGACCCAGAGCCGGGATCGAACCTGGGACCTCGGCGCCGTGAGGCATCAGGGCTAACCCACTGCGCCACCGTGCTGCCCCTCCAGCATTTTTTGATTATGTTTGTTGTATCTAATATTTCACACACATCTTTAACTAGAATGTCTGCATCATCCCTCTCCTAAGTGAAGACAGAGACAAAGTACTCTTTGAGAATCCTGTCCACAACTTTTGCATCAACGTGTATGTTCCCACGTATATCCATGATGGGCCCTTCTCTCTCCTTCGTTATTCCCATGTACTAGTAAAACATCTTTAGATTTTATCTGCCCATATTTTTTCCTATCCTCTGCTTGCTTTCCGAATTCTATTTTTTACTTCACCCCTGTACTTTCTATAATCCTATTGTCTTTCTACAGCATTAAACTTTATGTGACTGTCAAATACTTTCTTTTCCTGCTTTATCTGGTCCTGTATAATTCTAGATAGCCAGGGGGCTAAATATTTGGCAGTACCACCCTCTTTCCTGTGGGGACATGTCTACACCGTGCCCACAGAATCTCACTTTTGGATGTCTCCCACTGATTTGACACTCTTTTCCCCTAGAGAAGCTATGTCTCATCCACTTCCCCAGTCTACCTCGCGGCTTTATAAAATTTGTCTTTCCTCAGTTTGGAACTTTTATTCCTGTTCTATCTTTGTTTTTTTCCATAGTTATGCTAAGTCTAACTGTATTATGGTCACTATCTCCAAAATGGTCACCCACTGCTACTTCAACCACTTGCCCAGTTTCATTTCCGAGACAATCTGGGATTGTACCCTCTTGCGCTGGCTAAGCAAGTTCTCTTGAATGCATTTCAAGACTTTTGTGCACTTTGTGCCTTTCACACTCCTCGTAGGGTATGATCGACTTGTTTTTTTCCTTACAACTCAATGATATTCCTTCTTCGTTTGCGGGAGTGCTTTCTGGGCTATTGGCATGTTAGCACTGTTGTTTCACAGCGCCAGGGGCTTGGGTTCGATTCCCGGTTTGGGTCACTGCCTGTGTGGAGTCTGCACGTTCTCCCCGTGTCTGCATGGGTTTCCTCCGGTGCTCCAGTTTCCTCCCACAAGTCCCGAAAGACATGCTGTTAGGTAATTTGGACATTTTGAATTCTCCTTCTGTGTACCAAAACAGGCGCCGGAGTGTAGTGACTAGGGGCTTTTTACATTAACTTCATTGCAGTGTTAATATATGCCTACTTGTGACAATAATAAAGATTATTATTATTGTTGTATAATTTTTAAAAAACAGATTCCGCCTGGGCGTGAAAGATTCTCCAGGTCTCCATTCACCCATATGCATTTTCTGGATAATTCTTGTTGAGTGTTTATTTCTCCTTTTGTCTCCCTGTTTTTCAGGTGGCCTTGCCTGTCTGGAACTTGTTTCTTCAGTGCAGCTTCAGCATGCACTCCCAAATATTAAACGTTGCTTCACATGTTACAAATCACCTTTGAACACTCTCACCGATGTCCCAGTTCCTTCTTTAACCCTCTTGGAATTTCACATTTTTATGTCATCCCTGTCTGTTTTTTTTCTCCCCAAATTTTCTATTCGGCCATTGTTCCCTCAGCGATAAGTCACTTCATCGTGCTTGGTGATAATCTCTCTGTCCTTTACACTAATCTTTGGTTTACATTTGTCAAAGGTTTTTCAGGCCCAGCGGGATTGTTTTGTGTATTCTGCTAATCCGCTTCATCATCTGGGATTTCACTGTTTTTAAAAGGATGCATCATTTGAGTATTCTTCCTGACTCTTTCAGGTAATCTTCTGAAAAGCTCAAAGTAGGTCTCTGTCTTTGCTGATTCCCTCTGTGCGGCCTCAGTGTCTCAGAAGGTGGTCAGATTGTCAATTCAGTTCTCTCAAACAGTTCAAAGGCAAAAATGCAAATATCTCCAAGAGAAAGATGTCACTGTATTCATTTCATCTACACTTTCCTTTCACTGGCAAGTATATCAGTACAGGTTGATGTATTCTATTGAACTACAGCCACGGTGAGTTATCCCAATTCCTATTTAATTTTGTGTCCCTTTCCCTAATTCTATCGTCCTCGTATGGTTTAACATTCACAATCGTTGCCATCTTATCTCTGCCATGAACCAGTCCAAGACAAGGTTTCATAATATCTTTAAAGCAGAAACTAAACATCCCAACTTGATTCCAGGTATTAACATACTTTGATTGTTCTATCCCTCAAACAACATTTTATTTTCCCAAAGGTAACCCACTAGGTTTTGCCTGACTTTTTTCATTTTAGAATGATCCCAAATTAAAAAAGTTAACAGGTCTTGTTAGCATTGAATTTATTTCTTTGCAGAACAAACTTGTTTTGATGCCGACTTTTTTTATCAGCTTTGTTTGAAAGGATTTGATAATCCCTTTAAATGTTGGGTATATTTCCCTTTAAATGCTCCAAAAAAAACTTTTAAAAAATTCATTTATGGGAGGTGAGCATTATTTTACTGTTAATCACAAACAGGAATGAACCTTGTTCATAAATGTCGATTTATACTGATGTTTTATCAAGAAAATTTGTCAGAAGAATCTAAGAAATTGAACCTTAGTTGCCCTTAAGGAGGTGAGTTGCGATCTTCAACTGCTGAAGATAAGACCATAAGACATAGGAGTGGAAGTAAGGCCATTCGGCCCATCGAGTCCACTCCGCCATTCAATCATGGCTGATGGGCATTTCAACTCCACCTACCAGCATTCTCCCCGTAGCCCTTAATTCCTCGCGACATCAAGAATTTATCTATCTCTGCCTTGATGTAGGTACACCCGCAGTGCTGTTAGGGAGGGAGTTCCAGAATGTGGCCCCAACGACAGTGAAGGAATGACAATATATTTCCAAGTCAGGGTGGTGAGTGAGTTGGATGTTAACATGTACTAGATGCTGTGGTATGAAGAGGCAAGAGTTCAGCTCCTTTTTCACCAACACACCTTTAATGGTTCAAACTCACTCTGCACATAACTCTACAGATCATCACAAGCTCCAGAGTCCACCTGAAGCCCCTTTACATATCAGTGTCAATCATTGAACACTTAACATAAATGAGACAATCATTGAACACTTAACATAAATGAGACAACTAATTGCAATGTCTCTTAACCCATTACTTAACATTGGAGGGGAACCTCCAGGTGGTGGGGTTCCCAGGTACCTGCTGCTCTTGTCCTTCTAGATGGTAGTGATCGTGGGTTTCGAAGGTGCTGTCTAAGGAGCCTTGGTGAGTTCCTGCAGTGCATTTTGTAGATGGCACACAAGGCTGCCACTTTTCATGTCAAGTCATTTGATTAATTTCAAAAGCAATTATGCCCAGGCTTGGTCGTTTCACATCAAAGACAGAAGTGCTTGCAGTCAGTTTAGAGGTGAGTTCTATTTCTCCAGCATTCAAACACTTGATCTTGAATGAGAATTAAAAAAATAAAATAATTAACAGGATGTGGGATTCGCTGCTTAGGCCAGCATTTATTGCCACTCCCTAGTTGCCCTTCAGAAGATAGTGGTGAGTTGCCTTCTTGAACCGCTGCAGTTTCTGAGGTGTAGGTACACCCACTGTGTTGTTAGGGATGGATTCCAGAATTTTGCCCCAGTGACAGTGAAGGAACGGCGATATATTTCCAAGTCAGGGTGGTGAGTGACTTGGAGGCAAACCTCCAGGCAGTGGTGTTCCCAGGTACATGCTGCTCTTGTCCTTCTAGATGGTAGTGATCATGGGTTTGGAAGGTGCTGTCTAAGGAACCTTGGTGAGTTACTGCAGTATATCTTGTAGCTGGTACACATGGCTGCCACTCTTCGTCCATGGTGGAGGGTTTGAGGCGCGATTCACCAGCCTTGTTGCGCTCCCGCTCAAGTGAAACGAGGCTGGTGAATAGTGGGTGGGGCCATAAACAAGAACCGCGGCAGGTACCAAACAGTTTGCAATGTAACCGATCCGCTCCCGTAGGTGAAACCGAGATCTCACCTTAGCGTGGCGAGAACCCAATTATCGCCACCTAAGCCCTATTTCCATACAATTAGTGGGAGCTATGCATTATCCAAAGGCCTCCTGTGATTAATCGGCCTCCCCAGCAAGTGGTCACGCTGGCACTGATTATTACTTTTTAAAAACGTGAACCTGGTGGAAGGACTTCCGTGGTGTGCACGGCAGCTGCATGCTGGGGCAGTTGGTCATCCCTGGCCACTTCCAGGCCCACCCCAAGATGGACAGCTGGCTCTTGAGGGATAAGGTGTACCTGTTGAGGAACTGGCGAATGATGCCAGTACGGAGGCCGGAGACTGAAGCGGAGACCCAGTACAACGAGGTCCATGTGGCCACCCGGGCTGTGATCACGCAGTGCATCGGACTCCTCAAGATGCGGCTCCCATGCCTCAACCACTACAGTGGTGCCCTCCAGTGCACCGCTCGCCACTGCACCGCTCCCCAGTGCGTCGCTCCCTACTGCGCCGCTCCCCAGTGCGCCGCTCCCCAGTGCACCGCTCCCCAGTGCGCCGCTCCCCGCTGCGCCACTCCCCAGTGCACCGTTCCCCACTGCGCCGCTCCCCAGTGCACCGCTCCCCACTGCACCGCTCCCCACTGCACCGCTCCCCACTGCGCCGCTCCCCAGTGCGCCGCTCCCCAGTGCGCCGCTCCCCAGTGCGCCGCTCCCCAGTGCGCCGCTCCCCACTGCGCCGCTCCCCACTGCGCCGCTCCCCAGTGCGCCGCTCCCCACTGCGCCGCTCCCCAGTGCGCCGCTCCCCAGTGCGCCGCTCCCCAGTGCGCCGCTCCCCACTGCGCCGTTGCCCAGTGCGCCGCTCCCCAGTGCGTCGTTCCCCACTGCGCCGCTCCCCACTGCGCCGCTCCCCACTGCGCCGCTCCCCACTGCGCCGTTCCCCAGTGCGCCGTTCCCCACTGCGCCGCTCCCCAGTGCGCCGCTCCCGAGTGCGCCGTTCCCCACTGCGCCGCTCCCCACTGCGCCGCTCCCCAGTGCACCGCTCCCCACTGCACCGCACTCCAGTCCACTGCCCGAAGGGTCACCCACTTTGTGGCGGTCTGCTGTGCCCTCCACAACCTCGCACAGCAGTAGGGCGCCGAGCTGGAGATTGGTGATGAGGAACATGTGGCCACTGAGAACCAGGATGATTAGGCGGCCCCAGACCAGCAGGGGTAAGAGGATGAGGCCGGAGAGGAACCTGAGGACCAGCCGGAAGCTGCAGGACAGGCAGCAGCAGTGAGGGTCCAGCAAGCCCGGAGGTCCAGAGAGGCCTCATACTTGCCCGATTTACTTAGGACGCGCCTGGACCATCATTCCCCTCTCCCATTTCCCACCCTCCCAGGGTATGTAAGACATCATTCACACTTGTGCTCGCTCGCACTCATCACCTATACGCAGTGTGCCCGGGAGGATGCCTTGGAGGTCGGCCTGCGTTGTGGGAGAAAGTGACAGGGGAGTTATACTGGTTGTGTACAAGGGTGTTTATTATATTTTACAATTCCCCACTCTCCCATCGGTCCCTGGGATTCACCTTGCGATGGAGGAGTGGCTGGTTTGAGCCCTGCTGCCTCGCATCATCTGGTTCTGCGGTCCTGGTGGTTCCCAAATGTCTGCACCATCGTGTCGATGCTCCTCAGTGATTGGGGAATGCTCTGCAGCACCTCGGCAATGCCCAGCTGCGACTGGGACAAGCTCTGGAGTATCCCTGCTGGGACCCAGCTGGGTCCTGGGATCCAGTAGACCTCCAACTGCAGTCTCACCTGGGAGTCACTGCCTCCAATTGCAGTGTGGTGCTCACCAGATTGGGCCCCAGAAGTCAGTCCGCTAACATTTCCCAACAAGGTGTGTCTATATATCTGTGCTGGTGGAGGGTGGGATGACAGCTGTGTTATGGTGGAATCCTTAGAGCTCTCCTCTGAGGTGGTCTCATGGAAGACTGGAGAGTGGGCCACCAGGGATGGGCCGGTGCTGTTGGCTGGAGGACCTGCGGGAGAATGGACGTGTGGTCAGTGAGAAGGATGGGTCAATCAGTAAGGCACTAAACAGCTCACGTTTGACAGGTCCTCCGGGTGGAGCCAGGGCACGCTTCGCAAAGGTGGTGAGGATTCTAATATCAGGCACACCGCCGCCAGTCTGGGCCCTCTCCTGGCAATTGTGGGCGAGCTTTTCCTGATGTGTTATGGCCCAGGGTTTAGAGAACCCCAAAGTGTATTATGAAGTTCACCTGACTCACAACTTTGAATAGATTGTGGTTATGGGGAGCACATGGGCCTACTTTACAGGTGTGATGCAACAGAGAATTAAAGTACTTTTAAACTAAAACAATGTTTATTTATGAAAGTAATCCTTAATCTTTCCTTGCAACATCCATAAGACAAAAGACCCTTTTCAACACCGAGATCAGGTTTAACTTCTCTACTGAGAGCAGTTATCACTTTGAAATCACCCAAATGATCTGGAGATCTTGCAGAGAGATCCTTATACAGCTGCTTGCTTTTCCTGCAGCTATCCAGCTCTCAAAACAAAACTAAAAACACCCTGTAGCTGCCTGCTCGAAGCAAAAGTGAAAGACAGACAGCCCAGCTCCACCCACACGCTGATATCACTGCAGCTGTCTGACAAACACCCATTTCTTAAAGGTACTCTCACATGACAGGAGGCACAAAAAGGGCATTGTTAGCCATACGTGTGCTCCCACCTCTGCTGGGTCTGTCCTGCCGGTGGGACAGGACATACCGAGGAATGATGATCGTGGCGCCTCGGACATTGTGTGTAAGGTGTGATTTGGTGAATATGACTATGTCAGGCTGTGGCTGGACTAGTCTGTGAGACAGCTCTCCCAACTTTGGCACAGATGTTAGTAAGGAGGACTTTGAAGGGATGACAGAGCTGGGTTCACCGTTGTCGTTTCCGGTGCCTGGGCCGATGCCGGTGGTCCGTCTGGTTTTGTTCCTTTTTGTATTTTCATAGCGGTTAGATAGAACTGAGCAGCTTGCTTAGGCCATTTCCAAAAGAATTAAGAGTCAACCACATTGCTGTGGGTCTGGAGTCACGTGTAGGCCAGACCAGGTAGGGATGACAATTTCCTTCCCTAAAGGACATTTGTGAACTGATGGGTTTTTATTACAATCAACAATGGTTTCATCATTAGACTCTTTTAATTCCAGATATTTTATTGAGTCTAAATTGCACCATCTGCTGTGGTGGAATTCGAACCGGGGTCCCCAGATCGTTACCCTGGGTCTCTGGATAGCTAGTCCAGCGTCAATACCACTACCGCCTCCCCCGAATGGTAACAAATGGCCTGAAGTTTAAGGTCAAATCTCTGAAAGACAAAGCTTTAGTTCTCAAAACTATTGGGTTCACGTGGACCTAGAAACCATCATCATATGTTCACTCTTCTCCGGGGCCGGCACGGGGCACAGTGTTTAGCACTGCTGCCTACACCTCTGAGAACACGGGTTCAAATCCCGGCCCTGGGCCACTGCCCGTGTGGAATTTGCACATTCTCCCCATGTGTGCGTGGGTTTCACCCCCACAACCCAAAGATGTGCAGGTTAGATGGATTGGCCATGCTAAATTGACCCTTAATTGGGAAAAAAAAAACAATTGGGTACTCTAAATTTATTTTTAAAAAGTTCACTCCACTCCAGGAAACCACGAGAGAATATACAGAAAACAAGAAAGACCTCTAGTTTGTTACATTAACAGACATTGTATAATGGGCTGGATTCTCCACTACCCACTGCCGGTAGCGGAGTTAATGTGTCATGTGTACTGAGGTACAGTGAAAAGTATTGTTCTGCATTTGGTCCAGGCGGAGAACCTGGGCAAAAGACACGATCACCGTCGGGCAAAAGACACGATCACCGTCTACCGATTCTCTGGTCCTCCGCTGGCCACGGCATCGAGGTTCACGCCCTGTGCCAGCAGGAGGATTGGTCTGAACCCATTTGCATCTTTTAATGCGCCGAGCATCATATTCTCCAAGCCTGCGTGATTCTCCAGTCCTCTGTGCCGGGAGTCACGTGGTGGGATTTGGTGCAGGTATTTACAAACACGACTCTGATGCAGTGCACCAAGGGAGCAACTCTTTAAGGGAGTTTCCCCTCAAAGTCCATCCAAGGGGGACCCTCCATCCCTACTCCATTTTAGTGAACCCCCCCCCCCCCTCCCCCATGCAATTTCAGAGACCCCTCCCCAACTTCAGAGACCCACCATCTGGAGCCCGCCCCCCCCCCCCCATTGGGAGACCCCCACCTGGATTTGGATTTTATTTATTGTCACGTGTACCGAGGCACAGTGAAAAGTATTGTTCTGTGTACAGTCAAGACCAATCATTCCAGACATAACAAAAAATAGGACATACATGAATACACAATGCAAATACATAGACACCGGCATCGGGGTATGAAGAGATCAGTTCAGTCCATAAGAGGGTCAATTGAGGAAGCAAGGCCCCTGCTTGGAAGCCCTCCCATAAGAGAGGTCCCTGTCTGGAAGCCTCCCGCATAAGAGCCTCGTTGGGTTAGCCTTGTATTTTGGGAGGGCGGGTGACCTAGAAAACCCGGGGGGTTAGTTGGGGGGATGGTGAAGTTGGAAATGCATTGCCGGGGCGGGGGGGCGGGGGTTTAACAACTTGAAATGAAATGAAAATGAAAATTGCTTATTGTCAAGAGTAGGCTTCAACGAAGTTACTGTGAAAAGCCCCTCGTCGCCACATTCCGGCGCATGTCCGGGGAGGCTGGTACGGGAATTGAACCGTGCTGCTGGCCTGCTTGGTCTGCTTTAAAAGCCAGCGATTTAGCTCAGTGAGCTAAACCAGCCCCTAATGGGAATCCCTCACAATCCCACCATACATAAATTTACATGATGTGGAGATGCCGGTGTTGAACTCGGGTGAGCACAATAAGAAGTCTTCCACTAGGTTGAAGTCCAACTGGTTTGTTTCAAATCACTAGCTTTCGGACCAAAGCTCCTTCCTCAGGTGAATTAGGTGATGCAAAACAAACCTATTGGACTTTAACCTGATGTCGTAAGACTTCTTACGAAATTTACATGACAAGGGACTGTGAATCTCTTCAGATTTGCACTCCCAGCACAAATACAAATCAGTTGTGATTCATCTCCAGCGGGCTAGCATAGCCTCCCAAATGGGCGTCAATATATATATATATATAAATATATATATGATGTGTGTGTATATTTATATTTGCACAATCGCAGGGTGGCACAGTGGTTAGCACGTGCCTCACAACACCAGAGACCCGGCTCAATTTCGTCCTTGGGTCACCGTCTGTGTGGAGTATATATGTCGTGTGGAGTACCTAATTTGTATTTTTTCCAATTCAGGGGCAATTTAGTGTGGCCAATTCACCTATCCTGCACATCTTTTGGTTTGTGGGGGTGAGACCCATGCAAACACAGGGAGAATGTGCGAACTTCACAAGGACAATGTGTAGGTTGGGTTAAGGGATTACGGGGATTGGGTGGGGTGGTCCTGGCAGTGGACATATGTAGAGTACTCTTTCAGAAGGGTTGGTGCAGACTCGAGGGTCGAATGGCCTCCTTCTGCACTGTGTAGGTATTCTGTTATTTGATGATATGTGTGTGAATGTATGGTCAATTCACATGAGAGCTAACCTATGTCAATGTCCTTTGAGGATGGGTATGAGATGAAAATATCAGAAAACATAATACAAAAATGCAATATCTTTGTGTGAACATAGACATCCATTTTTTTAAAAACAATGCATTCTGCCCCTATCATAGTGATGTATGGCAATTCTGGAGAAATGCTTTTTGCAACATCAAGCAGATTAGTCATGGAGACATAGGCCGAGTGCTTTACATCCCCAAAAGAGGCCTTTGGCCCCTCATGTCTGTGCTGGCTATCAAGCATTTATTTATTCTCATCTTTTCCAGCACTTGTTCCGTAGCCTTGTATGCTGTGGTGTTTCAATTGCTCATCAAAATGCTTATTAAATGTTATGAGGGTCCCCGCCTTTACCACTCTTTCAGGCAGTGAGTTTCCGATGCCCACCACTTTCTGGGTGAAAAGGTTTCTCCTCAAATCCCCTCTAAATCATCTGCTCATTACTTTCAATCTATGCCTCCTGCTTAGTGAATCCTCAACCAAGGAGAAAAGCTTTTTTCTATCTATGCCCTTCAGAATTTTATACACCTCAATTATGTTCCCCCTCCGCCTTCTCTGCTCTTAGAAGAACATCCCCAACCTGACCAGCCTCTCTTCATAGCTGAAACACTGTAGCCCAGGAAATATACTGGGGAATCCCCTCTGCACCTTTTCTGCTGCAATCATATCCTTCCTATAGTGCTTTTTTTCAGCTCCATCATAGCCTCCCTGCTGTTACATTCTATGCCTCAGCTGATAGGCAAGTATCCCATATGCCTTCTTATCCACTTTATCTACCTGTCCTGTCTTCAGAGACCTAGAGACACGTACCCCAAAGGTCCCTCTGGTCCTCTGTACTTCCTCATGTCCGACTGTTCATTGTGTATCCCAAAATGCATCACCTCAGACTTTTTCAGGGTTAAATTCCATTTGCCACGCACTATCACCCTTTAACCTAAGGGTTTCCTCCTCGCTGTTTACCACACTACCAACCTTTGTGTCATTTGCGAACTTTCTGATCATACCACCCACATTTCGTCTAGATCATTAATGTACACTACAAACAGCAAGGAACCCAGCACCGATCCCTGTGGTACACCACTGGGCGCAGCCTCTCCAGTCACAAAAATAACCATCGACCAACACCTTCTGCCTCCCTGCCGCTAAGCCATTTTTGGATCCAATTTGCCAAATTGCCTTGGATCCCATGGGCTCTTATCTTGATCAGTCCACCACGTGGGACCGTGTCAAAAGGCTTACTGAAGTCTATGTAGACTACATCAATTACACTGCTCTCATCTACACATTTAATCACCTTTTCGGAAAATTTAATCAAATTTGTTAGACATGATCATCCCTTGACAAACCCATGCTGACTTGATTAATCCTTATCTCTTCAAGTAGAGATTAATTCTGTCGCTCAGAATTTTTTCCAATTTTTTTATTACCATTGATGTTAGACTCACTGACCTGTAATTACCTGGATTTCCCTACTTCCCTTCTTAAATAATGGTACCACATTTGCTGTCCTCCTATGGCACCTCTCCTATTGCCAGAGAGAATTTCAAAATTAACGTCAGAGCTCCTGCAATCTCCTCTCTTGCCTCAAATAACAGCCTGGGATACATCTCATCTGGGCCTGGATATTTATCCACTTTTAAGCCTACTAACACCACTAACACCACCTTTCTCAATGCTAATCTGTTCAATTATATCACAGTCCCCTTCCCTGCTTTCTATACCTACATTCTCCTTCTCCATAGTGAACACATGCAAATTATTCATTTAATACTTCACTGATGTCTTTTGACTTCACACACAGGTTGCCACTTCCTGGTTACCCTCTTGTCCTTAATGTACTTGTACAATACCCTGGGATTTTCCTCTATTTTACCCGTCAGTGTTTTTTCATGCCCCCTCTTCGCTCTCCTGATTTATTTTTTAAGTACCCCTACCTACGCTTTCTATACTCCTTTAATGCATCCTGTTTTCAGCCCTCTGTCTTCCTTTTTTTTCCTGATTCAATCCTGTATTTCCCTCCATATCCAGGGTTCTCTCAACGTTTTGGTCCCATTCTTTACCTCTGCAGAAGGTAAGTTTTCCCCCAACGTGTCTCTGAAGATTCTACACCTCGGAATATTGAGCTGCCAGTCCTGCCCCTTCTTCAATCATTTCTCTGTGATAGTAATATCATACTCCCATTTCTTATCAATGCCCTCATTTGTCTTGCCGTAAGACTCCTTGCATTAAAATAAATGCCATCCCGTCTTGCCATATTCTTTGAGCCTTAACATGTCTATCTTTGCTCTGCTGTCCAGACTGACTTGGTTTTCCTTCTATATTTAGCTGTGCATCACCCCCTACTGCACCTCCACACTGTGACCCAGTTTAGTTTAGCCAATTGCGTTGTTGTTCTCCAACATGTGTCCCAGATCTCAGCCTCAGAGGAGTTCTGTTGTGGCATTTCTCTCTTTCATTAATTTCTCACATCAGCTTTGCTGAGAATTATGTCAAATATATGCTAGATTATGGGCTGTTGTGCACTGTCCCACTCATGTCTCCATTAAGCAGTTTGGGATCACAGCTATACAGGAGCTTGCCGTGTGGGCATTTTTCTGTGATAAATAATATGTGTATACAGATGAACAATTTTTTTTAAATGACCACGGACGGAAGAAATAAAATGGGCCGTACACAGCAACTAAATTACAAAGGGACCATTGGTGCCTACTATGAATTGGAATTTGACTCCTGACCTCGTTTGACTTTCCACTCATCAATTAGAATAGAATCTCTTTCCTTTTTGCTCTTTTCTTTTTACCCATCCTCTTTCAGTTTTTTCACTTCTCCACTCTCTCAAATCCCTACCCCCAACTTGTCAGCACTCCCCAATCTTTCTAATTTCCTGCTGCTGTGCCAGGCATGCCTCCCGTTTAGATATGTCTACAGCTTGCCTTGTATCTCTCCTTGCATCCTCTGAAGAATCCATCCAGGTACTCAGCACAGTAACATTATGAGCAACCACATCTGCAGCATCCTGTTCCTCTGTCAATCTTACTGCCCTGTTTGGGGGCGGGGGGAAGAGAGAACTAACCGTGACCATCTCCTCACTGTTCTTTCTTCCTGTGGACTCTGACTAAGGATTGGTTGTCTTGCATCTCTCCCTCAGAAAGTCTGTTCACTAATGAATATGATGCTTGCCATTCGTGAATTTACTTTGGATAATAATTTTGATTATCGTGATACCTGACTTAGGGGTGATCACACATTCTCCCTAAAGGAAGCCTCTGCACTTGGCTGCTCCTTCCAGCACTTGACCTATGGGGTGGAGGTGTAGTTTTCTTACCAATTGCACCTTGGTCTGCTCCCTGACTCCTCGAACGGTTACTCCTCCTTTGAGCATCTTGCCTTGTTCCACACTGCACCTTTCATTTAAAATCTCTGTTCTCGACCACCAAAGTATCACAACAATTTCAGCATCCTTTATTCCTCTAATTCTAGCCCACTGAGCCTCTTGATTTTGTTCATTCGGCCATTGGCACTCTTGTCTTACAGCTGGACAGACCCTAAACTATGGAACATTTCTACCTCTCTGCAATACTTTCTTCTTTTAAGATTCTTCTTAAAACCTATATGTTTCACCTACCATTTGTCTATCTATAATAATAGAATCCAAAGTAATGAAATAAAAGTGCTGCATGATTTGGGCAAGATGCTTGGTGTTGTTGAACAATGAGTTATTTCCAGCAAAACCTACTTGTTTTATAGAGTGATACGTTATAGATATAGAACAGTACAGCACAGAACAGGCCCTTCGGCACTCGATGTTGTGCCGAGCAATGATCACCCTACTCAAACCCACGTATCCACCCTATGCCTGTAACCCAACAACCCCCCCCCCCCCCAACCTTACTTTTTAGCATGGCCAATCCACCTAACCCGCACATCTTTGGACTGTGGGAGGAAACCGGAGCACCCGGAGGAAACCCACACACACACTGGGAGGACGTGCAGACTCCGCACAGACAGTGACCCAGCCGGGAATCGAACCTGGGATCCTGGAGCTGTGAAGCATTTATGCTAACCACCATGCTACCGTGCTGCCCCTTTTCGACAAAGGTTTGGCTCGAGGGATGACTTTCAATAGATCGCAGCGAGATAGCTGCTCTGCTACGTATGAAACCCTGAGCCAGAATCAGGTCGTCTACGAATATTTTAGCACCAGGTTCCCCATGAACATTGTGTGCGTTTATAGAGAGATTATAGTTGATTGATAAAATGGTCAAATGAGTGGTTTAAAATGTTTTTAATAGATGAAATGCACTGAGACAAATGCTGGTCACTTCCTTATCAAGCACACCTCTGCAGATGGGAAATCGGATTTGTATTGAATAGCTCGTGGAAAAATATTGTCCAAATTAAAAATGTATGGACCTGCAGAATGTAATGCATATTCCACTTAATTTAATACATTATTATTTAGCCAAGTAATTGATATAATTCTTCCTGAAACTATTGATTGTTTCTGTACTCTGACAGACAGCCGACCATGGCACATTAGGAGACACATTATATGTCCATTTTATTCAGAGTTAGCTAAATCTCAATTTCTTTATCCCACAGAGACTGTGAAGACAAGATTTCAAGCAAATGGCATTTTGACTGGAGACAGCAAAGCTTTTAAACCTCACCTGACCTTTATGAAACTATCAAGGGCACCAAAACTACGTCACCAGGTCAGATCACATTTCCAATCAATCACAAGCAGGTATATAAGTACAGCCAATATCAGAAACAGTCAACTGGAATTGCTCAGCTCTGAACGCTGCTGCTATGCAGAAAATTTAGTGAACGCTGCCCTTAAGAGAAGTATATTGGTTCTTAATAACCTTTTCTTTGTCACGCAATAAGGTATGTCCTTTTATTTCTGCGTTTTGAAAAAATGGTAGTGGAGCAGAGATGGATGAAACAGTGGGGTTGCTGAAGGTCTGGAGATCTATGTTGTAGGATGTTGGTCTTTAGCTCATGGTGAATTGATTGACATCACACTAATAATTTTGTTTTTGGTCATCATTGTAAGAGATGTGAGCAATATAGATTTTGTAAAGAAAATTACTTTTCTATGCCATCAATATCCAGCATTACCAGGCCAGTGCCTTATTTTCAAGTTTAGGAGGATGCTTCTTCTTGAAACTTTTCACACCTATTTTTCAAGCTTGCTATCTGTCTGGCCAATCGGAGTAACCAGCGATTTGTGTTAAATGTGATGGGAGGCGAGTTGCATGCACTTATTTTACACAGAACTATTATAGCACACAAACAGAGGAGATGTTCATCCCTGTCAACCGAACAGAAACTAATCCAACCTCTAACCCACTGCACCATCCAATCCCTAAGTTTGAAATATTAATTCTTTTATGTTCTGTGTTAAATTGGAACCAACGCTTTAAAATGAAACAAGCATTTCTAACATTGCACAACAAACCCTGAAAACTCTCTTTATGTGGGAACTGTTGGCAGAGTACAGTAGCAGTAGCTACACAGGAAGACATGAATAATTCTGATACACTCGCTGTGCGAAATGGTGCTAATGGAGTTCCACACTTACCCTATGAAAAGCATGCCTGTATGCACAAAGTGTGATCTGTCCTGACTTCTGTAATGCTATGCTGTTTTCAGTGAGGCAAAGATGGAGTAAAGGTATATAAAATATAAGCAAGGCAGCACGGTAGCATGGTGGTTGGCATAGATGCTTCACAGCTCCAGGGTCCCAGGTTCAATTCGCGGCTGGGTCACTGTCTGTGCGGAGTCTGCACGTCCTCCCCGTGTGTGCGTGGGTTTCCTCCGGGTGCTCCGGTTTCCTCCCACAGTCCAAAGATGTGCGGGTTAGGTGGATTGGCCATGCTAAATTGCCCTTAGTGTCAAAGTAAGGTTAATGGGGGGGGGGTTACTGGTATAGGGTGGATACGTTAGGCTTGAGTGGGGTGATCATTGCTCGGCACAACATCGAGGGCCGAAGGGCCTGTTCTGTGCTGTACTGTTCTATGTTCTATATGCGAACAGTGTGCAGTGAAAGCAGTGCATCTCAAACTATCTGATGTGGCGGACCGGCAGTTTTTTTTTTTCAATGTGCCAGGGACCGGTGAGCAAAACAAGCCAATCCAGGATTACTGTCTCTTTCTTTTCTGGAAACACTCCACGTACCGGTAGATGATGGCTCGCGTACCGGCACCGGTACGCGTACCACATTTTGAGAAGCAGTGCAGTGAAAGTATGGTTAGCATTAAGAGCAACTGATAGATTACTTTTGGCAATTTATGTATTGCCCAACTCCTTTTGAATGAGGTGTTTTGGTGCAGAATAACACAGGTGTAACTTGCTACATTTTGTTCCCGTAATGAGATCTTGTAAATCGAAGAATAATTTTATTTAAATAATTTTATTACATGTATTTCTACCTCCATAACATTATCTTCACCCCGTCTGAGCTCTACTGCAGAAACCCTCATTCTTGATTTGTTGACACTAGTCTCATCCTGTTGACTCTAGTGCGTTTCTGGCTGGTCTCCCCTATTCTACTTTCCATAAATTTGAAGTCACCCAGATGTCTTAAACATAGAAACATAGAAGATAGGATCAGGAGGAGGCCATTCGCCTTTTCGAGCCTGCTCCGCCATTTGTCACAAACATGGCTGATTGCCCAACTCAATAGCCTAATCCTGCTTTCTCTCCATAGCCCTTGCTCCCATTCACCTCAAGTGCCATATCTAGCCGTCTCTTGAATGTATTGTCTTGTAGTAAGTGGCATTCCCCTGTCACCCCTGTGCTCGCTGACCTATATTAACCCTCAGTCAAGCAATTCATTTTAAATTCTCATCATTGTTTTCAAATCCCTCCATGGCCCTCTTTCCTCTGTAATCTCCACTAGCCCCTCTTGAGATACCTGTGCTCCTCTAAGTTAGGCCTCTTGAGTGTCCCCAATTTTAATTGCCCCAATATTGGTGGCCATGCCTTCAGCTGCTTAAGCCCTAAGCTTTGAAATACCCTCTTGCACGTCTCCACCTCTCTAACTCGATGGATTAAGCTTTTGGTCATCTGACCTATGAAGTACTTGTGTGTTTGGCGTCATATTTTGTTTAAAATGCTCCTGTGAAATGGATGTTCTATTATATTAGAAGAGCTATATAGATGTCATTTGTTCTCTCACCTCTCTTATCAAATCTTATTTCTCTACTACCCATCCAAGTCCTATAAAACGTTTTACAATGATGTATGTTCACTGCATGCCTCCTTCAGCCTCTTCACTGAGTGACTTCTTGTCCTCGGTGATTTTAGCATGGATCTCCTTTGAGTTCATTGCCCTCCCTAAATCTTATCCTTCATTTAACTTCCCCATCCTATATTCACATCCAACCCCTTGTCTTTTCCATCTTGTGGCACCTCGGATCCCATCATAGGAATCACAGATCAGGTCATCTCTGATCGCTTGTTGTATTGCTTTCCACCCATATCTCCTTCCACTTCCCTATCCTACTTTCTGTAGCCCCCCCCGCCCTGGAAAAATCCCCCTCTTAATTAATTTACAACTGTATTTTCAAAACACCAACTGTCCTTAGCCCTCCATTTCTGCAGCTACCAATCTGCGTGACCACACCCTCACTTCCACCTTTGATGCCATAGTTCCCATTGAAATCACCAATTCATTCTCTCTTCAAAAACTGCTCACAATTCCAGGATCTTCCTCTGCTTCTTTACTGTTCAGCAAACTGTCTTTTTTCAATCCATCTCCCTTTTCTCTGAAACCATCACCTCCAAAACCAAGCTTTCCTCTCGTTCCCCCCTCATGCCCTCTCTGAGCGCATCTTGACCATAAGGTCCACTTCCTGCTCATTAAACCCTATGTCCAACAAACTGCTGACCAAATAATTTCCATTTCTGGCTCCAAAGGGAACAGCTTTTGTTCATGGTTCTCGCGCCGCATGGAGCTCCCCTCGCCTTCAAATCTACTGTTTTTAAAAAATATATTTTTATTAAGACATTTATAAGTGAGCATCAAATACAACCAAGATCAAAACAATAACAAAAAGATAACAAACTGGAGATTACATTGTAACTAAATAAGTAACCAACAACCACAACCCACCCTCCCTACCATACTCCCACCCTCTCTGCCTCTACCTTTTCTTATTAACCCTAAAAATCCCACCCCCCCCACTCCCACTTCCTGCTGACTTTGCCGTCCTGGAAGAAGTCAGTGAAAGGCTTTTATCTCCGGGCGAACCCTTCCATCGACCCTCTTAAGGCAAACTTAATTTTCTCCAGCTGAAGGAAACCCGCGAGGTCACTCATCCATAGCTCCGGTTTCGAGTCCCTCCACCCCAACAGGATCCATCTCCGGGCTACCAAAGGCCAGAACGTCTGTCTCTTTCACCCCTGGAATCCCGGGTCTTCCGACACTCCAAACACTGCCAATTCTGGACTCGGACCACCTTCACCCTCAGTACTTCCGACATCATGTCAGCGAACCCCTGCCAAAATCCCTCCAACTTCTGGCAGACTCAAACATGTGAACATGATTCGTGGTTCCCGGAGAACCGCCCACACCTTCCGCCCACACCTTCCCTCCACCCCTTCAAAAAACCTGTTCATTCTGGCCACCGTCATATGCACCC
Source organism: Scyliorhinus canicula (assembly GCF_902713615.1). Classification (NCBI taxonomy): domain Eukaryota; kingdom Metazoa; phylum Chordata; class Chondrichthyes; order Carcharhiniformes; family Scyliorhinidae; genus Scyliorhinus; species Scyliorhinus canicula. The sequence goes on from NC_052151.1 coordinate 106,884,305, forward strand.
TGTGGACTACTTTAAATTGAATGAGACTAAGCCTAGTGCACAAAGAGGACCCATTCACCCTCCTCAGAACTACCTCCCATAACCCTGCCTCCAGCCCTTCCCACAGCTCCACCTCCCACTTTCACTTAACTACTGCTATCGAGGTGCCCTCCCAACCCATCAGTTCCTTATATACCTGTGACAACCTGCCCTCACCAACCTCTGTTTTCAACAGCACCCTATCCTATAACCCCGGGGGCAGCAGGTCACATAATTCCGCTCCTGCAAGTACCACAACCCGTTTCCACTGTGCAACTCATACCCTTCTACCAATCCTTCTAGCTCGGGAAGCTGCCCCCCACAATGGGACTGGTTTAGCACGGTGGGCTAAACAGCTGGCTTGTAATGCAGAACAAGGGCAGCAGCGCGGGTTCAATTCCCGCACCAGCCTCCCCGGACAGGCGCCGGAATGTGGCGACGAGGGGCTTTTCACAGTAACTTCATTGAAGCCTACTTGTGACAATAAGCGATTATTATTATTAAATCCCGGAACCCTCGATCTCCGCCCCCCCCCCCCCCCCCCCCCCCCCCCCCCCCCCCGAAAAAAAATCTATGATTCTCACAGATCGGAGCCCAAACTGAGGCCCCTTCAAGCATCAAGTACTGTCGCCACTGTCCCATACCCTCGACCGCCACTACGACCAGACCTGTGGAGAACCTTGCCGGGGAGAACGGCAGAAACTAGTGCTCTTATACGAGGTTGCCTCGATCCGCTCCCATATCGAACACTCCCCCACTACCCACTTCCTTACCATGGCTATATTTGCCGCCCAATATTAATTCATTGATTTTAGCAAGGCAACAGCCCCCCCGCCCCACTCCAACAGTGCAGCCTTTATTCGTGGGGCCTTCCCCGCCGACACAAATCCCGATATCTTCTTCGAATCTACTGTTGTCATGCCACTCCTGACCCCATTAACCTTCCAAAAATCTACCACATCTTCAACCTTCCTTTCATCTCAAAAGACCTTGGGCGCGATTCTCCGCTCCCCACACCGGGTGGGAGAATCGCGGGAGGTCCGGGCGACTCACGACACGCCGCCCTGGCACCCCCGCGATTCTCCCAACCCCCGCTCGGATGAATCACGCCGAGCGGCCTGACGTTCCCGACCTGTTCACGCCGGCGGCAACCACACCTGGTCGCTGCCGTCGTGAACATGGCGCAAAATCTTCGTTTGTGGCTTGTGGGGGGCGGAGAGGGGAGTGAGCACCACGGCCGTGCTCAGGAGGGGACTGGCCCGCGATCGGTGCCCACCGATCGTCGGGCCGGCGTCTCCAAGCGACGCACTCTTTCCCCTCCGCCGCCCCGCAAGATCAAGCCGCCATGTCTTGCAGGGCAGCGGAGGGGAAGACGGCAACCGCGCATGCGCGGGTTGGAGCCGGCCAACCTGCCCATGCGCGGCTGACGTCACTTAGGCGCCGTCGTCGCATCATTCGCGGCGCGTCGCCTTGACGCAAGCGTCAGGGCCTGGCAGCCGACATTTACGGAGCGCCGCTCCTAGCCCCCGGGGGGGGGGGGGGGGGGGGGGGTGAATAGGGTGTGAGGAGCGGCTTCCGAGGCCGTCGTGAAACTCAGCCGAGTTCACGACGGCCTTCCCGATGCCCCGCGGGAGCGGAGAATTCCGCCCCTTGAATATGTTGTCTATTCTCAAATTTGTGCCCATCTTCCCTGAAACTCCCATGTTTTAATCTCCTTGAATCTGCTTTTCCTCCTTTGTCACAATACCTTATCAAAGTCACAAATGACATCCTCTGTGATTGTGACAAAGGTAAACTGTCTCTCCTCATTCTTCTCGACTCACTACAGCCTTTGACGGAGTTGACCACATCATCCTCCTCCAGCACCTGTCCAGTTTGATGGAACTGCTCTCAGCTACTTCTATTCCTATCTCCATTTGTAGCCCAAAACAAAAATCATCTGCAATAATTTTCTTCCTTCCCCCGCGTGATTATCGTTATCAATTCTCAAGGATCTGTCCTTGGCCCCTTCATTTATTATTTTCATTATCTGCGTGCTACCTCTTGGTGACATAGTTCAAAAACATCACATTAGTTTTCCCAAGTTCACTGACAACACCCAGCTCTATCCCAGCACCCAGCTCTCTTGGCTCCTCCCCTGTCTCTAAATTATCAGCCTTTTTATCTGACTTTCAATAATGAATGAGCAGAAATTTCCTCCAATTACATATTGGGAAAATCCCCATGACAAACTCTGCTCTCCAGATACCAACTCCATTCCTCTCTCTGATAATGTCTGAGACTGAACCAGACTTTGATGTAGTATTTGACCCCTGACCACACGTCCATCTTTAAAGACCGCCTGTTTCAACTTTATAACAGCACCTGACTCTGTCGCTGCCTCAGTGTATCTGCTCATCCATGCTTTGTTACCTCTTGATTTAACTATTCCAACCATGACCACATATGGTACTACTTGGGGCATAATGTTGACGAGTGACATTCAAACAGAGACTGATCTGTCCTTCCCCTGGATCCTTTGTGTGTTTGCTATAAAGGCTTATGAGTTTCATAAGGTTATTGAGAAGTTCTACCTACCTCAAAGCTTTTGGTATCAAGCCTAGTATCTTATGTGACTCAGTCTCAACATTTACTGTGTAATGTTCCTGTGAAGCGCCTTGGGACATTTTATTCTGTAAAAGGTGCTAAATAAATGAAGTTGCTGTTAATTTCGGTTTTGCTATGTTTAGTTACGTGGAAGCTAAATGTTGAAACCCAGACAAGTTTTCCTCTTGCTGTTTGAACTCCAGGAAGAAAGAACAATTTAATCTCTTCAATCAGTCAGCTTATTTTCGAGTAGACTGTCGAGTGTGCGTATTCATCCTTAGCTAATTCAGTTTCCTAGCACGCACTGATTTGTATAGATCACTGTAGAGACGTAGCACAAATGGAAGTTGTCATGACAGAAACATTGCATGAAGTATGATGTTGCTGCCTGTATGCTATATGACTGACAATTTATATAATTATAAGAAGTTAGTGTCAGAAGATTTAGTTGACCTCTGGTTTTTAAACATCATTACCGTAGGCCTGTCAAGTTTCATTACCATATTAAGGATAGGAAATGGCAAAACATTATATTGGTTTGAGTATATTATACGGGCACTTTTATGTCATCAGTTTAAAGTGATTGAGCAAAATTTAACCAGGCCACAATGCCTGCACCCTCTGTGACTGGCTTGCACCCAGTTAAATTGTGCCACGTCACATAATCACAGCCCATGAAAATCTTCTGAAGGGACAAAATAAATGAGAGGGGCCTGAGAAATGCCTGGATAGAAAGGAAATGCACATTGTCTGCAATATCTGCAGTGTTAATAGGAAAGCTAATAGAACATTATCATTTATTGCGAGGAGAATTGAATACAAGAATAGGGAGGTTATGCTTCAGTTATACAGGGCACAGTGAGATCACATCTGGATATAGAAACAGAAAATCCAAACAGGAGGAGGCCCTTCGAGCCTGCTCTGCTATTCATTATGATTATGGCTGATCATCAAGCTCAATACCTTGATCCCGCCTCCTCCTCTCCCCCCCCCCCCACCACCATTGGGTACATTCTTTCAGAATCTACCCTGTCAAATCCTGTTCGAATTCGATACGTTTCTATGCTATCCCCTATCACTCTTCTAAACTCCAATGAATATAATCCTAACTGACTTAGTCTCTCCTTGTACGTCCATCCTGCCATCCCAGGAATCAGCTTGGTAAACCTTTGCTGCACTCCCTCCATAGTAAGAATATCTTCCTCGGGTAAGGGCACCAAAACGGCACACAATACTCCAGGTGTGGCCTCACCAATGCCCTATGTAATTGCAGTGAAACATCTCTATCCCTATACTGAAATCCTCTCGCTATGAAGGCCAACACACATTTGCCTTCTTTACTGCCTGATGTACCTGCACGCTGACTCTCAGCGACAGATGCACGAGGACAGCAAGGTCTCGCTGACTATCTACCTCTCAGTTTACACCCATTCAAATAATTATCTGCATTCCTATTTTTGCTACCAAAGCAGATAACCTCATTCATTCACATTAAACTGCATCTGCCGTGCATATGCCCAATCCCTCTGAAGCATCTCTGCATCCTCCTCAAAGCTCACCCGCCCACCAACTTTGTATCATCTGCAAATTTGAAGATCCGATCCCTGTGGTACCCCACTAGTCACTGACTGCCAGTCAGAAAAAGATCCATTTATTCCAACGTTTTGCTCCCTGTCTGCTAACAAGTTTTCTATCCATCTCAAGACACTGGGCTGGATTCTCCGATTTTAAGACTAAGTGCTGACGCCGTCGTGAAAACTGGTGTCAAAAGGCCACCGATTCCCCGTTTTGCTGGGGGCTAGCAGGGAGCCGGCGTGCAGCTCTCGGCTCTAGCTGCTGATATGGCCCCCAGCACTTCCGGTTCAGAGGCCGCACATGTGTACAGCGGCGGCCTGCAGCGGCTGCGCCATGCTCCATGCCGGACTCAGCCAAAGTAGTGCCTTGCATCAGCTGCTCGCGCACCGCCGACCGTCCACCCACATTGCCCCCAGCCCTGAATGAAGCCCACCCCCGCCCGCCGATCAGCCCTCCCCCGACTGTGGTCCACAGCCACCACGCAAGGATCCCAGATGGTGTGAGCACACGTAAACCACGGCGTTGGGAATTACGCCGGTCGGCAACAGAGCATCGTGGGGCAGGCCTCAGGCAATGGCCTGAATCAGTAGATACTCGGCGCGGCGTACTCTTCGGGCAGGCCGATTTTCAGGGGACGGAGAATTGGAAAACAGGCGCCACTCCCCATTTCAGCGCCAAAACGGATTCTCCATCCCGTCGCCGAACGCGATTTTGGCGTCAGGGAGCGGAGAATCCAACCCACTACCCGTAATCCCATGCGCTTTGACTTTACATATTCATTTGCTATGTGTGACCTTGTTGAAAGCCTTCTGAAAGTCTAAATAAAGCGCATCCACTGGTCCTCGCTGGTTAACTCCAGTGGTTACATCTTCACATTATTCTAGTAGATTTGTGAAGCATGATTTTCCTTTTGTAAATCCATGCTGACTTTGTCTGATTACACCACTGCTTTCCAAATGCTGTGCTATGAAATTCTTGATAATGGACTCCAGCAACTTCCCTAATACCGATGTTAGGCTCACTGGTCTGTAGATCCCTGTTTTCTCTCTACCTCCCTTTTTCCTGGGTTACATTCACTACCCTCTAAACTGCAGGAACTATTCCAGAGTCCAAAGAATTTTGGAAAATGACCACCAATGGATCTACTATTTCTCGGGCTACTTCCTTAAGTACTTTGGGATGAAGATTATCAGGCCCTTCAATCCCATTAATTTCCCCAAAACCATTTCTTTACTAATACTAATTTCCTCCGCTCCTCACTAAAACGAAAACTTCTGGTACATTATTCATGTCTTCTTTTGTGAAGACGGAAGCAAAGTACGAATTTAGTTTCTCAGCCATTTCTTTGTTCCCTGTTATGAATTCTCCTGTTTCTGACTGTAAGGGGCCTACATTAGCTTTTATTAATTATTTTCTGTTTACATACCTATAGAAACTTTTACAGTCAGTTTTCATGTTCCCCGCTAGTTTACTTTCAAATTGTATTTTCCCCTTCTTAACCAATCCCTTGGTCTGCCTTTGCTGAACTTTAAACTGTTCCCGATCCTCTGGCCTATTGCTTTTCTAGGTAATTTGTATGCGTCTTCTTTGAATCTAATACTATCTCTAATTTCCCTTGCAGGCCATGGTTTGGTCACAGTTCCCTTTCTACTCTTGCGCCAAATAGGGATAAACAGCTTTTGTGAGTTCACCTATTCGGTCCTTAAATGCGTGGCATTCCCTTTCATTTCAGTAATGTTTCTGAGTCTGCCATTGCCAGTTCATGCCTCATACTATTGTACTTACCTTTATTGAGGTTCAGGACCTTGGTCTCAGAATCAACTACCTCACTATCCACCATGATAAAAAATTCTACCATATTATGATCCCTCATCCCCAAGAGTTCTCTCACAACTAGATTGCCAACAAATCCTTTCCCATTGCACAACACCCAGTTCTTTCAACAAGGAGCACTTTGAATAGGAATTTTATGGAAGTTTGTTGTTCCGCCCTAGGAATTGATCTTATTACTTTGCTTTGCACCACAAAACATCATCGTTTTGGTAATTAATACAGATCTTTTAATTTGCCTATATAATCTCATTCACTTGGTCACATGCACTGGAAGCATCCAATTGCGCTGGAATATTGTAGTTAAATATTCACAGCAAGCATCATGTTGCATTATTGGTTCATATATTTGAAGAATGTTAGCTGTTTCTTGCAGTTGGCTTGACCGATTTCTTGAACCACATGTTGACAGTTCATAAATAAATAGTGTTAAGTATTGTTAAAGACTTTGAATATATATCATCTTACAATTTGTATTACAAGCAATTCACAACTCAAAAGCTATGTTCTCTGTTTAAGCATATCTTTAGTGTGTTGCCACACAAGAGAACAACATGCATATAAATCACACCCTTAAAATAAAAGATTTTTTTTAAAAAATTGAGCGCAATTTTATTTTTATACAACTCTAGGAATGTGGTCAAAGTATTTAGAAATGCATTATTGTACTGCCATCTTAAATTCACATTTGAAAATGAAAATGGAATGAAATGAAAATCTCTTATTGTCACGAGTAGGCTTCAATGAAGTTGCTGTGAAAAGCCCCTAGTCGCCACATTCCGGCGCCTGTTCGGGGAGGTTGGTATAGGAATTGAACCGTGCTGTTGGCCTGCTTGGTCTGCTTTAAAAGCCAGCGATTTAGCCCAGTGAGCTAAACCAGCCCCATGTTGAATCTTTTCCACGTTTCAATATGCTGGAACATAAGCTGTCCAAGTTTGTGTAATTGCTATATCTGAAAAGATGAGCATTTAGCTTTTTTTTCCACAGAGGATGTTCTGTATTATCTTTCCTTGGCTTAATCGTCAAGCTTCTGCCTTGGAGTCAGAAAATTGAGATTTTTGCGCCCTACGCCAGAGAATTGGGCTACATTGTCAGAGGCAGTCTTAGGATGGCATGTTGAACCAAATTCCTGTCTGCCATCTGAGGTGGTTATAAAAGACCCAGTGGCACTATTTTGAAGATCGGGGGAGTTCACCTGACCTGGCGAACCTATATCCCCCTTACAACACCAAAAAACAATGAGCTGGTCATTTATGTTATTGCTGTTTGTGGGACCTTACAGTCTGCACATTCCCTGCAGGGTTTCCCACATCACCACAGTGTCTGCATTTAGAAAGCACCTCATTAATTGTAAAGCACTTTTGGACATGCCAAGTTTAGGAAAGACAGCAATGTAAATTTTCTGGCCCTGACTGCCACAGGAATTGTCGAAGGTGGGATGAAACATTTGACGGACCATCGAAATTCCATTTCGGGCAGGAATTTCCGGCCCCTGTGTGGGTGGGAGCAAAAAATCCCACCCACTATCTCAATGCAAAAGGACTTTCTTTATGTGAACCTCCAGCTAACTGCAAAGAGCAATAAAATAAATTACATCCAGTTTTAATGTGTCTCTTCCTGTCACTAGATATGTCAGTATTGTGACTTGGAACACTGAAGGTTTTTTTGCACTGGGCATATGCAATGTTTTTGGATTGCTGTGTTGTCTATTGATGTGAATGGCATCATCTTCAACTATCTGACAAATTTAAAACACATTTTGTCAAACGCTAGTCAATTTAGAGGGCTACGGAGATGAGATTGGGGAATGGGACTAGCGAGGTTGCCCTTTTGGGAGCCGGTGCTGACATGATGGGCCGAATGGCTTCCTTATCAGCACCTTTTTAAATTGCAAATGTTTCTGTTTGAAGGTCTGATTTTTAAAAAAGCTTGCCTTTCATGACCACATGTCCCAAAGCATTTTACAACCAATTAATTATCTTTTGGAATATAGGCAGCGTTGTAATGTAGGAAATGCAGTAGCTGATTTGCAGTAGTAAACTCGATCAAGCAGCAATGTGATGCTGGGCAGTTAATCTATTCTTGAGATGTTGTTTGAGGGAAATATTGGCTAGGTCACCAGAGAATAACCCTCCTGCTCTTTTCTGAAATAGTGCCATGGACTTTTCCACATACACCCAAGCGGGCAATTAGAGCCTCCGAGGTCTCATCCAAAAGATGGTACCCCCAAAAATGTAGCTTTCCCCAGGTACTGCGCTGGGTTGTCACCTTTGATGTTTGCACTCTGGAGCAGGCCTTGAGAATCAAGAAACCTCTTGTCTCAGAGGTGAGCGTGCTGCCAACTGAGCCATGGCTGGCACACAATGAAAGTTTTTGAACCTCAAACAAGCCTCCTCGCCCTCCCAGCAATAAAACATCACAGCAATTTGCTGTGGTTCGGCAAATCACCAAGGACCCCAGCTACCATCTTAAACACTCGCACTCTGCTCCAGCACTGATGCATGGTGTCAACAGTGTGTACCATCTATAGGATGTACTGCAACTACTCACCAAGGCTCTTCGACACCCACAATGACCTTTTAGAACAAAGAACAAAGAAAATTACAGCACAGGAACAGGCCCTTCGGCCCTCCCAGCCTGCGTCGATCCAGATCCTTTATCTAAACCTGTCTCCTATTTTCCAAGGTCTACTTCCCTCTGTTCCCGCCCATTCATATACCTGTCTAGATGCTTCTTAAATGATGCTATCGTGCCCGCCTCTACCTCTACTCTTGGGAAAAGCTTGTTGCTATCCACCCTGTCCGTACCTCTCATAATTTTGTAGACCTCAATCAGGTCCCCCCCTCAACCTCCGTCTTTCCAACGAAAATAATCCTAATCTACTCAACCTTTCTTCATAGTTAGCACCCTCCATACCAGGCAACATCGCTATCTGCAACTCCACCAATCTTAGTATCATCTGCCTTTTACTCCATCATAAGGTCAGAAGTGGGGCGGTTTGCTGATTGCAAGATCTCTCCATATATCTTTCTGCCTTTAAGGAATTCCTTAAAACCCAAAGTCCATAAAGACTACAGATACTTGATCTCAGATCAATTCAAATACAGTAATTTCCAAATGACTTGTGAATAAAAAACATTTGATAAATAAAGTTTACATTCAGAAATGTTAACTAACATGAGAGTTGTAGTTTTATTATGAAGTTGTTTCGATACATTGCGAACGGTTAAATAAATTATAAAACGTATATGAACTTTCAGAATTGAGAACATGTGAAGTACTACTGTTCTTGAATTTATCTATTTTTGTCGTAATAACAGCAACAACCATATTTACTATTTGCAGGGAATTAAGAAACTTCCTCCAGCGCTATATAAAAATTTTGAAGATTATTATTTTGGGGATGAGATTGTGACTTGTCTACATCTTTGCTCCATGTTGAAGAAGAAACAACCAAATGGCTGCTATCACTGTGAGACGTCGGTTGCTATGGGTAAGTGTACATTAATGCATTAAACTAATGTGGAGGTCTAAGTTTCTTTATGTATTTTAGCTGATCATTTCTGCCATTGTGCAAAAGCATCAAGACCATATGCTATGTACAGGTCAATCAGGATTAGCAGCTCTCCAATAGCTGGACGAAGCTGAAAAAATAACTTTGGAGACATAAATTCTGCTCTGATTTTATATTTTCAGAGTCCCTATACAGTGCCTATGTAAATTTAACCACATGATAAATTCAATATATCTTTCTCTCTCTCCTGTCGTCTTCTCATTCAAACTCGCACCCCATCTCATCTCATCTCTTTCATTTAGCCTCATTGATTTTTTTTCCATTATCCTCTCCTTTCTTTTTTTAAAAAATAATTTTTATTGGAATTTTTTACAGAAAATATAAAAATATAACAACAAGTATAGCAACAAGCAGTAATATGCAACTAACAGCCCCATAACACCCACAATTCCCCCAAACCGTAACATCACATGTATCACACTCCCCCCACCCCCCCCACAAGAAAACTTAACCATAAATTAAAATTAAATAAATCAAATTTAAATAAAATAAGCAAACATAATCAACGTCTCCCCCCCCCCCCCCCCCCCCCCCCCCCCCCCCCTGCTGCTGCTACTGTCCCAGTACCCTATCGTTGAGCCAGAAAGTCGAGGAAAGGTTGCCACCGTTTAAAGAACCCTTGCACCGATCCTCTCAGGGCGAATTTGACCTTCTCAAGCTTAATGAAACCCGCCATGTCATTGATCCAGGTCTCCACGCTTGGGGGCCTCGCGTCCTCCCACTGTAGCAAAATCCTTCGCCGGGCTACTAGGGACGCAAAGGCCAGCACACCGGCCTCTTTCGCCTCCTGCACTCCCGGCTCTACCCCAACCCCAAAGATCGCGAGTCTCCGTCCTGGCTTGACCCTGGATCCCACCACCCTTGACACCGTCCTCGCCACCCCCTTCCAGAACTCCTCCAATGCCGGGCATGCCCAGAACATATGGGCATGGTTCGCTGGACTCCCCGAGCACCTGACACACCTATCTTCACGCCCAAAGAACCTACTCATCCTCGTCCCAGTCATGTGGGCCCTATGCAGCACCTTGAATTGAATGAGGCTAAGCCGCGCACACGAGGAGGAAGAATTTACCCTCCAGGGCATCAGCCCAGGTCCCGTCTTCGATCTGTTCCCCCAGTTCCCCCTCCCACTTCGTTTTCAGCTCCTCTACTGACGCCTCCTCCGCCTCCTGCATAAGCTTGTAGATATCAGATATCTTCCCCTCTCCGGCCCAGACCCCCGAAAGCACCCTGTCACTCACCCCCCTCGCGGGGAGCGCAGGAAATCCCTCCACCTGCCGTCTAGCAAATGCCTTTACCTGCAGATATCTAAACATGTTTCCCGGTGGGAGCCCAAATTTCTCCTCCAACTCCCCCAGGCTCGCAAACCTTCCGTCGATAAACAGGTCCCTCAGCTGTCTAATGCCCGCTCTATACCATCCCTGAAATCCCCCATCCATGTTCCCTGGGACGAACCTATGGTTCCCCCTTAACAGAGCCTCCATCGAGCCCCCCACTTCTCCCCTATGTCGCCTCCACTGCCCCCAAATCTTGAGGGTAGCCGCCACCACCGGACCTGTGGTATACCTCGTGGGAGGGAGCGGCCACGGCACCGTTACCAGGGCCCCCAGGCTTGTATCCCCACAGGACGCTCTCTCCATCTGTTTCCATGCTGCCCCCTCCCCCTCCATCACCCGCTTACGCACCATCGACACGTTGGCCGCCCAGTAATACCCCAAGAGGTTGGGCAACGCTAGCCCCCCCCCCCCCCCCCCCCATCTCTACTCCGCTCCAAGAAGACCCTCTTCACCCTCGGGGTGCCATGCGCCCAAACAAATCCCATGATGCTGCTGGTCACCCTTTTAAAAAAGGCCCTAGGGATAAAGATGGGCAAGAACTGGAAGAGGAACAAGAACCTCGGGAGAACCGTCATTTTGACGGATTGCACTCTGCCCGCCAGCGATAGCGGCACCATGTCCCACCTTTTAAATTCCTCCTCCATCTGTTCCACTAGTCTGGTGAAGTTAAGCTTATGAAGAGCCCCCCAACTCCTGGCCACCTGCACACCCAGGTACCTGAAACTCTTCACTGCTCTCCTGAAGGGGAGCCTCCCAATTCCCTCCTCCTGATCTCCCAGCTGTACTACAAATACCTCGCTCTTTCCTAAGTTTAGCTTATAGCCCGAGAAGCCCCCAAATTCCGCTAACAGCTTCATCACCCCCGGCATTCCCCCCTCTGGGTCCGCCACATATAACAGCAGGTCATCCGCATACAGCGATACCCGGTGCTCCTCCCCACCCCGCACCAGACCCCTCCATTTCCCTGACTCCCTCAACGCCATGGCCAGCGGTTCAATCGCCAGTGCAAAGAGCAGGGGGGCAGGGGATACCCCTGCCTGGTCCCACGATAGAGCCTAAAATACTCCGATCTCCTTCCATTTGTGACTACACTCGCCATCGGAGCCGCGTAAAGCAGCCTCACCCATTTGATGAATCCCTCCCCAAATCCAAACCTCTCCAGCACCTCCCACAGGTACCCCCACTCAACTCTATCAAACGCTTTCTCTGCGTCCAGTGCCACCACTATCTCCGCCTCCCCCTCCACTGTCGGCATCATGATAACATTGAGCAGTCTCCGCACATTCGTGTTGAGCTGCCGCCCCTTGACAAATCCTGTCTGATCTTCATGAATTACCTCTGGCACACAATCCTCTATCCTGGTAGCCAGGATCTTCACCAGCAACTTAGCGTCTACGTTAAGGAGCGAGATAGGCCTATATGATCCGCACTGCAAGGGGTCCTTATCCCGTTTTAGGATCAAAGAGATCAGTGCCCGCGACATCGTCGGGGGCAAAGACCCCCCCTCCCATGCCTCATTGAAGGTTCGCACCAGCAGGGGACCCACCAGGTCCGCATATTTTTTTGTAAAATTCTGCCGGGAACCCGTCCGGCCCCGGGGCCTTACCTGACTGCATTTGCCCGATCCCCCTGACTAGCTCCTCCAACTCTATCGGTGCCCCCAGCCCCTCTACCAGCCTCTCTTGAACCCTTGGGAAACATAGCCTGTTCATGAAGCTCTCTATCCCCTCTCTCCCCCTCGGAGGTTCCGACCGGTACAATCCCTTGTAAAAGTCCCTAAAGACCCCGTTTACTTCTGTCTCCTTCTGCACTACATTTCCACCCCCATCCTTCACTCCCCCAATTTCCCTAGCCGCATCTTGCCTACGGAGCTGATGCGCCAACATCCTGCTCGCCTTCTCTCCATACTCATATACCGCGCCCTGCGCCCTCCTCCACTGTGTCTCCGCCTTTCTGGTGGTTAACAAGTCAAAATTGGCAACCCTTCCTCCGCTGCCTCCGCATAGCTCCTGTCCACCTCCAGAAGCTCTCCCACCAGTCTCTCCCTCTCCTTCCTCTCCCTCCTTTCCCTGTGGGCCCGGATGGAGATCCGCTCCCCCCGGATCACTGCTTTCAGAGCCTCCCAGACCATCCCCCCTGCACCTCCCCCGTATCATTGGTATCCAGATACCCCTCAATGCTTCTCCGAACCCTCTTACACACCTCCTCCTCCGCCACCATCCCCACATCCAGGCGCCAGAGCGGGCGCTGGTCCCGCGCCTCTCCCATCTCCAGATCAACCCAGTGCGGGGCATGATCCGAAATCGCTATGGCCGAGTACTCGGCATCCTGCACTCTCGGAATCAATCCCCTGCTCAGGACAAAAAAGTCTATCCGTATATAAACCCTATGGACGTGAGAGAAAAAGGAATACTCCCGCACTCTCGGTCTCCCAAACCTCCAGGGATCCACCCCTCCCATCTGGTCCATGTAACCCCTCAGCACTTTGGCCGCCGCCGGTCTCCTACCCGTCCTTGAACTGGACCGGTCCAGTGTGGGATCCAGCACTGTGTTAAAATCTCCCCCCATGATCAGGCCCCCTGCCTCCAGGTCCGGGATGCGGCCCAACAATCGCCTCATGAAGCCAGTATCATCCCAATTCGGGGCATATACGTTCACCAGCACCACCTTCTCTCCCTGCAGCCTACCCCTCACCATGATATATCTGCCCTCCTTGTCCGACACCACCTCAGCCGCCTCAAACGCCAACCTCTTCCCCACTAGAATCGCCACCCCCTGGTTCTTCGCATCCAATCCTGAATGATAAACCTGCCCCACCCACCCCTTCCTCAGACGGACCTGGTCCGCCACCTTCAGGTGGGTCTCCTGGAGCATAGCCACATCCGCCTTCAACCCCTTTAGATGGGAGAACACCCTGGTTCTCTTAACCGGCCCGTTCAGCCCCCTCACGTTCCAGGTAATCAGCCGTATCAGAGGGCAACCTGCCCCCCTCCCCCACCGACTAGCCATAGCTTGGCAGATGTTCGCCCCAGGCCAGCACAACCCGCTCGACCCGTTCCCCATGGCGATAGCGCCTCTCCTCTTCTCTCCCCCCCCCCCCCCCCCCCCAGGCCCCCATCGGCTCCTTCCTAGTCGTTCCAGCAGCAACCCGGTATATCCCCCCCCTCCCCAGCCGCAACGCACCCTCCATGGTACATCCGTGAGTCAGCTGACTTCTGCTGACCCCGGCAGCTCCCGCCAAAACCTATCCCCTCCCGGCATGGGGTCATCCCCTCTTGCCACACCTCCTTGGCATTGCTGCAGCGTGTGAAAGAAGACCCGTAGAGGCCCCGCCCTCACCGCAAGCTCCACCCCCTGCCCCGCAGCGCGGGAAACCAGAGGAAAGCTCGCGCTTTCACACTGCCACACCCCACCCTTCTGACGCAGTTCCCAAAAATCCAATTTCCCCTCAATCCCCAGCCCCGCACAGAAGAGAACATATAGAACACAAACCCCCAACACTCCCCACCTAACCCACAACCATGCCCAACAACCAAACCCACCCGTAAACAGAGCAAACAGAAAACCAGCATACATAACACACAAGTCGAAGTTAAAAAAGTTGAAACAGTTGGAACAAAACAGCCACAGCGGAAACAACGCCGGCCAAAGTATGTCCCCAGGCCCTAGTTCGAGTCCAGCTTCTCCGCCTGTACAAAGGCCCACGCCTCCTCCGGGGACTCGAAGTAGTGGTGCCGGTCCTTATATGTCACCCACAGGCACGCAGGCTGCAGCATTCCAAACCTGACCTGCTTGGCATGAAGCACGACCTTCGTCCGGTTGAACCCGGCCCGCCACCGCCACCTCCGCACTCCAGTCCTGGTAGATCCTCTCTACCGAATTCTCCCATTTACTGCTCCTCTCTTTCTTGGCCCAGCGCAGCACACACTCCCGGTCACTGAAACGGTGGAACCGCACCAGCACCGCCCTCGGGGGCTCACCTGCCTTGGGCCTCCTGGCCATCACTCTGTGCGCTCCCTCGAGCTCCAGGGGCAAATGGAAGGACACCGCTCCCATCAACGAGCTCAACATCGTGGTCACATACGCCGGGAGATCCGACCCCTCCAGCCCCTCCGCCAGGCCCAGGATCCTCTGATTCTTTCGCCTCGTGCGAACGTCCAGCTCCTCCAAGTGGTCCTGCGACTTTTTATGAAGTGCCTCGTGCAAATCCACTTTCCCCACGAGGACCACGGCCTCCTCCTCTCTTTCAACGGCCTGCCGCTGCAACTCCCGAATAGACCCCTCCTGGGCCGCCTGGGTCCCAAGCAGCTTGGTCGTAGTTGCATTCATGGAGTCCAGCAGCTCAGCCTTCAGCTCAGCAAAACAACGTAGGAGCGAGGCCTGTTGCTCCTGCGCCCACTTCCACCAGTCCTCGGGTGTTGCGCCGGCCGCCATTTTGTTTTTGGGGAGTTACTGTAGCCTTTTTCTTCTTCCCACTCCGGGTGAGCACCATATAATGTGAGGCAAGTTCTTCCAGGCACCTTCCCCCACCGGGATGCGTAGAAACAGCGCCGTTTGGGGCCCTCGAAACGGCCCAAAAGTCCCTAAATAGCGGGAGCGCCGGCCGCCATTTTGTTTTTCTTCCCCCATTTTTTTGGGGGAGTTACTGCAGCCTTTTTCTTCTTCCCACTCCGGGTGAGCACCATATAGTGTGGGGCAATTTCTTCCAGGCACCTTCCCCCACCGGGATGCGTAGAAACAGCGCCGTTTAGGGCCCTCGAAATGGCCCAAAAATCCCTAAATAGCGGGAGCACCGGCCGCCATTTTGTTTTTCTTCCCCCGTTTTTTTTGGGGAGTTATTGCAGCCTTTTTTTTCTCCCCACTCCAGGTGAGCACCATATAGTGTGGGGCAAGTTCTTCCAGGCACCTTCCCCCACCGGGATGTGTAGAAGCAGCGCCGTTTGGGGCCCTCGAAACGGCCCAAAAGTCCCTAAATAGCAGGAGCTGCCGAACGTGCGGCTTAGCTCCGCATAGCCGCAACCGGAACATCCTCTCCTTTCTTTCCAGTTCTTTTTCTCCCCATCTTTTTTTCTGTATCACTCTCGCTCACACACACACACTCGCTCTGTCGCTCATGCTCACTCGTTCACACACACTCGCTCACACCCGCTCTCTCGTGCGCCCACGTACTTACTTTCTTGCATGCATTCTCTTGCTTGCACACCCTCTCTCGCTTGCACACCCTCTCTCGCTTGCACACCCTCTCTCGCTTGCACACCCTCTCTCGTTTGCACACCCTCTCTCGTTTGCACACCCTCTCTCGTTTGCACACCCTCTCTCGCTTGCACACCCTCTCTCGCATGCACACCCTCTCTTGTTCGCACACCATTGTTCACACACCCTCTCTCGTTCACACACCCTCTCTCGTTCACACACCCTCTCTCGTTCGCACACCCTCGCGCTCGCACACCCTCCTGCTCGCACACCCTCTCGCTCTCACATACACACTCTCTCTCATACACACACTCTCTCTCACATACACACGTGCCCTCTCTCACATACACCCGCTCTCTCATATACATACACGCTCACTCTCTCACACTCTCGCTCCCACACAAACTCTCACACTCACTCCCACACACACTCTCTCGGAAACGCTCCCTCACACACACTCGCGCACACACTCGCGCACACGTTCCCTCTCGCACACGTTCCCTCTCGCACACGTTCCCTCTCGCACACGTTCCCTCTCGCACACGTTCCCTCTCGCACACGTTCTCTCTCGCACACGTTCTCTCTCGCACACGTTCTCTCTCGCACACGTTCCCTCTCGCACACGTTTTCTCTCGCACACGTTCTCTCTCACAGACATTCTCAAGCACACACTCTCGCACACACTGTCACACATGCACTCTCACTCATTCTCTCTCACATGCTGTCTCACGCATACTCTCTCATGCACTCTCAGGCACTCTCTCGCGCACTCTCTCACGCACGCACTCGCACGCACACTCTCGCGCGCACACTCTGGCGCGCACATTCTTGCGCGAACTCGCGCGCACACTCGCCGCACATACTTTCTTTCTCGCGCGTTCTCTCTTGCACGCGTTCTCTATCGCTCGCGTTCTCTGTCGCACGCGTTCTCTGTCGCACGCGTTCTCTCTCACACGCGCATTCTCTCTCACACGCGTTCTCTCTCACACGTGCATTCTCTCTCACACGCGCACTCTCTCACACGCACACTCTCTCACACGCACACTCTATCACACGCGCACTCTCACGCGCGCACTCTCACACGCGCACACTCTCACGCGCACACTCTCACGCGCACACTCGCGCGCACACTCTCACGCGCACACTCGCGCGCACACTCTCACGCGCACACTCTCTCACTTGCACACTCACACATACTTCACACACACTCTCTCAAACTCACTCTCATACACACTCTCACACTCTCTTTCATACTCCCTCACTC
Source organism: Scyliorhinus canicula (assembly GCF_902713615.1). Classification (NCBI taxonomy): domain Eukaryota; kingdom Metazoa; phylum Chordata; class Chondrichthyes; order Carcharhiniformes; family Scyliorhinidae; genus Scyliorhinus; species Scyliorhinus canicula. The sequence continues at coordinate 106,901,682 of NC_052151.1, forward strand.
ACGCGCTCTCTGTCTCTGTCTCAAACACTCTCAAACACACTCCTACACATACATACACACACACTCTCACCTGAACACACTCACACACGAACACTCTCTCACGCGCACACTCTCTCACGCGCACACTCTCTCACGGGTGCACTCTCTCACGGGCGCACTCTCTCAAACATGCACACTCTCACACGTGCACTCTCACACTCACTCTCACACTCAAACACACACACTCTCACACACACTCTCTCAAACTCACTTTCATACACACTCTCTCACACACACTCACAACTATCTCTGTCTCAAACACTCTCCCACACATACACACACACGCACACTCTCACCTGAACACACTCACACGCGCACACTCTCACGGGCGCACTCTCTCACGGGCGCAATCTCTCACGGGCGCACTCTCTCACGGGCGCACTCTCTCACGGGCGCAATCTCTCACGGGCGCACTCTCTCACGGGCGCACTCTCACGGGCGCACTCTCTCACGGGCGCACTCTCTCACGGGCGCACTCTCTCACGGGCGCACTCTCACGGGCGCACTCTCACGGGCGCACTCTCTCACGGGCGCACTCTCTCACGGGCGCACTCTCTCACGGGCGCACTCTCTCACGGGCGCACTCGCACACGCGCGCTCTCACACGCGCGCACTCACACGTGCGCACTCACACATGCACACTCACACGTGCACGCTCTCACGCGCATGCTCACACGCGCACACTCACACACTCTCTCTCTCACACGCGCCCACTCACAAGCGCACACTCACGCGCACTTTCTCTCGCGCACATTTTCTCACACACGCACACTCTCACACGCGCACACTCACACTCTCAAACGCGCACGCTCTCACACGCGCACGCTCTCACACGCGCATGCTCTCACACATGCACACTCTCACTCGCGCATTCACTCACACTCATACGCGCACACTCGCACACGCTCACACTCTCACATGCGCCCACTCTCACATGCGCACATTCTCACACGCACACTCTCACACGCACACACGCACATTCTGACACACGCACACTCTCACGTGCGCACTCACTCTCACCCGCGCACACACACTCACCCGCGCACACTCACTCACCCGCGCACATTCACACACGCACACTCTCACACGCGCACACATTCTCTCACCCGCGCACACTCTCTCACCCGCGCACACTCTCTCACCCGCGCGCACTCTCTCACCCACGCGCACTCTCTCACCCGCGCGCACTCTCTCACCCGCGCGCACTCTCTCACCCGCGTGCACTCTCTCACCCGCGCGCACTCTCTCACCCGCGCGCACTCTCTCACCCCGCGCGCACTCTCTCACCCCGCGCGCACTCTCTCACCCGCGCGCACTCTCTCACCCGCGCGCACTCTCTCACCCCGCGCGCACCTCTCTCACCCGCGCGCACTCTCTCACCCGCGCGCACTCTCTCACCCGCGCGCACTCTCTCACCCGCGCGCACTCTCTCACCCGCGCGCACTCTCTCACCCGCGCGCACTCTCTCACCCGCGCGCACTCTCTCACCCGCGCACACTCTCTCACCCGCGCACACTCTCTCACCCGCGCACACTCTCTCACCCGCGCACACTCTCTCACCCGCGCACACTCTCTCACCCGCGCACACTCTCTCACCCGCGCACACTCTCTCACCCGCGCACACTCTCTCACCCGCGCACACTCTCTCACACGCGCACACTCTCTCACACGCGCACACTCTCTCACACGCGCACACTCTCTCACACGCGCACACTCTCTCACACGCGCACACTCTCTCACACGCGCACACTCTCTCACACGCGCACACTCTCTCACACGCGCACACTCTCTCACACGCGCACACTCTCTCACACGCGCACACTCTCTCACACGCGCACACTCTCTCACACGCGCACACTCTCTCACACGCGCACACTCTCTCACACGCGCACACTCTCTCACACGCGCACACTCTCTCACACGCGCACACTCTCTCACACGCGCACACTCTCTCACACGCGCACACTCTCTCACACGCGCACACTCACACGCGCATGCTCTCACACTCACGTGCACACTCTCACATGTGCACACTCTCTCACATGTGCACACTCACATGCGCACACTCTCTCACGCGCACACTCACATGCGCGCATACTCACATGCGCGCACACTCGCACACGCACTCTCACATGCACAGTCTCACACGCGCACACACTCACACGCGCGCACTCGCGCGCACTCACGCCCACGCACTCTCTCATGCGCACACTCTCATGCGCACACTCTCTCATACGCACATTCTCTCATGTGCACACTCTTATGCGCGCACTCTCTCACGTGCAGACTCACGAGCGCACACTCACACGCACACTCTCACACGCGCACACTCTCACACGCGCATGCTCTCTCTCACACACACACACACACTGTGGAACACACACCCACACACACACTCTCTTTCTCGGACCCACACTCTACCTCTCCCTTTCTTTCTCACTCTCTCTCATATACACACATACACTCTGATACTCATTTACACATACATTGTCACATGCACAAGTCCTCCCCAACTGTCTTCAGCACTTCTGAGCTTTGACAATAGTTCTCTGCCAATATTTGGTGGGAATTCTGCTGGGGAATCCACACACATACCAAATGTTAGTGAGGCAACCATGTCTGATGGGCAGGATGAATTGTAAAGATCTTCATCCAAATTAATGAGGCAAGTAAAGCCAGCAAATAAACAGAAAGAGCAGTGTCAAACATAATAAATAGAAAATGCTTGAAATACTAAGCAAGTTTGGCAGTATTCCAGGTGGAGATGGGCCGAATTAATTGAGTCATAAATGTCTACAGGTCAGAAAAGGCCCTTTGGCCCATCGCATCTGCACCAGTCAAAAAGAACCACCAAACTATTCTAACCATTTTCTGGCACTGGCCCATAGCCTTTGCACATCTGAATACTTCTTAAATGTTATGAGGGTCTCGGCCTCGGCTCGTTTCAGGCAGCATTTTTTAATGTTTCAGGTTTGTGACCTTTCATCAGAATCAAATCTGGGATAAACATATGGGGCGCGATTCTCTGCTGCCCACGACGGGTCGGAGAATAGCGGGAGGGGCCTTCCCGACATTTTTCCCAACCTCCCGCTATTCCCCCCCCCCCCCCCCCCCCCCCCCCCCCCCCCCCACGGCCACCCCACGACACGAATCGCTGCTCGCCATTTTTTACGGCGAACAGCAATTCTCCCCAGGCCGATGGGCCGAGTTCCCAGGCCTTTACGGCCGTTTTCACGAACGTAAACACACCTGCTCTCACCGTTCGTGAAAACGGCCGTAAAGTGCCGTCCCGGACAACCATGGCACCGATTGGCACGGCTGCACCAAGGGTCCGATACCGGCGCACTCTTTGTTCCTCCGCCGCCCCGCAGGATCAGTCCGCGGGGCGGCTGAGGGGCATGACGGCCCGCGCATGCGCGGGTTTGACGCATATGCGTGATGACGTCATCCGTGCCGCCGTGACGCTTGGCGCGCGGGCTTAGCGACCATCGCTAAGCCCGCGATGCTGTTCTTCACAGGGCCGCGCTGCTAGCCCCGACCGGGGGGGAGAATCTGGTCCCGGGAGGGGGCGCGGAGGCTGCCGTGAAACACGGCCAGTTTCACGGCAGCCTTTACGACTCCCCGCATTTGCGGAGAATCGCGCCCATGGTCTGCTTCTCAAAATGTGTGAAGGCTGAAATGCCACCATTGCCTCACGAGGTTGTTGGTTCACAAAACCACAGGGATTTAAGCATTTAGTCTCAGCTGGTTCTCCAGTGCAGTGCTGAGGGAGTGAGACATTAAACTGAGGCCCAGTCTGGCCTTTCAACAGGAGGTGAAAGATTCCATGGCGCCAGTGTTTCCTTTAAAATTTAGTTGTTGCACGCTGCCAGTGTGCTTTTCCATCTCAATTTTTTTTTCATCATTGAACAACAGGACCTGCCTGATATAAGTTCTAGGCACTCCCGCAGTTATGCCCTTGTGCAGCTTAGCAGGATTATTGCATGGTGCTATTGAAAAAGAGCAGAGATGGAAGTTTTCCTGATGTTCTGTTTAAGATATATCCTTCTACCAACACCTAAAAACAGAGGATCCAGCCATTGATTCCATTGCAATTTTCGGGACTTTGCTGCCTGTGAATTAACAGTCATATTTTCATACTTTACAACAGTGACGGCACATTGAATGTATTTTTATTGCTTTTCGACATCCTTAAGTGATTTCCGAATTCAAAAATCAAAGATCAGCAAGCGATTTTTAATTTCAATATAGTTAATTTTTTTAAATTGCGAGCAGAACTTTTAAAATTCTTGTGCTGTTAATAAATTAGATAGCTGTGGAATGGCTCTTTATTTTGCTTTTGTTTATCACGTAAGGGTTGGGATAGGGTAATAGCTACAATTGTACATAATAAAATCATTTATTTATCTTTATTGACATTGTCCATGAAACGTGTTGCAAATAAAATAATCGGCATGCAAGATCCATGACACAGTAGTAAGTGTATTTATTTCAAGTGAGGCAGCCGTGTTGGGCTGAAATTATAGGTTTGAGAGCAAAACAACCTTATTCAAGCTCTGCTCTTAATACGAATGAAGCAGGAAGTTACACTGTTGCTGGCAATGGATTCACTTGGCAGCATTCAGTGCGGGACCACTGCTGATGTTCCTTTGTGTTGCACAGTGTTTTCCTTGTCGAAAGCTGGTGAATGAAATTCTGAACACTGCTGTGATAAATTCATAACAGCAGTTTATTATAGAGGGGAAAGGAAATGTGACTAGTTACTGTCTGACTGGAGCATTCTTGTTCGCCCAATCTTTGGACTAACTAAGGCTTTGTACATAGGCAGTGCAGATTTTAGAGCGGCCTTGAGATATGAGAGGGAGGTGGAAAGATGAGGAGGGTTATGGAGAATTTGGGGGCGAGGTGGCAAGTACAGCTGCCAAATAAAATGAAATTAAATGAAGTAGGCTTCAAATGAAGTTATCGTGGAAAGCCCCTAGTCGCCACATTCCGGCCCCTGTTCGGGGAGGCTGGTACGGGAATTGAACCCGCGCTGCTGGTCTGCCTTGCTCTGCTTTAAAAGGCAGCAATTTAGCCCAGTGTGCAATGGTGGGGCAAAGGAAGAATGACCATTGGGGGTTATAGTCGCGGGCGAGATGGGCGGGAAAAGCCTTTAATAAATTCAATCAGCAAAGTAAGCATTTTAAATTTGAGGTCCTGCATGTTAGCTAGGCCGGTGTTATTGGACACATGGGACATGGTGTTGGATAGGATACAGACAGCAGATTTGTGATGTGTTTAGAGATGAGAAGGATGTAAATCTGTCCAGGAGAGCATTTCAGTCATAGGGTCTAAAGGTGATAAAGGCACCGATGAGGTTTTCAGCAGCAACTGAAAGTGAATAAATGAAAAATCCTGAGGAGAATCAGAATTTCTACTACATAATGAAATAAAAAGGGCTTCAATCTCCTGCTCCAGCTTCAGCAGATGGACAGTTACATGGGCAAGGTGGGTATAGAGGGTTATGGGCCAAGTGTGGGCAATTGGGACTAGCTTAGTGGTTAAAAACTGGGCGGCATGGACAAGTTGGGCCGAAGTGCCTGTTTTCATGCTGTAAATCTCCATGACTCAATGAGATGATAAATATACAGACCACACATCGCTGGGGTCAGCTGCAATTTTAATGGGAAAGCTTACACCCCACCTAGAAAGTTGTTTGTTTTTTTTTGTTTTAGTTTTCCTGTGAGTTAGGAAGGGTAAAGGTTCTCCTTTCCCAGTTGGTTTTATTCCTCCCCTGAAAGGTGCAGAAATTAGAGCAAGTAAAATATGTGGGGGCTGAGGTGTGGGTGCGAGTAACAAAAGAAACAGGCAGCACTTGGAAAACATTTTCATGCACGGGGTGGTTATGATGTATAGGGCAGCATGGCAGCATAGTGGTTAGCACTGTTGCTTCACAGTGCCAGGGATCCGGGTTCGATTCCCAGCTTGGGTCGCTGTCTGTGTGGAGTTTGCACGTTCTCCGCGTGTGTGCGTGGGTTTCCTCTGCGTGCTCTGGTTTCCTCCCACAGTCCAAAGATAATGCAGGTTAGGTGGGTTGGTCACGCTAAATTGCACCGTAGTTTCCAAAAGTAAGGTGGAGTTGCTGGGTTACGGGGATAGGTGGAGGTGTGGGCTTAGGTTGGGCGCTCTTTCAGGGGCCGGAGTAGACCTGATGGACTGAAATTCTATGATTTGGAATGCACTGCCTGACAGGATAATGGAAACATTCATCAGGAGCTTTCAAAAGGATATTTGATAAATATTTGAACGAGGAGAAATACAAAGACATGGGGAAAGAACAAGAGTGGGTTGCTCTTCAAAAGATCCAGTGCAGACTCGATGGGCTGAATAACCCCTTTCTACCCAGTCCTATTAGACCATGTTCTCGTGGGCTTCCCTTCAAAAATCACAAAGCATAACACTCAAATGGACTTAAAATCCTCAGGAAGAACAAAACCGGTCACCCCCGTGAGTTCCATGTAAATCCAATCACAGATTGCAATCCCCAATGTCACACATCTGTTATTTTTCTAAACTGACCAGCAGGAGCACTGTTTATTGAAATTATCATTGAACAATTATTTTAAAATTAAAACTAATGTTATTGATAAGCAAAACACCACTCTTGTTGAGAGTAATTTTCCATCTTCACACTGGGAGCCTCATGAGCACACGGGACTGAACAATATGTTTTGACCATCAAAATGCATCCAGTACAACTTCCATTTACTTGCACTGACTCAATACCCGCTTTCACTGGCACTGTTTCAGACCGAGGCAGACTATTTACAATCTCACCATTCTGTTTGATCCTGAACTGAGTTATCACAAAGGGCAACGCCTTCCAGAGGCAGCCTTAGAATGAAACATAAGAACATAAGAACTAGGAGCAGGAGCAGGAGTAGGCCATCTGGCCCCTCGAGCCTGCTCCGCCATTCAATAAGATCATGGCTGATCTTTTGTGGACTCAGCTCCACTTTCTGGCCCGAACACCATAACCCTTAATCCCTTTATTCTTCAAAAAACTATCTTTCTTTACCTTAAAAACATGTAATGAAGGAGTCTCAACTGCTTCACCGGGCAAGGAATTCCATAGATTCACAACCCTTTGGGTGAAGGAGTTTCTCCTAAACTCAGTCCTAAATCTACTTCCCCTTATTTTGAGGCTATGTCCCCTAGTTCTGCTTTCACCCGCCAGTGGAAACAACCTGTCCGCATCTATCCTATCTATTCCCTTCATAATTTTAAATGTTTCTATAAGATCCCCCCTCATCCTTCTAAATTCCAACGAGTACAGTCCCAGTCTACACAACCTCTCCTCATAATCCAACCCCTTCAGCTCTGGGATTAACCTAGTGAATCTCCTCTGCACACCCTCCAGCGCCAGTACGTCCTTTCTCAAGTAAGGAGACCAAAACTGAACACAATACTCCAGGTGTGGCCTCACTAACACCTTATACAATTGCAACATAACCTCCCTAGTCTTAAACTCCATCCCTCTAGCAATGAAGGACAACATTTCATTTGCCTTCTTAATCACCTGTTGCACCTGTAAACCAACCTTCTGTGACTCATGCACTAGCACACCCAAGTCTCTCTGCACAGAGGCATGCTTTAATATTTTATCGTTTAAATAATAATCCCGTTTGCTGTTATTCCTACCAAAATGGATAACCTCACATTTGTCAACATTGTATTCCATCTGCCAGACCCTAGCCCATTCACTTAACCTATCCAAATCCCTCTGCAGACTTCCAGTATCCTCTGCACTTTTCGCTTTACCACTCATCTTAGTGTCATCTGCAAACTTGGACACATTGCCCTTGGTCCCCAACTCCAAATCATCTATGTAAATTGTGAACAATTGTGGGCCCAACACGGATCCCTGAGGGACACCACTAGCTACTGATTGCCAACCAGAGAAACACCTATTAATCCCCACTCTTTGCTTTCTATTAATTAACCAATCCTCTATCCATGCTACTACTTTACCCTTAATGCCATGCATCTTTATCTTATGCAGCAACCTTTTGTGTGGCACCTTGTCAAAGGCTTTCTAGAAATCCAGATATACCACATCCATTGGGTCCCCGTTATCTACTGCACTGGTAATGTCCTCAAAAAATTCCACTAAATTAGTTAGGCATGACCTGCCCCTTATGAACCCATGCTGCGTCTGCCCAATGGGACAATTTCTATCCAGATGCCTCGCTATTTCTTCCTTGATGATAGATTCGCTGGCATGTTATTTGTGTCTTCCACTGTGAAGACCGACCCAAAAAACCTGTTCAGTTCCTCAGCCATTTCCTCATTTCCCATTATTAAAACTCTCTTCTCATCCTCTAAAGGACCAATATTTACCGTAGCCACTCTTTTTTGTTTTTTATATTTGTAAAAACTTTTACTGTCTGTTTTTATATTCTGAGCAAGTTTACTCTCATACTCTATCTTACTCTTCTTTATTGCTTTTTTAGTAGCTTTCTGTTGCCCCCTAAAGATTTCCTAGTCCTCTAATCTCCCAGCAATCTTTGCCACTTTATATGCTTTTTCCTTCAATTTGATACTCTCCCTTATTTCCTTAGATATCCACGGTCGATTTTCCCTCTTTCTACCGTCCTTCCTTTTAGTTGGTATAAACCTTTGCTGAGCACTGTGAAAAATCGCTTGGAAGGTTCTCCACTATTCCTCAACTGTTCCACCATAAAGTCTTTGCTCCCAGTCTACCTTAGTTGGTTCTTCTCTCATCCCCTTGTAATCTCCTTTGTTTAAACACAAAACACTAGTATTTGATTTTACTTTCTCACCCTCCATCTGTATTTTAAATTCCACCATATTGTGATCGCTCCTTCCGAGAGGATCCCTAACTATGAGATCATGAATCAATCCTCTCATTACACAGGACATGATCTAGGACCGCTTGTTCCCTCGTAGGTTCCATTACATACTGTTCTAGGAAACTATCGCGAATACATTCTATAAACTCCTCCTCAAGGTTGCCTTGACCGACCTGGTTAAACCAATCGACATGTAGATTACAATCCCCCTTTGTTTATTGCCTGCCCCACCATAACGTTACTATTTGGTGGCCGATAGACTACTCCTATCAGTGACTTTTTCGCCTTACTATTCCTGATTTCCACCCAAATGGATTCAACCTTATCCTCCATAGCACCGATGTCATCCCTTACTATTGCCCGGATGTCATCCTGAAATAACAGAGCAACACCACCTCCCTTACCATCCACTCTGTCCTTCCGAATAGTTTGATACCCTCGGATATTTAACTCCCAGTCGTGACCATCCTTTAACCATGTTTCAGTAATGGCCACTAAATCATAGTCATTTACGATGATTTGTGCCGTCAACACATTAACTTTATTCCGAATACTACGAGCATTCAGGTAAAGTACACTTATGTTGGTTTTTTTACCTCTGTTTTGAATCTTAACATATCCAGTTTTATTCCTTTTGTTATTACTGGGCCTATTCACTGAGCTCCCCTCAGTCACTGTACCTTGTACTGTCGCCTTTTTAGATTTTTGACTATGTCTTCTCTGCCTTGCACTTTTCCCCTTACTTCCTTTCCCCCCCCCCTGGACATCGGTTCCAGTCCTGCCCAGGTGCAGACCGTCCGGTTTGTACTGGTCCCACCTCCCCCAGAACCGGTCCCAATGCCCCAGGAATTTGAATCCCTCCCTCTTGCACCATCTCTCGAGCTACGCATTCATCCTATCTATCCTGACACCGTGTAAAGGCATGGGGCACCTTTCCAGCCAGTGTCTATGGGCATCAATCAGAGCTTACTTGCTCTGCATTTGCCAATTGGTTGAGCCTATCAGCAGGCAAATGCAGAGCAACATCAGACTCTGGTTGGTTGAGTCCCCTTGGTGTTGACTAGGAGGGAGAATGGAGTAGTCAAGGCAGGTATCTCCTGAGTTTACTTAACTAACATTTTTGCAACTTGATGAAAAAATCCACAAGGGAGGGAGGTGGTGAGCCAACCCGTCGGTCGGGACTTGGAAGCAAGATGCCATCGTGGGGGAGCAAGGGCAACTTGACTCCCAGGCCAGGGCTGAGGAGTGCTAGGCAGTCTGTAGCCAGACCGACAACCAGCACGAGGCAAGGTCGTTGAGGTGAGGTGCGAATTGGCGGAAAAAGCCACATCGGCAGTGGTGAGTGAGCCAGCCAACCCGGCCATGACTCTGGTAGGCAGTCGTCGAGCAGCGAGGGGAGACGTGACCCCAGGGCTGAGGAGGGCAAAACGCCTGCTCTTTCAGAAACTTCATATGCATTAAAATAAAAGACAGTTAATGTAAAGCGGCTATTAATTTACTAATGAAGTAAGATAGAATCATAGAATCCGTACAGTGCAGATGGAGGCTATTCAGCCCATCAAGTCTGCGCTGACCCTCTGAAAGAGCACCCTGCCCAGGCCCTATCCCCGTAACCCCACCTAACCTGCACATCTTTGGACACGAAGGAGCAATTTAGCATGGCCAATCCACTTAATCTGCATATCTTTGGACTGTGGGAGGAAACACACTCAAACACAGGGAGAACGTACAAATACCTCATAGATAGTCACTTATTGCTGGATTTGAACCCGGGTCCCTGGCAAAATGAGGCAGCAGTGCTAAGCACTATACCACCGTGCTGCCCCGGTGATACCAAAGACTGTTCCATTGTTGATTCAACACTAGATGGGAGTCATGTGGACCAATTAACATTAATTTTAAGATATGTGACCAGCGAAGGTGAAGTTGTAGAGTGATTTTCTTTGTTCTGTCAAGCTACAATCTCACCTGTTTAAGTGTCTGGAAACAACAGTTTTGGAAATCGTTACAAATTTAGGTTTGGACATCAAAAATTGTTATGGAAAGATCTTCGACAATGCTGCAAATATGGCATGGAAATACTCAGGTTTACAAGCAGGATTGAACAATGCATTGTCGCATTATTCATTCTATGTTCGAGTCATTCCTTGAATTTAATCTGCAATGCTGCAGTTGAATGCTGTGAGGCAGCTGCACATTTTTTGACATTGTTCAAAACGTGTATGCCTTTTTCTGGTTTCCACGCGTCGATGGAATATGTTGAAATCAAGTTTGGAGAAGGCAGATGGAAAACATTTGACGGTCATAAGAATTTGCGATATCAGGTGGCCCGCTCGTGCAGAAGCTGTTTTGGCTTTGAAAATTATCTTTGCTGATATAAAGGAAACCTTATTAGTCATAGCCGCATCAAATTCAGAAAAAACACGTATGAAAACTGAAGCAAAATCCATGGCAGAAAAGTTTGAAATGTGCTAAATTAATATTTTTATTCTTTTTGTGGAACCGTTTACTTCAAATAATTAATGCCAACAATAAATCGATGCAAAAAGTTGATACAACTTTATTAAATGCTGCATAATTGTTAGCCTCGGTTAAAGGTTTTGTCACGAAAGTTGGATATGACTATCGCTCGGTGGAAGCAGGGGCACTAACGTTAACAAACATTATCAGGTCCTCTGATAATAACAAAGGTACAAGATACAGGAAGTTATTTTTCGATGAAACTAGAGACAATGAAAGGAAGAAATATCATTGTTGAAACTGCCTTTGTTATTTATGACACAATAATGGTGTGATTGCAGAGTTGAAGTGAATCTCTGAAGAAACCTGTTGATTCATTTTGCACCCTTTTTGACAGAAGTTTGAATGAAAATGCTACAAGTGACTGCAATAATAAATTAAGTAAATTCGACCTGGAGGATGTTGAGACAAATCATTTTGAAGATGAAGTGAAACAAGTCATTCATTTCATCTGCAATGATGAGTTCTGTGCCATCAAGATCACCTGATTTGTACAGACTTGTACGTGTTGGTTTCAAACTTTCCAAATGTAGAAATCATGCTGAAAATACTTTTATCAATACGTGGTATGAATGTTACCAGAAATTCGTTATCTGTATTGAAAATAATTATTTGTGAAGTACGATTGGGCAGGAAGTTCAGCAATATTAATGATTGAAACTGCTTCTTTACAAGATATTACTTAGAGATGCAATTGATGATTTTGTGAAGAATAAGTGTAGAAAAAAGCTATCTATGGGCGGAGTGGCGAGACATCCATGGGCGGTGTGGGTAGTGGCAATGCGTCCGTTGGGGAGGGGGGGGGAGCGGCAAAAAGTCTATGGGAGGGGGAGCGGCGAGAGGTCTATGGGAGGGGAAGCGGCGAGATGTCTATGGGAGGGGGAGCGGCGAGATGTCTATGGGAGGGGTTGATGTGGAGATGCCGGCGTTGGACTGGGGTGAGCACAGTAAGAGGTCTTACAATACTAGGTTAAAGTCCAACAGGTTTGTTTCAAACACGAGCTTTCGGAGCGCAGTTCCTTCCTCAGGTGAACGTCCATGGGAGGGGGAGCGGCGAGACACCCATGGGAGGGGGAGCGGCGAGACGCCCATGGGAGGGGGAGCGGCGAGACGCCCATGGGAAGGGGAACGGCGATATGTCTATGGGAGGGGGAGCGGCGAGACGCCCAAGGGAGGGGGAGCAGTGAGACACCCATGGGAAGGGGAGCAGTGAGACGTCCATGGGAAAGGGAGCGGCGAGATGTCATGGGAGGGGGAGCGGCGAGACGCCCATGGGAGGGGGAGCGGCGATATGTCTATGGGAAGGGGAGCGGCGAGACGCCCATGGGAGGGGGAGCGGCGAGACGTCCATGGGAGGGGGAGCGGCGAGACGTCCATGGGAGGGGGAGCGGCGAGACGTCCATGGGAGGGGGAGCGGCGAGACGTCCATGGGAGGGGGAGCGGCGAGACGTCCATGGGAGGGGGAGCGGCGAGACGTCCATGGGAGGGGGAGCGGCGAGACGTCCATGGGAGGGGGAGCGGCGAGACACCCATGGGAGGGGGAGCGGCGAGACGCCCATGGGAGGGGGAGCGGCGAGACGCCCATGGGAAGGGGAACGGCGATATGTCTATGGGAGGGGGAGCGGCGAGACGCCCAAGGGAGGGGGAGCAGTGAGACGCCCAAGGGAGGGGGAGCAGTGAGACACCCATGGGAAGGGGAGCAGTGAGACGTCCATGGGAAAGGGAGCGGCGAGATGTCATGGGAGGGGGAGCGGCGAGACGCCCATGGGAGGGGGAGCGGCGATACGTCTATGGGAAGGGGAGCGGCGAGACGCCCATGGGAGGGGGAGCGGCGAGACGTCCATGGGAGGGGGAGCGGCGAGACGTCCATGGGAGGGGGAGCGGCGAGACGTCCATGGGAGGGGGAGCGGCGAGACGTCCATGGGAGGGGGAGCGGCGAGACGTCCATGGGAGGGGGAGCGGCGAGACGTCCATGGGAGGGGGAGCGGCGAGACGTCCATGGGAGGGGGAGCGGCGAGACGTCCATGGGAGGGGGAGCGGCGAGACGTCCATGGGAGGGGGAGCGGCGAGACGTCCATGGGAGGGGGAGCGGCGAGACGCCCATGGGAGGGGGAGCGGCGAGACGTCCATGGGAGGGGGAGCGGCGAGACGTCCATGGGAGGGGGAGCGGCGAGACGTCCATGGGAGGGGGAGCGGCGAGACGCCCATGGGAGGGGGAGCGGCGATATGTCTATGGGAAGGGGAGCAGCGAGACGCCCAAGGGAAGGGGAGCGGCGAGACGCCCATGGGAGGGGGAGCGGCGAGACGCCCATGGGAAGGGGAACGGCGATATGTCTATGGGAGGGGGAGCGGCGAGACGCCCATGGGAAGGGGAGCAGTGAGACACCCATGGGAAGGGGAGCAGTGAGACGTCCATGGGAAGGGGAGCAGTGAGACGTCCATGGGAAGGGGAGCAGTGAGACGTCCATGGGAAGGGGAGCAGTGAGACGTCCATGGGAAGGGGAGCAGTGAGACGTCCATGGGAAGGGGAGCAGCGAGACGCCCAAGGGAAGGGGAGCAGTGAGACGTCCATGGAGGGGGAGCGGCGAGACGCCCATGGGAGGGGGAGCGGCGATATGTCTATGGGAAGGGGAGCGGCGAGACGCCCATGGGAAGAGGAGCAGTGAGACGTCCATGGGAAAGGGAGCAGTGAGACACCCATGGGAAGGGGAGCAGTGAGACGTCCATGGGAAAGGGAGCGGCGAGATGTCATGGGAGGGGGAGCGGCGAGACGCCCATGGGAGGGGGAGCGGCGATATGTCTATGGGAAGGGGAGCGGCGAGACGCCCATGGGAGGGGGAGCGGCGAGACGTCCATGGGAGGGGGAGCGGCGAGACGTCCATGGGAGGGGGAGCGGCGAGACGTCCATGGGAGGGGGAGCGGCGAGACGTCCATGGGAGGGGGAGCGGCGAGACGTCCATGGGAGGGGGAGCGGCGAGACGTCCATGGGAGGGGGAGCGGCGAGACGTCCATGGGAGGGGGAGCGGCGAGACGTCCATGGGAGGGGGAGCGGCGAGACACCCATGGGAGGGGGAGCGGCGAGACGCCCATGGGAGGGGGAGCGGCGAGACGCCCATGGGAAGGGGAACGGCGATATGTCTATGGGAGGGGGAGCGGCGAGACGCCCAAGGGAGGGGGAGCAGTGAGACACCCATGGGAAGGGGAGCAGTGAGACGTCCATGGGAAAGGGAGCGGCGAGATGTCATGGGAGGGGGAGCGGCGAGACGCCCATGGGAGGGGGAGCGGCGATATGTCTATGGGAAGGGGAGCGGCGAGACGCCCATGGGAGGGGGAGCGGCGAGACGTCCATGGGAGGGGGAGCGGCGAGACGTCCATGGGAGGGGGAGCGGCGAGACGTCCATGGGAGGGGGAGCGGCGAGACGTCCATGGGAGGGGGAGCGGCGAGACGTCCATGGGAGGGGGAGCGGCGAGACGTCCATGGGAGGGGGAGCGGCGAGACGTCCATGGGAGGGGGAGCGGCGAGACGTCCATGGGAGGGGGAGCGGCGAGACGTCCATGGGAGGGGGAGCGGCGAGACGTCCATGGGAGGGGGTGCGGCGAGACGTCCATGGGAGGGGGAGCGGCGAGACGCCCATGGGAGGGGGAGCGGCGAGACGTCCATGGGAGGGGGAGCGGCGAGACGTCCATGGGAGGGGGAGCGGCGAGATGTCCATGGGAGGGGGAGCGGCGAGACGCCCATGGGAGGGGGAGCGGCGATATGTCTATGGGAAGGGGAGCAGCGAGACGCCCAAGGGAAGGGGAGCGGCGAGACGCCCATGGGAGGGGGAGCGGCGAGACGCCCATGGGAAGGGGAACGGCGATATGTCTATGGGAGGGGGAGCGGCGAGACGCCCATGGGAAGGGGAGCAGTGAGACACCCATGGGAAGGGGAGCAGTGAGACGTCCATGGGAAGGGGAGCAGTGAGACGTCCATGGGAAGGGGAGCAGTGAGACGTCCATGGGAAGGGGAGCAGTGAGACGTCCATGGGAAGGGGAGCAGTGAGACGTCCATGGGAAGGGGAGCAGCGAGACGCCCAAGGGAAGGGGAGCAGTGAGACGTCCATGGAGGGGGAGCGGCGAGACGCCCATGGGAGGGGGAGCGGCGATATGTCTATGGGAAGGGGAGCGGCGAGACGCCCATGGGAAGAGGAGCAGTGAGACGTCCATGGGAAAGGGAGCAGTGAGACGTCCATGGAGGGGGAGCGGCGAGACGCCCATGGGAGGGGGAGCGGCGAGACGCCCATGGGAAGGGGAACGGCGATATGTCTATGGGAGGGGGAGCGGCGAGACGCCCATGGGAAGGGGAGCAGTGAGACACCCATGGGAAGGGGAGCAGTGAGACGTCCATGGGAAGGGGAGCAGTGAGACGTCCATGGGAAGGGGAGCAGTGAGACGTCCATGGGAAGGGGAGCAGCGAGACGCCCAAGGGAAGGGGAGCAGTGAGACGTCCATGGAGGGGGAGCGGCGAGACGCCCATGGGAGGGGGAGCGGCGATATGTCTATGGGAAGGGGAGCGGCGAGACGCCCATGGGAAGAGGAGCAGTGAGACGTCCATGGGAAGGGGAGCAGTGAGACGTCCATGGAGGGGGAGCGGCGAGACGCCCATGGGAGGGGGAGCGGCGAGACGTCCATGGGAGGGGGAGCGGCGAGACGTCCATGGGAGGGGGAGCGGCGAGACGTCCATGGGAGGGGGAGCGGCGAGACGTCCATGGGAGGGGGAGCGGCGAGACGTCCATGGGAGGGGGAGCGGCGAGACGTCCATGGGAGGGGGAGCGGCGAGACGTCCATGGGAGGGGGAGCGGCGAGACGTCCATGGGAGGGGGAGCGGCGAGACGTCCATGGGAGGGGGAGCGGCGAGACGTCCATGGGAGGGGGAGCGGCGAGACGCCCATGGGAGGGGGAGCGGCGAGACGTCCATGGGAGGGGGAGCGGCGAGACGTCCATGGGTGGGGGAGCGGCGAGATGTCCATGGGAGGGGGAGCGGCGAGACGCCCATGGGAGGGGGAGCGGCGATATGTCTATGGGAAGGGGAGCAGCGAGACGCCCAAGGGAAGGGGAGCGGCGAGACGCCCATGGGAGGGGGAGCGGCGAGACGCCCATGGGAAGGGGAACGGCGATATGTCTATGGGAGTGGGAGCGGCGAGACGCCCATGGGAAGGGGAGCAGTGAGACACCCATGGGAAGGGGAGCAGTGAGACGTCCATGGGAAGGGGAGCAGTGAGACGTCCATGGGAAGGGGAGCAGTGAGACGTCCATGGGAAGGGGAGCAGTGAGACGTCCATGGGAAGGGGAGCAGTGAGACGTCCATGGGAAGGGGAGCAGCGAGACGCCCAAGGGAAGGGGAGCAGTGAGACGTCCATGGAGGGGGAGCGGCGAGACGCCCATGGGAGGGGGAGCGGCGATATGTCTATGGGAAGGGGAGCGGCGAGACGCCCATGGGAAGAGGAGCAGTGAGACGTCCATGGGAAAGGGAGCAGTGAGACACCCATGGGAAGGGGAGCAGTGAGACGTCCATGGGAAAGGGAGCGGCGAGATGTCATGGGAGGGGGAGCGGCGAGACGCCCATGGGAGGGGGAGCGGCGATATGTCTATGGGAAGGGGAGCGGCGAGACGCCCATGGGAAGAGGAGCAGTGAGACGTCCATGGGAAAGGGAGCAGTGAGACGTCCATGGAGGGGGAGCGGCGAGACGCCCATGGGAGGGGGAGCGGCGAGACGCCCATGGGAAGGGGAACGGCGATATGTCTATGGGAGGGGGAGCGGCGAGACGCCCATGGGAAGGGGAGCAGTGAGACACCCATGGGAAGGGGAGCAGTGAGACGTCCATGGGAAGGGGAGCAGTGAGACGTCCATGGGAAGGGGAGCAGTGAGACGTCCATGGGAAGGGGAGCAGCGAGACGCCCAAGGGAAGGGGAGCAGTGAGACGTCCATGGAGGGGGAGCGGCGAGACGCCCATGGGAGGGGGAGCGGCGATATGTCTATGGGAAGGGGAGCGGCGAGACGCCCATGGGAAGAGGAGCAGTGAGACGTCCATGGGAAAGGGAGCAGTGAGACGTCCATGGAGGGGGAGCGGCGAGACGCCCATGGGAGGGGGAGCGGCGAGACGTCCATGGGAGGGGGAGCGGCGAGACGTCCATGGGAGGGGGAGCGGCGAGACGTCCATGGGAGGGGGAGCGGCGAGACGTCCATGGGAGGGGGAGCGGCGAGACGTCCATGGGAGGGGGAGCGGCGAGACGTCCATGGGAGGGGGAGCGGCGAGACGTCCATGGGAGGGGGAGCGGCGAGACGTCCATGGGAGGGGGAGCGGCGAGACGTCCATGGGAGGGGGAGCGGCGAGACGTCCATGGGAGGGGGAGCGGCGAGACGCCCATGGGAGGGGGAGCGGCGAGACGTCCATGGGAGGGGGAGCGGCGAGACGTCCATGGGAGGGGGAGCGGCGAGATGTCCATGGGAGGGGGAGCGGCGAGACGCCCATGGGAGGGGGAGCGGCGATATGTCTATGGGAAGGGGAGCAGCGAGACGCCCAAGGGAAGGGGAGCGGCGAGACGCCCATGGGAGGGGGAGCGGCGAGACGCCCATGGGAAGGGGAACGGCGATATGTCTATGGGAGGGGGAGCGGCGAGACGCCCATGGGAAGGGGAGCAGTGAGACACCCATGGGAAGGGGAGCAGTGAGACGTCCATGGGAAGGGGAGCAGTGAGACGTCCATGGGAAGGGGAGCAGTGAGACGTCCATGGGAAGGGGAGCAGTGAGACGTCCATGGGAAGGGGAGCAGTGAGACGTCCATGGGAAGGGGAGCAGCGAGACGCCCAAGGGAAGGGGAGCAGTGAGACGTCCATGGAGGGGGAGCGGCGAGACGCCCATGGGAGGGGGAGCGGCGATATGTCTATGGGAAGGGGAGCGGCGAGACGCCCATGGGAAGAGGAGCAGTGAGACGTCCATGGGAAAGGGAGCAGTGAGACACCCATGGGAAGGGGAGCAGTGAGACGTCCATGGGAAAGGGAGCGGCGAGATGTCATGGGAGGGGGAGCGGCGAGACGCCCATGGGAGGGGGAGCGGCGATATGTCTATGGGAAGGGGAGCGGCGAGACGCCCATGGGAGGGGGAGCGGCGAGACGCCCATGGGAGGGGGAGCGGCGAGACGTCCATGGGAGGGGGAGCGGCGAGACGTCCATGGGAGGGGAGCGGCGAGACGTCCATGGGAGGGGGAGCGGCGAGACGTCCATGGGAGGGGGAGCGGCGAGACGTCCATGGGAGGGGGAGCGGCGAGACGTCCATGGGAGGGGGAGCGGCGAGACGTCCATGGGAGGGGGAGCGGCGAGACGTCCATGGGAGGGGGAGCGGCGAGACGCCCATGGGAGGGGGAGCGGCGAGACGCCCATGGGAGGGGGAGCGGCGAGACGCCCATGGGAAGGGGAACGGCGATATGTCTATGGGAGGGGGAGCGGCGAGACGCCCAAGGGAGGGGGAGCAGTGAGACACCCATGGGAAGGGGAGCAGTGAGACGTCCATGGGAAAGGGAGCGGCGAGATGTCATGGGAGGGGGAGCGGCGAGACGCCCATGGGAGGGGGAGCGGCGATATGTCTATGGGAAGGGGAGCGGCGAGACGTCCATGGGAGGGGGAGCGGCGAGACGTCCATGGGAGGGGGAGCGGCGAGACGTCCATGGGAGGGGGAGCGGCGAGACGTCCATGGGAGGGGGAGCGGCGAGACGTCCATGGGAGGGGGAGCGGCGAGACGTCCATGGGAGGGGGAGCGGCGAGACGTCCATGGGAGGGGGAGCGGCGAGACGTCCATGGGAGGGGGAGCGGCGAGACGTCCATGGGAGGGGGAGCGGCGAGACGTCCATGGGAGGGGGAGCGGCGAGACGTCCATGGGAGGGGGAGCGGCGAGACGTCCATGGGAGGGGGTGCGGCGAGACGTCCATGGGAGGGGGAGCGGCGAGACGCCCATGGGAGGGGGAGCGGCGAGACGCCCATGGGAGGGGGAGCGGCGAGACGTCCATGGGAGGGGGAGCGGCGAGACGTCCATGGGAGGGGGAGCGGCGAGACGTCCATGGGAGGGGAGCGGCGAGACGCCCATGGGAGGGGGAGCGGCGATATGTCTATGGGAAGGGGAGCAGCGAGACGCCCAAGGGAAGGGGAGCGGCGAGACGCCCATGGGAGGGGGAGCGGCGAGACGCCCATGGGAAGGGGAACGGCGATATGTCTATGGGAGGGGGAGCGGCGAGACGCCCATGGGAAGGGGAGCAGTGAGACACCCATGGGAAGGGGAGCAGTGAGACGTCCATGGGAAGGGGAGCAGTGAGACGTCCATGGGAAGGGGAGCAGTGAGACGTCCATGGGAAGGGGAGCAGTGAGACGTCCATGGGAAGGGGAGCAGTGAGACGTCCATGGGAAGGGGAGCAGCGAGACGCCCAAGGGAAGGGGAGCAGTGAGACGTCCATGGAGGGGGAGCGGCGAGACGCCCATGGGAGGGGGAGCGGCGATATGTCTATGGGAAGGGGAGCGGCGAGACGCCCATGGGAAGAGGAGCAGTGAGACGTCCATGGGAAAGGGAGCAGTGAGACGTCCATGGAGGGGGAGCGGCGAGACGCCCATGGGAGGGGGAGCGGCGAGACGCCCATGGGAAGGGGAACGGCGATATGTCTATGGGAGGGGGAGCGGCGAGACGCCCATGGGAAGGGGAGCAGTGAGACACCCATGGGAAGGGGAGCAGTGAGACGTCCATGGGAAGGGGAGCAGTGAGACGTCCATGGGAAGGGGAGCAGCGAGACGCCCAAGGGAAGGGGAGCAGTGAGACGTCCATGGAGGGGGAGCGGCGAGACGCCCATGGGAGGGGGAGCGGCGATATGTCTATGGGAAGGGGAGCGGCGAGACGCCCATGGGAAGAGGAGCAGTGAGACGTCCATGGGAAAGGGAGCAGTGAGACGTCCATGGAGGGGGAGCGGCGAGACGCCCATGGGAGGGGGAGCGGCGAGACGCCCATGGGAAGGGGAACGGCGATATGTCTATGGGAGGGGGAGCGGCGAGACGCCCATGGGAAGGGGAGCAGTGAGACACCCATGGGAAGGGGAGCAGTGAGACGTCCATGGGAAGGGGAGCAGTGAGACGTCCATGGGAAGGGGAGCAGCGAGACGCCCAAGGGAAGGGGAGCAGTGAGACGTCCATGGAGGGGGAGCGGCGAGACGCCCATGGGAGGGGGAGCGGCGATATGTCTATGGGAAGGGGAGCGGCGAGACGCCCATGGGAAGAGGAGCAGTGAGACGTCCATGGGAAAGGGAGCAGTGAGACGTCCATGGAGGGGGAGCGGTGAGACGCCCATGGGAGGGGGAGCGGCGATATGTCTATGGGAGGGGGAGCGGCGAGACGCCCATGGGAAAGGGAGCAGTGAGACGTCCATGGGAAAGGGAGCAGTGAGACACCCATGGGAAGGGGAGCAGTGAGACGCCCATGGGAAGGGGAGCAGTGAGACGTCCATGGAGGGGGAGCGGCAAGATGTCAAGGGGGGGGGGGAGGGGGAAAGGCAGGTACGTGACTCCAAAGCGGGAGAGGTGTGACATCATGGTGATCCCAGAAATTAAGGTGAGCGTGGTCCCCACAAAGTGTACGTCTGCCACTGATTCCTTCTCTAGTATGTTGAAAGCTTGGCGATCACCAAGCAGATTAATGAATAATAATAATCTTTATTGTCACAAATAGGCGTACATTAACACTGCAATGAAGTTACTGTGAAAAGCCCCTAGTCGCCACATGCAGTCCTGTTCGGCGACACAGAGGAAGAATTCAGAATGTCCAATTCACCTAACAAGCACGTCTTTCAGGACTTGTAAGAGGAAACCGGAGCACCCGGACACAAGGAGAACGTGCAGACTCCACACAGACAGTGGCCCATGCCGGGAATTGGACCTGGGACCCTGAACCTGTGAAGCAACAGTGCTAACCACTGTGCTACAATGCCATCCGTGAACGGTTTATTAAGGCAAATAACAGTTTACAGAGGGTAAGGTGAGGGCTACCTTACTCCACGACTCCAAAGTCTTAGTAATACCCATGCTCAATCCAATATTCGCATGCTCAGGCCCGATTGGCCCTACAGGTCACATGACTCTCCAAGAACGCACCCCCTTACAGGGGCACGCTACCACACCTTCCATCTCCATGACATTGTGTGCCATCGCTACTTGCTCAGCCCAGCTGGTGCTGTTGCTGAAAACCTCATCCATATGTTTATCACCTTCATGCGCTATTACTCAGATGCTTTCCCTTGCCATACTTGCATCCTTTTCCCTCCAGAAACCCATCCAAAACCTGCTGTCTGTACCCTAATCGAACACCAAGCCCCACTTTCTCTCCCTTGTCCTTGCTAACATCCATTAACCCCTGGTCTTCTCGTGCCTCAAATCAAGGTGCTCATCTTGATGTCTGAATTTATTTAAGGCTTTTCCCCTCCCTATCTCTCTAACCTTTTCCTAAGAGAAGATTGCACGAGTAACAGCAGGGCTGGTGGTGAGAAGGTCACAGATGTAAGTTGAAGAAAAATGCGGTGAGCGGAAGAGAGCAGCATAGTTGGCAGCAGCAACAGATTTACATATATTCTTGTATTACAGCAGAAGGTCGAAGGTGCCACTCATTAGAAAGTAGCTGGGTTAGTTGATTAGGGCAGGAGGATTCACTAACGTAATCGAGTATGTGTCATTTTAATGCATGATGGACATTGTAGGACTACAATTAGGAAGAATGTTGAGAAGTCGGATCTCAAAGGTAGTGATCTCAGGATTACTTCAGTGCCACGCGCTAGTCAGAGTAGAATTGCCAGGGTAGAATCAGCAGGATGTATTGGCTGCATACGTGGCTTAGGTCTGAGGGGGAGGTTTTCAGATTCTTGGGCATTGGGACTGGTTTTGGGGGAGGGACATAGAGTGGATAGTCAGAGGCTTTTCTCCAAGGTAGAGGGGTCAATTAGTAGGGGGCATAGGTTTAAGGTGCAAGGGGCAAGGTTTAGAGGAGATGTACAAGGCAAATTTTTTTACACAGAGGATAGTGGGTGCCTAGAACTCGCTGCCGGAGGAGGTGGTGGAAGCAGGGATGATAGTGACATTTAAGGGGCATCTTGACAAATACACGAATAGGATGGGAATAGAGGGATACGGACCCAGGAAGTGTAGAAGATTGTAGTTTAGTCGGGCAGCATGGTTGGCACAGGCTTGGAGGGCCGAAGGGCCTGTTCCTGTGCTGCACTTTTCTTTGTTCTTTATTTTTGTTCAAACTGGATGGGTTACACCTGGCGGGGGGGGGGGGGGGGGCTACTTGCTGGAGCGGTTGGGGAGGGTTTGAACTAATGGCAGGGGGATGGGAAACTATGTAAGGATTCAGAGCAGGGGGAATCAAGAAAATACAGCAAGGAGAAAAGTGATAGGCAGAGAAATCAAGGGCCTCTATGAGATAATGGCACTGTAAAAAAGAGTAGAGACGGGACAAAGAATGTTGAGGGCTAGCCTTAGGTTTTTGTATCTGAATGCACAGAGCATTTGAAACCAAATGGATGAATTACTTGCTCAGATAGATGTAAAGGGGTATGATATAGTTGGGATTAAGAGGACATGGCTCAAAGGTGACCACTGATGAGAACTACACATTGAGGATTATTTAGTTTTTCGGAAAACCAGCATTCTACTCTCGCAGCATTAACTTTCCTGCATCTTCACCCCTCCTTCATCTGTCCAGTTTAAATTCAAATGTGGACGGCACGGTTGCACAGTGGTCAGCACTGTTGCTTCATAGCTCCAGGGTTCCAGGTTCGATTCCGGCTTGTGTTGCTTTCTGAGTGGAGTCTGCACGTTCTCCCCGTATCTGCGTGGATTTCCTCGGGGTGCTCCGGTTTCCTCCCACAAGTCCCGAAAAACGTGCTGTTCAGTACTTTGGACATTCTGAATTCTCCCTCTGTATACCTGAACAGGTGCCGGAATGTGGCGACTAGGGCATTTTCACAGTAACTTCATTGCAGCGTTAATGTAAGCCTATATGTGACAATAAAGATTATTATAAAAATGTGAATTTATTAATCCGTTGAAGCAATTGTCACAGATTCATCAGTAAATTAAAATCTTGTCAGTCATATTGATCGTCTCAGAATATGGGAAACAGAAAGTTAAAACAATGTTCACCCAGGCGACACAAAGGATTCGGCCAATGATCTTTCCTTTTTGGAAACGGGTTAGATAATTCCCAGGCTGAGGGCATGAGGGACTTTTCATGGCCACTTTTGCAACGCAGGAAAAGTCGCAATGTTCCTAAAGCAGAAAAAGCCAAGCTGCATACCTGATCTTTGCAAAGTCAGCTGGGGCAGCTGTTGGGGTGCTAAAACTGGCCTCATTGTGTCCAGTGGCGTGCAGAGGGGGGGGCCGACGGTGCGTTGGCCCCAGGCATCCATTGGGTGGGGGCAGTGGTGTGCAGAGAATGGATCGCGCCTGCGCACCGCGGTCGGCCGGAGCGCACCTGCGCACCGCGGTCGGCCGGAGTGCGTCTGCGCACCGCGGTCGGCGGGAGCGTGCCTGTGCACCGCAGTCGGCCGGAGCGCGCCTGCGCACCGCGGTCGCCGCTGGTGAAGAGGCGGCTTTCCACTCGGCGGCTGGAGCGGGAACAGAAAGGGCGCGAATTCTCCCGAATCGACGGCAATGCCACCATGGGTGCGTTTTCTTTATTCTTTATCTTTATCTTTTGATCCATTTTAAAACTCTTCTCTGCACCCTCTCTATAGCTGTCAACTTACTAAACTGTCGTGCCCAGAATTTGACATTTGGGCCAGGGGCATCCATTTGGGACAGAACCAGTATTTTATAAAGATTCATCATGGCCTCTTAACTTTTGCCCTCTTACCCTTTATACTTAAAGCCCAGGGTCCTATAAATGGGAGATTCTCAGAGACTTGACTGCAAGCTGTTGGAGCTCGGATCTTGAACAGAGCTTTTATATCTGGATTTGGGGACCCTTTATGCACTGGCATAGTGCAAAAACAGGCCCCACATGACCAGGGTTTTGTGAAGAAGAAGGGACCTGGAAATGTGTCGACTGTGAAAATTATAGTTGTGGAAATTGGGTGAAGTAATGCCGGTGTTTGATGTGACTTGGTGCTAAAGCTTTAGAGAAATGAAGATGGAATTTGATTTGAAGAAGTTCAACGTTTTGAAGGATATTGTGGCTGAAATGAAAGCGATACGTGCTGAATGGGCTGACTGAGAAATGTGTGAGATATGTCTTTGTATCTGTTATGTGTAATTTATCGGTCATATTATTGCAATTTTCCTGTTAATTCATGTTTAATTTACGTTGATTTTGGTGTGATTGCTAATATAGAAGTGAAGTCTTGTATATTGGTCTTAGTTGGGTTGTTTGTAGTTTGTTTCCACAAGGGTCATAACAGTATTTCCATGACGTTGCTGCTCTTATCCTTCTCCATGAGGGTTGCAAAGGAGGGAGGCACAACTTTCGAGACATAACATCTCACCCATTGCTGCAAAGCAAAATGACTGAAGAAGAGAACAATATCCCTAGAATCCCAGCGCTAAGGGGAAATTGACTAACTCTTACAGCGCAATGTAACCTCTTCTCCAGATCCAGACTGGACCAGGCAGCCGTCCTATACCTTAGAGATGACAAAGATGTCAGTGAATAGCTCTAGAACGGGTGCAACTACGTTTTTTATAGGTTTTGTGGTGATATTTAATTAAATATTTACGTGGGATGTAGTAAGAGTGAAGCCTGGATGATCAGAGGACTGCTATGGCATTTAATCTCGGAATAGGAGACATTTATTCCTTAACATGCTAATATTCGAATACAGATACCACTAATTTGCAAGTCTGTGATATAAATTGCACAAAATTATCAGTGGAGATGAACAAGAAAGAGAGAAATTAAAAAAGGAATGTTCAGACTTTGCAAATTATTATGACAATGATGTGGTTGCAATTCAGTTACATGATGAAATTATTGATTTTGTGATGCTCCTTCGAGCTGGAGGGAATAGAGTTCCCCCTGATCCTAAAGATGTTCTGGAGTCTTTACTGCAGTATGGGAGGGATGTCTTTCCGATGCTATGTGTTTCATACAGATTACTGCTTACAATCGCATTTTCAGTCGCAAGCTGTGAAAGGTCATTTTCAAAACTGAAATTAATAAAAACATATCTGAGGTCTTCTATGTCACAGGAGCGACTGACCAACCTGGCTTTAATAAGCATTGAAAAAGAATTTCTCACAGCTGATGTAAAAAGTGAAGTAGTTCAGGTGTTTTGTGACAGGAGGTATCATTTGGGGAAAAGAACTTAATAAATTTGATTGATTTATATTAAAATCGAATAAAGCTTTTATTTCATGTTTCATCTGTGTTTATATATTCAAAATGTTTTCCTTTCTCATAATATTTCTCAGTATATTAGGCCTTATACTTGAGTCTTTGGGGCATACAATCAAGATTTGCCCCGGGCATCACCAGACCTCTGAACGCCACTGATTGTGTCTATGTTAGAAGGAGGAAACATCCGCAGGTTTTCCACTACTTTTCATTACTTGTGGACTGCTGCACAGGGGTCGGTTAGCTCAGTTGGCTGGGCGGTTGGTTTGTGATTCAGAGAGATGCCAACAGCGTGGGTTCAATTACCGGACCTGCTGAGGTTATCTACGCCCTGCTTTCTCAACCTTGCTCTTATCCTGAGGTATTGTGACCTCAGGTTAAGTCACCACCAGTGCACTCTCTCTCTCTGGGATTGTGGCGACTCTCATTTTTCATTTCAGACTCCTGCTGGAACATATGGGTGTGGATGTTAGGTAATGTAGGGTTGAACTTGGGCTTTCCTGTATGGTTTAGTTGTCGGCTAACACTCACTGGCTAGGCTCATTTGGTCAATGCATCAGATGATACCAATTCCCATGGAGCCAAATCTGACCCAAAGTCAGTATTTTTAACAGAGAGTAAAAAAAAAGGCAAGTTTTGTAAATTAAAGATTTGTTTTGATTTGTGTGGCCGATGCTGACTGGGCAGTATTTATTGCCCATTTTTTATTTGCCTTGTCAATATTTACAGTTCACCATATAGTGTAAGATTGAAATCACATGTCGGCCACAGAGGGATGTAAGGTCTCCTCCCCTGAACTACACAAGGGAAGCAGTGACACCTTTACAAGACACTAACAGATTCTGCTCCTGTCCCACATATTTCAGATTTATTGACCTCTGTGCTACTGAGATTTGAAATCTAAACTGCTATTCCAATAGCAAACCACTGGATTTACATAGAATTTACAATGCAGAAGGAGGCCATTCGGCCCATCAAGTCTGCTCCGGCCTAGGAAAGAGCACCCCATTTAAGCCCATACCTCCACCGTATCTCTGTAGCCCCATAACCCAGTAGCCCCACCCAACCTTTTTCGACACTACGGGACAATTTATCATGGCCAATTCACCTAACCTGCACATTTTTGGACTTGAGGGAGGAACCCGGAGCATCTGGAGGAAACCCACGCAGACACGCCGAGAATGTGCAGACTCCGCACAGACAGTGACCCAAGCCGGAAATTGAACCTGGGACCCTGGAGCTGTGAAGCAACTGTACTGACCATTATGCTACCGTGCTGACCTAATTTAATGAACTCCCTGCAATATTATTCTGATGTGTTGAGATAGATAGTTTTTTGTTTTGGAATTGAAGATTAAACTTCATAGCACTCGCTGAGTAACTTCCAATGTTGGGTACTTTCTTCTTCCATTTCAGTCCAACCGGAGCTACAACATAGATCAGGGCTGCTATGTGCCCAGGGTGCAACGTGGCCTTGACACGTGCGTGCTTTAACCAGTAAAGATTTTTTTAAAGTGTAGAGTTTTGTGGCTCATCCAGTTGCCATTATTAACTGCCACATAGATTATCATTGGCAGTTGGAGGTCATGCAATAAAACCTCTTAGAAATACAATTCCTTCAAAGTTGGCAACCCAGGTTTATGAGCTTTGAAAATCTAAACTTTACATAATCTAACTACTATTCTTAGATTTATTTTGTTTTCTCTCTCAACTCTATCCAGCCTTGGCAGTATACTGCAAAAGGCTTCACTGGATTGTAGCTCAACAACATTTAATTGCGCTGCACTACTCCGTCAGATAGTAATCAAAGAGTGTTAACTCCATCTACTGGCGTAAAGTTAGTAAGACACCAACACTTGTCAGTTATACGTATACACAAGTAGT
This sequence comes from Scyliorhinus canicula, assembly GCF_902713615.1. NCBI lineage: Eukaryota > Metazoa > Chordata > Chondrichthyes > Carcharhiniformes > Scyliorhinidae > Scyliorhinus > Scyliorhinus canicula. Next base: position 106,929,371 of record NC_052151.1, read on the forward strand.
TGTGCTTCCATTTTATATTTTAATCCAAATTGTTTTAACTGCATCACTTGGAATGCATTCTCTTTTATTCTTCCCTCTAGTCACTCTATCCATTTGCTCCTTTTGGGTATAGGACCCGATACATTAATTTTCCTCCACTGAAATTTGTTCTGAATGTGGATCAGGTTTAGTCTTTCCAACCATGACTGGTCCGGAGTTACCATTTGTACGCCCAGTAGGCAATTGGATGGAAAAGCTGATTTTTTTTTAAAAGTGTAAATTTGGAACATATATCATCTAAGACACGTGCATTTTTCCAGTTTACCTGAAAATTCTCCTGAGGGTAGAAGAGAGTGAATCAGTGAGCCAGAACATCATCCTTTCACCTCTTGGAAATTGGGTTCAAAGGATTTGAAAGGATTGAGATAGTGTTATCCTCTCGGCCAGCTGTAAAGATTTTACATGGAGTGAATTCGAGCAGTGTTACCGCAATCTTTAGTGGATATAACCCACAACATAATACTGTTCACAAGTTGGGCTCGAATTGCCGCTAGTTTCCTAATTGCTGGTCTGTATGAAATTTCACGAGCCGGAAATGCTGGAACTATCAAACAATTTTCAAGCTAGTAATTTCTTCACAATTGGTATTAACCTGACAGATCTGTCGTTAGCAGTTTTCTCCTCGCCTCCATTCTTAAATTATGTAGTGACATTTGCAATCTTTCAAGGTAAAGACACAATTCCTGAATCTGGAGAGTTTTGGAAAATGGCGATAAATGCATCATAAATGTCCTCACATTTTAACACTGGTTGGTAACTGTCAGGTTCTGAAAATTTGCCTTTCCCAAGTTCCTTATTTTCTCCACTTTCATTCCCTTGTCTTATTTTTACTTTCCTTTGGGCCGTTGATATTTTGCCCTCTTTTGCCTATAATACTTAAGCTGTTCTGTTTCTCCCAGTCTGAATATTAAAACCTTCCATTTTAAGCACAATGCTTTTGCTATAGGCTTCCCTGAATTTTGCCATGTATCCATCCTTCCCAGCCCTACCCAGATCCACATTATATCACTAATATCAGGAAGTCTGTAGGCAACTTCTTTCAGCGCATTGCATCTTTGCCTTTCTTTAACTCTTAACATACTATTTCCATTCTTCAAAAATCTTGCATTATGTGCTTTTCTGTACAGAACACCTATGTGGATAATGGTTGTCTGGTCATATGCCTCATTAGTGTCTTTCACACACTTTTCTACTCCACGTATATTTTCCCAAAATCTCAACTCGTTTTAAGTTTTTTTCTGTGCTGTTCTATTTACCCTTTCCACAAGGACGTGGGTGATCCTTTTGGGCTTGGTGAAGCCATCCTTTCTGTATGGCCTTCTATGGCCCCAGAGTCCCAGGAATCTGTCAGCGTTGTTTTTTCTATCTTCCTTCCACCCACATGTGTGCAGCACGGTAGCACAAGTGGCTAGCACTGTGGCTTCACAGCGCCAGGGTCCCAGGTTCATTCCCTGCTGGGTCACTGTCTGTACGAGTCTGCACGTTCTCCCCGTGTCGCCGTGGGTTTCCTCCGGGTGCTCCGGTTTCCTCCCACAGTCCAAAGACTTGCAGGTTAGGAGGATTGGCAATGCTAAATTATCCTTAGTGTCCAAAGGGGTAACGAGGGGTTATTGGGTTACGGGGATAGGGTGGAAGTGAGGGCTTAAGTGGGTTGGTGCAGACTCGTTGGGCCAAATGGCCTCTTTCTGCACTGTATGTTCTATGTTAACACTCTTTTATCTTTCTGTACCAGTTAGGTCTCGCATATGACACTGAGATCTGGAGATTAACATACTACTCCTGAATCTAGATTTTAGCTCTTTGAATCCCTTTTCAAACCTCGTCATATATGTCATCAGTGAACCACAATCTCTGGCTACTCCACCTCTTATCCCTAAACCTTTTATATTTTTCATTTTTAACCGTTCTTGCCAACAGAAGGGTCTTGGATGATCACTATTTTGTTACCCAAGTTGTACTAATCGCCTAATTTTCTTATGGATCCAGCAGTGAAAAGCAAGGGATGTTTATGTTGGAAAACACTCCCTTGAAGATTTTTGATTCCTCTTGTCTCTTCTCTATCTCACCTTAATATGTTTTTTATAAGCATAGGCTATTTTGTTCATGGAACTTGTTCTTTGACCTTTCTTCAAATGATATAAACGGGAGAAATATGATAATACCTGGCAGATGTTCGAGCTAAAATGTTTGCTTTTAGCTAACATTTTTACACCTCTGGCAAAAGTATAAAGTACAAGACCAAATAAAAATTTTAATGAAAACATTAAAAGATAATTCAATCGATAAATTTAATTGTGCCATTAATTGCAAAATATACATTGTTTGTTTTGTTTAAGCAAATGGAATTGGGTGGCACAGTGGTTAGCACTGCTGCTTCATGGCGCTGAGGACTCTGGTTCGATCCCGACCTCGGGTCACTGTCCATGTGGTTTTTGCACATTCTCCCTGAGTCTGCGTGGGTCTCACCCCACAACCCAAAGGTGTGCAGGGAAGGTGGATTGACTATGCTAAATTGCCCCTTAATTGGGGAAAACAAAATAATTGGGCACTCTGAATTAATAAAAAAAACAATGGAAATTAACTTCTGAAGAATAAGGAAGGCCTTCGTTATTTTAGAATGAGTAATTTGTGTGGAAAAGATAATGTTCCACCACTAGAAATGGAGCACTAGAAATGGAGCATCCAACCTCCAATAATTTTAACACACTCTAGATACACAATTATTCAAAGCTCACATTTTCTCACTGTTAATTACAGTTTTATTTATTGAATGAAACATGTAGGGAGTGATTTTCAATGATCGGAATTGAGTGATAAATAATTCCTTAATGTCCTGTGATTGCAATAGTCATCTTCTGGTCCTACCACAGGGCAGCCAGAGTTCCTGAGTTAGGCTGTAGGCGCTTTTAATTTGGCAGAGGTTATTTTATAACAATAGGTGGATTGGTAATGCTAAATTGTCCCTTGGTGAGTTACAGGGATAGGGTAGGGATTGAGCCTCGGTTAGGATGCTCTTTCAGAGGGTTGGTGCAGACTTGATGGGCCGAATGGCCTCCTTTTGTAATGTAGGGATTCTATGACATGTAGAGAACCTATCATTGAATGGCACTAAAAGAGGCTATTCAGCCCTATGGGTTCGGATACACTTCCTGCAAGAGCAACTCAACTAATCCCACTCAATTACAGAACGGGATTAAATTCCCTGTGCACACCATGATTGAATCTGCCCCATCATACTCTCTGCATCCCAGATCCTAGTGAAAAGAATTTCTCCTGATTCCACTTTTGGTTCTTTTGCCATTCACCTTGAATGGGTGTCCTCTGGTTCTCCTTTCAGAACTTCTCTACTGTATATGAACCTGATATTTGGAAATGTGAGGGCTAATTAGCTCAAGTTGGCTAGATAACTAATGTGTGGTTCAGAATAATGCCAAGTGCAAAGATTCGATTCCCATTCTGACTGAGGTTAGCCTGAAACCTGCCTCCTCACCCTGCCCGAGAGTGGAAAGTGATTGCGAACTATTATTAGTGGGTGGGAAAACTGTCAAAAATATGACTCAGGATGAAGCATCAGCAGACAATGAGGTAAGGACCTGACTTTGGGCATAGTTCACTTCCACAAATTCATTTGGAATGTGGTGTTGGTGCTCATGACTTTTAAGATTAGTTTCTGCTTCACCTCGTTCCCCATGTGGAACTCATTTGGCCAAGACTTTCCATTGTTCTGTTCAGCTGTGTGGAAATCAGGAATCTTTTTGAATGGGGATTTTGGGTGAAAATGCACATTGACATGGAGTAAATATAGATAGAACATAGAACAGTACAGCACAGAACAGGCCCTTCGGCCCTCGATGTTGTGCTGAGCAATGATCACCCTACCCAAACCCACGCAGCCACCCAATACCCGTAACCCAACAACCCCAACAACTAAGGGGCTGGTTTAGCTCACTTGGCTAAATCGCTGACTTTTAAAGCAGGCCAGCAGCACGGTTCGATTCCTGTACCAGCCTCCCCGGACAGGCGCCGGAATGTGGCGACTAGGGGCTTTTCACAGTAACTTCATTGAAGCCTACTCGTGACAATAAGCGATTTTCATTTTCATTTTTTCCCCCCCCTTAACTTTACTATTAGGACACTTTGAGGACACTTTGAGAGCTGACTGGTGGCGATTTAATCTGAGAGTCACCACACCTCAAGCGAGGGGTAAGGTTGAGAAGGCGGGACCTTCATGAATAATCCCAGCCGGTACGGGAATTGAACCTGCACTGTTGGTGTAGCTCAGCTAAACACTGATGTTCTTGTTATGACTCCCTGGGCTAGTGTGCGGCCAATTGCAGTCCTATTTGACCCAGCGTGGCAACACAATTAAATTAATAAATCATTCTTAGAAAAAATGTAGCATGCCAGTTTGAGATTTCTGCTTTCAAGCTGTAATGATTTTCACTGTAGATTCATTTAGGTCGCTGTACAGCTGTGCAGTTTTTCTGGAGGAAAAACAAGATTAAAAAACGAGACCAGACCCTTTCCTCTGAGCATCCAGGTCTCAACTGTCCTTTCTTGGTTCTCTGAAAAAAAATCATCCCACTCAGGCAGGATCCAATCACTGCCTGAGTAACAGGCAGAATACGGCCTTTTGGTCAACTCATTGGCCATCAGCCAACTAATCAACCCGAGTCCCACCAATCTCTCGGGCGCCGAATTCTGCTGTCCAACGCTGGCACAGTGTACTATGTTGTAACTTTTGAGTTCTCGTTTCTCCTGCTCAACTTAAAGATACATATCCATTAAAATTACAACAGCAAAAATAAAGAAATGGGAAATAAGGGTGTCAATATAATCTTTATTATTGTCACAAGTTGGCTTACATTAACACTAAAATGAGGTTACTGTGAAAATCCCCTAGTCGCCACGCTCCAGTGTCTGTTTGGGTACACTGAGGGAGAATTCAGAATGTCCAAATTACCTAACAGCACGTCTTTCAGGACTTGTGTGAAGAAACCGGAGCACCCGGAGGAAACCCACACAGGCACAGGAAGATTGTGCAGACTCCACACAGACAGTGACCCAAGCTGGGAATTGAACCTGGGACCCTGGCGCAGTGAAGCAACAGTGCTAACCATTGTGCTACTGTGCCGCCCTGGAAGGGCCCTTGCATTCTTTTGTGATCCTACCTGTTCCAATTCCATTAACATTGTAACTATCATATCGCATTGAAATATATAAAATGTGCATGTTGGAATAGCCGGCAAAATAAACTCAGATATATTAATAAATTAATATCATGCTGTTTGTGACATTCTTTCACATTTATGCAAGTGAATAAAGCAAAAGGAACAGAACTGCTGTTCTCGACATGTGAATTGAGAAAACACAGCCTAGCTTTTCATGTGTAGACCCTTCATCAGAACTGGAGATTTGTAAATAATTGGGTTGAAGAAAACAAAATGAAGGATGGAGTAGGCGAGCAAACAATAATGGTCAACGATCAGAAATAAGGATTGAAAGCCAATAAAAGGTTTATTTAAAAATCAGGGACTTGATACATGACAATGTATTCGCCTGAATTAAGAAGGATCTCCTGCAGCCCCCTCCCCCCACCCATCACCACAACCACCCCAACCAATGGACATGCCATGTATCTTCAGCAGATAGTGACCATAAATCGACAAGTCCCCTCCAGGCCTCCCTGTGCTGCTCCTCCTTTAAGCAGCTTGTTCTGTTCTGTATCACTTCTGCTCACTCTCCCTGTCATGCTGCAGGGAATGGGCATGGTACCTGCCGCACCTGGCTTATAACTGGAAGCCAGTGTTCTGAACTGAAATGAAGAATTACCATGAAATGGTAATCCAGAGCACCAGGGGAATGCTCTGGGGACATAGGCTCAACTCCCACTACGACTGCTGGTGTAATTTAACTTAATAAGTCTGGAATTAAAAGCTGGTCTAATGATGACCACAAAACCACTGTTGAATGTTATAAAAATCCATCTGGTTCAATCATGTCCTTCTCTGCCAACACTACTGTTACGATCTTGGTTGGTGTTATAACTGGACGGGAGAATCTCAGAATGGAACTCTGGCTCAAAGTTCCACAACTTTTTTCTTGAAAATGTGGAGCAACAGAATCCTCGACCACTAGATCGTTTTAACGGGTTGCAAAGTATATCTTAGACTATAATGGTCTCAGTAGCAGACATTTGTTTTAAACATACAAACTGTCGGTGGTAAGACACGCTCTGCTCTGAACCCGAGTGACTTTCTGTGGATTTCTTCTCAAAACCCTCCCCAGAATCCTATCTCCAACTGCCCAATTAATTCTACCTTACAAGTGCCCCCTGCTGCTGAGCAACGACCTGCTTCTCCAAGCTTTTCTTTACTTTTCACGCCATAACCGTTCTAAGTATAATAGAAGCACAGTTTGAATTGAAACCAAAACCCTCACACATACAAATACCGTTGTCTAGCATGAATCTAACTATAGGTTTACCCTTACTTGCACCGAAACACCAAATTTAACACACTTAAAACTATACCTTATTCTAATATTTACCAATACAAATATAAATCCCTTAAAACTGCCTCTGTTTTCCTAACATTA